>NW_024870679.1:51565000-51925000 GCF_019054845.1 Dipodomys spectabilis | reverse complement strand
CTTACACTTGCTTTCCTAAAATTTGGATAATTTTCTTTCTTTCTTTTTATTTTTTCAGTTGTGGGGGCCGAACTCTGGGCCTGGGCGCTGTCCCTCAGCTCTTCAGCTCAAGGCTAGCGCTCTACCAATTGAGCCATACCACGGCTTCTGGTTTTCTGGAGGTTTATTGGAGATAAGAGTCGCACAGACTACTTTCCTGCCTGGGCTAGCTTTGAACCGTGACCCTCAGATCTCAGCCTCCTGAGTAGCTAGGATTACAGCCGTGAGCCACTGGCACCCAATGGATAATTTTCTTATATACTTCTTGTATGCGTGCGTGTGCGTGTGTGTGTGTGTGTGACGCGCACACACGTGCACACGAGGGCTTGAACTCAGGGCCTCATACTCTCTTTAGCTCACAGCTGGTCTTCTACCATTTGAGCCATGCCACTGGCCCAGCATTTTGCTGTCTAGTTGGAGATAGAATCTTGAGGACTTTAGGGCCCAGGCTGGCTTTAAACCTTGGTCCTCGGGGCTGGGAAGATGGCTCAGTGGTAGAGCGCTTGCCTTGCATGCCTGAGGCCCTGGGTTCGATTCCTCAGCACCACATAAGCAAAAAAGAAAAAAAGCCAGACGGAAGTGGCGCTGTGGCTCAAGTGGTAGAGTGCTAGCCTTGAGCTGAAGAGCTGAGGGACAGCGCCCAGGCCCAGAGTTCAGGCCCCATGACCGGACCCCCCCCCCAAAAAAAACAAAAAAAAACCACCTTGATCCTCCAGATCTTAGCCTCCTGAATATCTAAGATTATAAGCATGAACCACAAATAGCTGGCTCTCACATACTTCTTTCTGATCAGTACTGGTCTGAATACGTGAGAACTATCTCCAGATCTATCTGACCAGCTATCTTCTTTGGACTGTTTTCTCCTTTGTCTTCAAAATTCTATCTACATCAGCATTTTCAAATTCTCATCTGTCTCCTTAATCCAAGAATGATAGATTGTGAATCTCTATCCCTAAACTGTGGCCAGAAAATTCTCTCCATATGGCAATGGGCTCACCTAAGTTATGGTCTACCAGTGTTTCCCTTCTTTTTTCTTGCATGAAACCTGATTTAAGCATCTGAAAGTGTTGCTTGAAAGTGTTTTGTCTAGCTATGAAGGTGGCTTAGTGGGTAGAGTGTTTGCCTACCACATATGAAGCCCTGGGTTCGATTCCTCAAAAGTGGTGCTGTGGCTCAAGTTGTAGAGCACTAGCCTTGATTAACAGAAGCTCAGGGACAGTGCCCAAGCCCTGAGTTCAAGCCCCAGGACTGGCAAAAAAAAAAAAAGGCAGGATGCAATGGTGCACACTTGTAATCCCAGTATTCAGGATGCCACGATAGGAGAATAGGAAGTTCAAAGTCAACCTGGCCTACATTGTGAGGCCCTGTCTCAAAAAAAAAAAAATCAAATATGACCACTTTATTCAAATTATAGTTTCATAAGATAGTAAAACAAAATTCTTAGCTGGACACCAGGGGCTCGTGCCTATAATCCTAGAAACACAGAAGGCTGGGATCTGAAGATTGCATTCTGAAGCCAGTCTGGGCAGGGAAGTCCATATGACTCTTTTTGTTGTTGTTGTTGTAGGTCATGGGGCCTGAACTCTGGGACTGGGCGCTGTCCCTCAGCTCTTTAACTCAAGGCTAGCACTCTACCACTTGAGCCATAGCACTACTTCCCGCTTTTTCTCCTTATGTGGTGCTCAGGAATGGAACCCAGGGCCTCATGCATGCAAGGCAAGCACTCTACTACTGAGCCACCTTCTCATCCCCCATGTCACTCTTATTTTCATTAACCACCAAAAAAGCCCCAAGTGGAACTGTGGCTCAAGTGGTAGAGTCCTAGCCTTGAGCAAAAGAGTTCAGGAACAGTGCCCTTATTCAAGGCCCAGGACTTGCACAAAGTAAACGAATAGATAAAGTAAAATAAAAACTACTCAAAAAGTGCTGTTTATTATATCATTTTAATTTCATATTTTTCCTTATGTATAATGTACACAAAAAAATCTATATATTTGAAAGGCAGTTGATAATTTCTCTCATGGGTTATATAACCCAGCAGATTGACTGACATACACCGTCCTCTATATATACTTTGTTTCCCCTATCATCAAAAGCCTCAAAATCTTTCACTACTGTTATAAATAAACAGTAGTTCCTTTGTTTTTGTTTTTGTTTTGTCATGGGGCTTGAACTCAGGGCCTGGGCACTTTCCCTGAGTCTCTTTGTGCTCAAGGCTAGCTCTCTTCACTTGAGTGAGCTATAGCTTAATTTCCAATTTTTGAGTGGTTAATTGGAGATAAGAGCCTCACATGGACTTTTCTGCCTTGGCTGGCTTTGAACTGTGATCCTCAGATCCCAGCCTACTGAGTAGTTAGGTTTATAGTTGTGAGCCATTGGCACTAGTCTACCATAGTAGTTTCCATCCCTAGCAGAAGTATTAGAATCACTGAGAAACTTTTTATAACCAAATTAGGCACTATCTCTGGGGGTTAGAGGTAGTAACTCTAATAGGTAGCCACGGTTTAAAACCAGTGCCAATGAAACAGGCAATTGTCTTTGTTTGTTTGTTTTTTCTTGTTGGTCGTGGGGCTTGAACTCTGGGCCTGGGCGCTGTCCTTCAGCTCTTCAGCTCAAGGCTAGCGCTCTACCACTTGAGCCACAGCACCACTTCCGGCTTTTTCTGATTATGTTTTGCTAAGGAATCAAACCCAGTGCCTCATGCATGCAAGGAAAGCGCTCTACCACTGAGCCACCTTCCCAGCCCCAGGCAATTGTCTTTGGAAAGTACTTCATGGAAAAGGCCCAATTGGAAAAACATCCTGTTTGGGGTATGATTTTCTGGCTAAACCCAACTTCTGGAAGCCCTGAAACTGACCCCTAGAGGAAATATAATCCAGATTACTCGGTGTCCAGCCAGCAATCACCTCTCCTTTTACCCAAAATAAAACCAGGAGTGTTAAAGTCAAGAAATCTAAGACAATAGGGAACTCTGAACTTGGAATTCAGTTGTCTGCTGTGTAAATAATTTACATATCCTTTGATTCTCCATTGAAGTGCCCCCAAATTAGTATACACAATGACTCTGCAAAGTAATTGGGTATTTATGGGCTAGGCATGGAAACAAATAACCACACAAGCAGTAGGTGCTCCATATCTTTAAAGAACCATTGCCTGTTTCCTTTGTCCCTTGCACTTAAGTGTTAGGTGTTTATTTGACTAATTCAAGAAATTCCACTTTGGTTCTGGTAATTGTGCAGCTTTTTTTTCTTTTTCTTTTTGCCAGTCATGGGGCTTGAGCTCTGGGCCTGGGCACTGTCCCTGAGCTCTTCAGCTCAAAGTGAGCGCTCCACCACTTGAGCCACAGCGCCACTTCTGGCTCTTTCTGTTTATGGGTGCTGAGAAATTGAACCCAGGGCCTCATGCATGCGAGGCAAGCGTTCTACCACTGAGCCACCTTCCCAGCCCGATTTTTTTTTTTTTAAGTAACATTTTGCAGCCACTACTAAAACCATGGCCTTGTCCATTTCCTGGCAACATTACATGTGTAACACTAGTTAATTATAACAACTTTAATGTTGGCTGGTTTATATACATTTTTTTTTTTGCCAATCCTGGGGCTTGATCTCAGGGCCTGGGTACTGTCCCTGAGCTTCTTTTTTTTTTTTTTTTTTTGTTGGTCGTGGGGCTTGAACTCTGGGCCTGGGTGCTGTCCCTCAGCTCTTCAGCTCAAGGCGAGCACTCTACCACTTGAGCTACAGCACCACTTCCGGTTTTCTGGTGGTTTATTGGAGATAGGAGTCTCACGGTCTCTCCTGCCCGGGCTGGCTTTGAACCGCGATCCTCAGACCTCAGCCTCCTGAGTAGCTAGGATTACAGGCGTGAGCCACCAGCGCCCGGCTCCCTGAGCTTCTTTTGCCCAAGGCTAACATTCTACCACCTGAGTCACAGTGTCACTTCTGTTCTGTTTATGAAGTACTGAGGAATGGAACCCAGGGCTTTACACATGCTAGGCAAACACTCTACCACTAAGCCATATTTCCAACTTACATACATTTTAAAATTATATTTCTCCTAAATATAACAAGCAGCTGCTGACAAATTTTATTTATTTATTTATTTATTGTGTGGGTCATGGGGCTTGAACTCTGGGCTTAGGCGCTGTCCCTCATTTCTTCACCTCAAGGCAAGTGCTCTACTGCTTGAGCGACAATGTCACTTCTGGTTTTCTAGTGGTTTATTGGAGATAAGGGTCTCACAGACTTTCCTGCCCAGGCTGGCTTTGAACTGTAATCCTCAGATCTCAGCCTCCTGAATAGCTAGGATTACAGACCTGAGCTACAGGTGCCTGGCTTGCTGAAGAATTTAAAGCAATAGTATGGTGTCATTCCACTTTAGGAAGATTATTCTGAGGTAGAAGATGGATTGAGGGATAAACATGAGGCAGAAAGAACAACATACTATAAATTCACTTATTCTTTTGTTGTTGTTGTTGTGGGGCTTGAACTCTGGGTCTTTCCCTGAGCTATTCAGCTCAAGGCTAGCACTCTACCCTGAGCCACAGTGCCACTTCCAGTTTTCTGGTGGTTTATTGGGAATAAGAGTCTCATGGCCTTTCTTGCCTGGGCTGGCTTTGAATCATGATCCTCAGATCTCAGCCTCCTGAGTAGCTAGAATTACAGGCATAAGACACCGGGGCCCTGCTTCATTCATTTATTTAATAAATACTTCCTGAGCATTTTTTCCCTCTGTGCTAGCTACTGTTGTAGGTGCCAAGAACTAGAAATATAGAAACTATCGAGAGTTTCCTTTTGGATATAGGAAAGATGGTCAGCAAACTCATTAATAAACAGTGCTATGGAGAAATATATAGATGAGAAAAAGTAGAGCCATAGTTCTGGCAGAGATATTATTTAAAAGTGGGGAGGCCAGGGCTGGGAAGGCGGCTCAGTGGAAGAGTGCTTGCCTTGTATTCATGAGGTCCTGGGTTTGATTCCTCAGCACCACATAAGCAGAGAAAGCTGGAAGTGGAACTGTACCACTTCCAGTGGCAGAGTGGTAGAGCACTAGCCTTGAGCTGAAGAGCTGAGGGACAGTGCCCAGGCCCAGAGTTCAGGCCCCATGACCTACAAAAAAAAAAAAAAAGCCAGGCTCCTGTGGCTCAGGCCTATAATCCTAGCTACTCAGGAGGCTGAGATCTGAGGATTACAGTGCAAAGCCAGCCCGGGCAGGAAAGGGTATGAGACTCTTAGCTCCAATAAGCCACCAGAAAACGGAAAGTGGCACTGTGGCTTACATGGTAGAGTGCTAGCCTTGAGCTGAAGAACTCAGGGACAGTGGCCAGGCCCAGAGTTCAACCCCATGACTGACCAAAAAAAGAAAAAAAAAAAAAAAGAAAGAAAATCTGAAAAAAGACCTAATGGGATGAGACATGAGACCTATTGGAGGCATATGAGACCTATTGGAGAAGAATGGTCTAGACAGATGCAACCCAGATAGAAGTATGGTTGCAGCCTGGGAAGTCTCCAAAATGTTAGAAAGGCAACAGTTGAATGAAGGCATGGGAAAGGCCAGATGGCAAAATAGATCCTAGAGGGTCTTTTGGTCACTTAAATGATTTAACTTTTTAGTCAGGCTAATGCCTATAATCCTAGGTACTCAGGAGGCTGAGATATGAGAATCCCGGTTTAAAGCTAGCGAAGGCAGGAAAGTTCGTGAGCCTCATCTCCCATATACTACTCAGAAAAAGTCAGAAAGGGTCTGTGGCTTAATTGGTAGAGTGTTGACCTTGAACACAAAGAAGCTCAGGGACACTGCCCAGGCCCTGAGTTCAAGTTCCAGGATTGGCAAAAAAAAAAGAGTAAATGATTTAACTTTTGCTCTAAATGAAATGGAAAATCACTGGAGCAGAGGAATGACAACCTAACATGAAAATGCAACCGCTTTATTGAGATATAATTCACCTACCATAAAGTTTTAGTAGATTTGCATAGTTATACAATGTCATCATTACCTAATTTCAGAATATCTTCATTATCCCAAAAAGAAGTCCTGTGCTGACCAACAGTCACGCCTTCCCTTCTCTTTTTAGTTCCTGGTAACTAGAGACCTAATTCTCTCTATGTAGATATTTTCTCCCTCTATTATGGATATTTTACATATGTAATTATATAATACATAGTCTTTCATGTCTGGCTTTTTCCATATAGAATTATGCCCTCTTCAAGGTTTCTCCATGCTGTAAAATATATCAGCACTTCATACTTTTTATTGACAAATCATACTATATTGCATGAATAAACAACATTTGTTTATCTATTCATCAGGTAATTTCGTTACTTATTTATTTAATTAAGTAATTTATTTTGCTGGTCGTGGAGCTTGAATTCTGGGCCGGGGCACTGTCCCTGAGCTCTTCAGCTCAAGACAAGCACTCTACCACTTGAGCCACAGTGCCCACTTCTGGCTTTTTCTGTGTATGTAGTGCTGAGGAATCAAACCCAGGACCTCATACGTGCAAGGCAAGCATTCTACCACTGAGCCACCTTCCCAGTCCCTCATTTACGTTATTTCTCTAAAATCAATATGTACAAATGCATTTAACTTCTGTCTATCCTATAATAAACTTAAGTTTTTTCTTTCTTTTTTTCTTTTTGTTGATACTGGGGCTTAAACTCAAGGTCTGTGCTTGCTAGGCAAGGCTCTACTATTCCTCCCGTCTCTAAAAAGTAAAATTTTTTTTTTTTTGGGGGGGGGGGCCGGTCATGGGGCCTGAACTCTGGGCCTGGGTGCTGTCTCTCAGCTCTTCAGCTCAAGGCTAGCACTCTACCACTTGAGCCACAGGACCACTTCCAACTTTTTTCTTTTTGCTTATGTGGTGCTGAGGAATCAAACCCAGGGCCTCATGCATGCAAAGCAAGTGCTCTACCACTGAGCCACCTTCCCAGCCCCAAAAGTAAAATTGTTGTTCGTAATAGGGCTTAAACTAAGGACCTGGATTTTGTCCCTGAGCTCTATTTTGCTCAAGACTGGCATTCTACCACTTTAAGCCACAGTTACACTCCCAGTTTTCTAGTGGTTAATTGGAGATAAGAGTCTCCTGGACTGCTCAAGCTGGCTTTGAACTGTGATCCTCAAATCTCAGCTTCTGAGTAGCTAAGATTATAGGTATGACCTACCAGCACCAATCAAAAAGTTTGATTCTTAAGATATAATGTATAAGGACACAAAGGTACAAATAGGAATAAATTTAACAAACATAAAATCCTTATGAATAAAATTATAAAACTTGTCAGTCACTTGTTCATGCCTATAATCCTAACTGCTAAGGATGCTGAGATTTGAGGATCACAGTTCAAAGCCAGCCCCTGAAGGAAAATTTGTGAGTCTCTCATCTTCAATTAACCACCAGAAAAACTGAACTGGTAGTGTGGCTCACAGTGGTAAAGTACTAGCCTTGAGCAAAAGACTTCAGGGACAGTACCCAGACACTGAGTTCAAGCCCCATGACTGACAATGTATATATGTGTGTGTGTGTGTGTGTGTGTGTGTGTGTGTGTGTGTAACACATACTTAAACTATTTTTGCTTGACATGTCTGTTTCTATTTGGTGTTTGTCATTTGTCTAACCTGTTTGCTCCACAATCACATAGCAATTGCCTTGGGTCTCAGTAAAGACAGGACTGATGAATAGCATCTTTTTTTTTTTGGGGGGGGGGGTTGGTCGTGGGGGTTGAACTCTGGGCCTTGGCGCTGTCCCTGAGCTCTTAAGCTCAAGGCTAGTGCTCTACCACTTGAAAGTGTCACAGCACCACTTCCAGTTTTGTGCTGGTTTATTGGAGATAAGAGTCTCATGGACTTTCCTGCCCAGACTGGCTTTTTTTTTTTTTTTTTTTTTTGTCGGTCGTGGGACTTGAACTCTGGGCTTGGGCGCTGTCCCTCGCTCTTCAGCTCAAGGCAAGCACTCTACCACTTGAGCCGCAGCGCCACTTCTGGTTTTCCAGTGGTTTATTGGAGATAAGAGTCTCAGGGACTTTCCTGCCCAGGCTGTCTTTGAACCGAGATCCTCAGATCTCAGCCTCCTCAGTAGCTAGGATTACAGGTGTGAGCCACTGGTACCCAGCCCAGACTGGCTTTTTGAACCACAGTCCTCAGATCTCAGCCTCCTCAGTAGCTAGGATTACAGGTGTGAGCCACTGGCGCCCACTGAAATCTTATCTTTATGGCATCTTTATGGCAAGGGCTAAAACTATTCCTAAGGAATAACAGAATCTTGCAGGACAGATCATCACCAATGAGGATAATTACCAATAATGATTAGGCTAAACCCATCTCATGGGAACCAGATTGCTCTCCTCAAATGATTACAACTTCTTTTGAACATAGGAAAATGTGAACTGAGGTAATAGCCAGCTAGGCCAAAAGTGTAACCTAGACTCTTAAACTATGCATAGTACTACCTCCTGCTCCTGATACTTCCTCTACTTAAATATAATGTTCAGGTCTGTACCCTTAAGAGGAATGAAGATGATCTTCCTGTGACATATCACATAATCCACTTACCTGCTTTCCATTTACTTGCTTTCTCTTTTCATCTTCCTTTTCCTTAAGTCTGTGCCCGTGTACAGGGATTTGAGATCAGGGTTTGGTTATTTATCACTTAGTGTTTATTCCCCTTCAGTTGTAGGGCTTAGACTCAGGACCTGGGTGCCATCCCTGAGCTCTTTTTGCTCAAGGCTAGTGCTCTACCACTTTGAGCCACATTGCCACTTCCAGTTTCCTGGTGGTTAGTTAATAGGAGTCTCACAAGACTCTGCCTAGGCTGGCTTTCCAGTGGTTTATTGAAGATAAGAGTCTCAGGGACTTTCCTGCCCAGGCTGTCTTTGAAGGAGATCCTCAGATCTCAATCTCCAGAGTAGCTGGGATTACAGGTGTCAGTCATTGGTGCCTGGTTTATTCTTTAGCTTTTACAGCTCAAGGGTGACACTTTTCCCGTTGGGCCACACTTCCATTTCCAACTCTTTGGGTTAGAGATAAGAGTCTCACAGATTTTTCTTTTCTTTCTTTTCTTTTTTTTTTTTTTTTTTGCCAGTCATGGGGCCTGAACTCTGGGTCTGGGCGCTGTCCCTCAGCTCTTCAGCTCAAGGCTAGCGCTCTACCACTGGAGCCACAGCGCCACTTCCGGCTTTTTCTGTTTATGTGGTGCTGAGGAATCAAACCCAGGGCCTCATGCTTGCAAGGCATGCACTCTACCACTGAGCTACCTTCCCAGCCCTCTTTTTTTTTTTTTTGGGTCCGGTCATGGGGCTTGAACTCTGGGCCTGGGCGCTGTCCCTCAGCTCTTCAGATCAAGGCTAGCGCTCTACCACTTGAGCCACAGCGCCACTTCCGGCTTTTTTTTTCTTTTTGCTTATGTGGTGCTGAGGAATCGAACCCAGGGCCTCATGTATGCAAGGCAAGCACTCTACCACTGAGCCACCTTCTCAGCCCTTCTCACAGATTTTTCTGTCCAGTCTGGCTTCAAATCATAATTCTCAGATCTCTTCCTCCTGAGTAGTTAAGATTACAAGCAGGGCCACAGGCTACAGATCCATATATTTTTTTAAAATAAGCTTTTCTGTCACTTTTACTACACTTGAGTCTTACCTGAATTCTCCTCATATTGTTTTTTTATTTTTTTTTAATTTATTTTGTTTTTTGGGTCCAGTCGTGGGCCTGAACTCTGGGCCTGGGCGCTGTCCCTCAGCTCTTCAGCTCAAGGCTAGCGCTCTACCACTTGAGCCACAGCGCCACTTCTGGCTTTTTTTTTTCATTTTGCTTATGTGGTGCTGAGGAATCGAACCCAGGGCCTCAGGCATGCAAGGCAAGCACTCTACCACTGAGCCATCTTCCCAGCCCTCTCCTCATATTGTAATGCAAGGACTGAGGTTGATTAGATGCCCTAAATTTCCAGCAACACCTGTCCCAATCTGTACACAAAACTAATTCCTGTGACTTGCAGAATTAAACTGGAAAAGAAGCTTTAACTCTGTAAGCCGGGCACTAACAGCTCATGCCTATAATCCTATCTACTAAGAATCATGGTTTTAAACCAGCTGGAGCAGGAAAGCTTATGAGTCTCTTATCTCCAATCAACCATCAAAAAGTCAAAAGTAGAGCTGTGGCTTAGTCTTGATCAAAAAATGCTCAAGGCAGTACTCAGGCCCTGAGTTCAGTCAAAGCCCTTCTACTAGCACCAAAATAAATAAATAACAGCAGGAAAAAAAACCCCACTAAAACAAAAAAAAAAAGTTTTTTTTTTTTAAAACACTTTCACTTTTAGGGAAATAGAAGATAACAGCTTTATGATACTGGGAAAGTATCAACATCAAAATGGTAAACCATAATTGCTAAAATTGTGAGCTTTTATCAAAAGACATAAAGAATAAAAAAATGCAGCCAGTTTAGAAGAAAGTATATAATTTTAAAAATCCTCTTACAAAGCAATAAAATAGAAAAAAGGCATCACATAGTGATCAAGAGCCTGATTAACAAGTTTGAGAAAATGAATTAAAACTCTAGTACTACCAAAAGAAAAAAAGTAAACAAAAAAAAAAAGACATAAATCTCATTTTATAGAACAAATAATTGTCCTATACATTATTTTGTTCAGGCTGGCATACCAAATGCCATAGACTGTTTGGCTTAAGCAACAGAAATTTATATCTCACAGTTCTGGAGTTGGGAAATCAAAGATCAAATGGCTGCAAGGTAGGTTTTACTCTAAGACATCTTCCCCCCCACCAAAAAAAAGAAAAGAAAAGACATCTTCCCTTGGTGTGTAGGCAGCTGCCAGTCACCCAGGTACTCAAATGACCTGTGTGCTTATGGAGATGTAGCTGAGCATTACAGCATTAACCTAACATGCCAGAAGCCCTGGGTTTAATCCCCAGGACGTGTCTGTGTGTGTGTGTGTGTGTGTGTGTGTGTGTGTGTGTGTGTGTGTGTGTGTGTGTGTGTGTGTGTGTGTGTGTGTGTGTGTGTGTGTGTGTGTGTGTGTGTGTAGCACCTAGTCTCATGTTCCAGTAATTCTGTGCTTTTTTTTTTTTTGCCAGTCTGGGCACTGTCCCTAAGCTTCTTTTGCTCAAGGCTAGCACTCTACCACTTAAGCCACAGCACCACTTTTTTCTTTCTTTCTTTCTTTCTTTTTTTCTGTGTATGAGGTTCTTAGGAATTGAATCCAGTGCTTCATGCATGCAAGGCAAAGACTCTACCACTAAGACACATACCCAGCCCTCTGTGCCTGTTTTAAAGCAGAGTTTTTCAAATTGCTGGGTCTAGTCCAATAGTAAGTTGTATTTATTTATTTATTTTTGCAAGTCCTGTAGCTTAAACTCAGGGTCTGGGCACTGTCCCTGAGTTTCTTTTGCTCAAGGCTATCACTCTACCACTTGTTACAGTGCCACCTCTGGCTTTTTCTGTTTGTGTGATACTGAGGAATCGAACCCAGGGCCTCATGAATGCAAGGCAAGCACTCTACCACTAAGCCACATTCCCAGTCCCTGATTTTATTTTTCAAAAAATTATTTTACAGGTTACATGAGACTCTTATCTCCAAAAAACCACCAGAAAATTGGAAGTGGCACTGTGGCTGAAGTGGTAGAGCATTTGCCTTGAGCTGAAGAGCTCTGGGATAGCATCCAGGCCCAGACCCATGACAGACTCCCTCCCCCCCAAAAAAAATTCTGGTATCTTTTTCTGCATGATAAGAGTAACATTATTTTAGTATAAGTTTCTTGTAAAACAGCTTAGTATAAAGTCAGAGGAGGCTAGGAATGTGGCTTAGTGGGTAGAGTGCTTGCCTAGCATGCTTGAAGCCCTGGGCTGGATTCCTCAGCACCACATAAACAGGAAAAAACAGAAACAACACTGTGGCTCAAGTGGCAGAGTACTAGCCTTGGGAAAGGAAGCTCAGTGCCTGGACCCTGAGTTCAAGCCCAGGACTGTCAAAAAAGAAAAAAAAAAAGTCAGAGGTACCTATAGATTTAAATCCTCCCAATATTTTGCTAGACAATACAGTCTTTTATTTTTATTTATTTTTTCGTGGGTCCTGAGGCTTGAACTCCGGGTTTGGGCTCTGTCCTGGAGCTCTTCGGAGTGGTTTATTGGAGATCAGAGTCTCACAGACTTTCCTGCCCTGGCTGGTTTTGAACCGCGGTTCTCAGCTGTCAGCCTCCTGAGTAGCTAGGATTACAGGCTTGAGCCACCGGCGCTCTGCTCAGCCTGTTCTTATTTGGTTACAATGCAGTCTTACTCTGAAAGGGCCTCATTAATCTCTTTTGCTCTTTTCCAAATCTCAGCGTTTGAACTCAGGGCCTTGCACATGCTAGGCAGGTACTCTACCTCTGAGCTAAGCCTCCAGCCCTTTTTTGCATTGTTTCATAATGAAATAAAAAAGCAAAATTCAGACCATTGCCTTAGAAAGAGGATCACAGCCAGCAGCACAGTCATTCATGTCCATGCTAGCGTCCCGCCCCGAACCCCGCCCCGGACCACGCCTCGCGGAGAATCTGCGCAGGCGTAAAGGCCAGAACCGTTCCTCCTATCCGGCCGCCTCGGCTCTCCTGACACTCCGACCCTTATGAGAAGAGAATCTGCGCAGGCGCAGGGAAAGGCCAGATCCGCTAGTCTCCACCCCCTGCCGCCTCGCCCCCTGCCGCCAGGTCCTAGTCCTCCGCCGGGTTTCCCCGCCCTCTCCGAGTCGGGGCGGGTCTCAACTTTGCTGCTAGGGCCGGAGCGGGCGCCGGCGGGAAGGAAAGCGGCTGGTAAGAGGGCTTGCGTCGCAGGTGACGGTTTGGCACGGGGACTTCCCCTTCGGTCGGCTGGGCTCTCTGGAGCCGGCCCCTCCTCGCCTTTCCTTCGTCTTGGAGTCCCCGTGTTTTCGCCCTTCGGCGCAGCTTCCAAACTCTGGTCTGGACCGCTGCTCTCCCCGCCCCCACCGGGACCCTCGAGCCGGGTCTCCCCACCTCCTGTGTCCCTCGGTTGTCTGAGGCCCTTCCCAGCCCTTCCGGTAACGCCGGATTGGTTTTGTGCCTCCGGTGTCGCAGTCGACTAGGGATATGCTCTCTCTAGACCCTCCTCTCCCCCCAGCCATTTCAACCCCCTAGAGCCCCGGTTGTTTGTTAGGGCTCGGCAGGGATGTTTTCCTCCACATCCTTTACTGAAGCAGGTTTCAGATGACTCTCCACTGTGAGTCCAAAAAACCTCAACGGACCTAATGCCAACGGATTGTCTCCACCACTTCCTACCAATCTACCTTGTGAGGCGGGGGTCTTTGGAGGCAAATCCCGAGCAGCCCCGTGCAGTGTCTCAGGATTGGGCTCTTTCCACTGGGAAATAGGGTTCTCCCCACGTGCCGCCTTTTGGCGTGAGTTGTTCCACTGGCTGGGAAATAGGATCCGCAGTGACTTAGAAACCTGGGAGCAGAGTAGCAGGACTTCAGTTCTACCAGAGTGGTTATTTAGCGAACTCTTTCTGGTGAGCTTGTTGGAAGCAACGTTTTAGTTGGTTGTGCTGAAGTAGGACACAGATGAAGCCAAAACCACTGAAGTCCAGAATCTGCTGACAGGGAGAAACTAAAGCAGAAAAAACAAACAAAAAACCCAAGCCTGACAGCCACGTCATGTTTAATAATATCTTCAGGTCGCTTTTCTATGTAGAGACAAATACAGTTTGTGTTTATGTGCCGGTTATGGTATGTTGACAATATGTAAGAGGCAGAGGTGAATGAAGTTTTAGCAGCTACCTTAAAACCTAATTTCTCAATACGTTAATTTCTAGTCATGTTTATCAGTTTAGTTATTTTGATGTTTGATTGTATGCTGTGAACGATCATTTCTGTCAATCTTACTGTACTGTAAACATCTTAGATTTCTCCTGTGTACTCCCTCTCCCTCTCCACTCCCTCCCCATCCTGGAGCTTGAACTCTGGGCCTGGACACTGTCCCAGTGCTCAAGGCTAACACTCTACCAACTTGAGCCACAGCTCCACTTCTGGCTTTTTGTGGTTAATTGGAGATAAGAGTTTCATGGAGGGCTGGGAAGGTGGCTCAGTGGTAGAGTGCTTGCCTTGCATGCATGAGGCCCTGGGTTCGATTCCTCAGCACCACATAAAGCAGAAAAAAAAAAAGCCGGAAGTGGCTCTGTAGCTCAAGTGGTAAAGCACTATCCTGGATCTGAAGAGCTGAGGGACAGTGCCCAGGCCCAGAGTTCAGGCCCGATGACAACGATGGACAAAAAAAAAAAAAAAAAAGAGTCTCATGGGCTTTTCTGTCTGGGCTGGTTTTGAACCTCCATCCTCAAATCTCAGCTGCTGCTGCTTTTTTTTTTTTGTCCATCGTTGTCATCGGGCCTGAACTCTGGGCCTGGGCACTGTCCCTCAGCTCTTCAGCTCAAGGCTAACGTTCTACCACTTGAGCCACAGCGCCACTTCCAGCTTTTTTCTGCTTATGTGGTGCTGAGGAATTGAACTCAGGGCCTCATGCATGCAAGGCAAGCATTCTACCACTGAGCCAACTTCCCAGCCCAAGTCTCAGCTTCTTGAGTAGTTAGGATCACAGGCATAAGCCACTGGCACCTCTCTACCATATTGCATTATCTCATGTTTGTTATTCAAAAGATAACTTGGATTAATCCCTTTGACTCTCAGTGCTTGTTATTTAATAGGACTTTATTACCTCTTCCTTTTGCCTATGAAGAACCAAACAACTCTAAAATGACTATTGACATGTTTATTCTTGCTAAACCCATAAAGATCTAGGTCCAAATTTCTGTGCTTAGGTTTCAAGGCCTCTTCCCTATAACTTGACTTAATAATTCTTATATAATGTGATATGGTGAGAAAACCTGGTGTAAAAAAAGACCTGGATTCACACACTAACCTTGTCATTATACTAACACTATATCCTTGGGGGAAGTTGAGCTTTATTTTTGTTCTGTATCATTTAGAATATGTTTATCTTTTCTTCTTTTAAATATTGTGAAAATTACAATTGACAAAAATAAATATAAAGGCTAACAGTTTGAGAAAAAGAAAAAAAATAAAACAACTGACTGGATACTGCTAGTGGCTCATGCTTATGATTCTAGCTACTAGGGAGGTTGAGACCTGAGGATCCAGATTCAAAGCCAGTCTGGGCAGAAAAGTCCTTAAGACTAGCTAGGAGGAGGGCACAGAATCAGAGGGAAATGGGAAAATATAGAACAGAGGGGCCCATCAGCTGCACTGGACATTGATGGAAACAAACTAAGCAACTCAAGGGTAGCAATGGGAGGGAGGGAATGAGAAGGAAAGAGGCAACAACTTACACTAAGCAAAAGGAAAGAAATGTACGTACATATCACCCAATGTGGAAGAAATAGTTGTATTGTCAAAGCTCATAGAATTCACAAATATTATAGACCACAATGACAATTTGCCTTGTGAAGGTTGAAATGTGTTTGCAACTTTAACTAAGTATCACTATCTCACAATACTGTGAAATTTATGTAATCACTTAATCTCAATTAAAAAATTATTTTTAAAAATCCATAAGACTCATCTCCAGTTAATCAGCAAAAAGCCAGAAGTGGAGCTGTGGTGTCTCAAGTGATAGAACTCCAGCCTAGAGCAAAAAAAATCAAGTGACAACATGAGGCACTGAGGTCAAACCCTAATACCAGCACACACACACAAAAAAACTGCCAGGTGCTGGTGGCTCATTCCTGTAATCCTAGCTTCTCAGGAGGCTGATATCTGGGGATCATTGTTTGAAGCCAACCAGGGTAGGAAAGTCCATTAGACTCATATCCAATTAACCACCAAAGTGATGGAAGTAGAGTTGTGGCTCAAGTGATAGAGCACTAGCCTTGGGCAAAAACAAAAAAGACCTTACAAAAACAGCTAAGCTATTATTTATTCATTAAATGGAATTGATGCTATTGAATAGATTGGTGCTATAACTATGATCATCTCTGCCATTAAATGACTATCTTTCAAGAATTTTGTGTGCATTTATATATGGTTGCATGTTCTTGAATATGTGCTGGGATTCGCATGGTAGGGTGGCTGAGAAGGTATGGTGTAAATTGAGCAGTAGAAGACTTGAGTTTGACCACCAAACCCTAAGGAAAGAGAAAGAGAGGAGTTGTCTGAGAAAGTTATATTTGAACAGAGTCTAGAATTGCAACAAAGACTCACAGGCCTTCTTGTACAAAAGGAAGCATACAAATTAAAGGATTTTTTTTTTTTTTTAGTCAGTCATGAGGCTTGAACTCTGGGCCTGGGCACTGTCCCTCAGCTCTTCAGCTCAAGGCAAGCACTTTACCACTTGAGCCACAGCACCACTTCCAGCTTTTTCTGCTTATGTGGTGCAGAGGAAACGAACCCAGGGTCTCATGCATGCAAGGCAAGCACTCTACCACTGAGCCACCTTCCAAGCCCAGGATTTTTCTTTTCTTTTCTTTTTTTTGATGATCACGGGGCTTGAACTTAGGACCTGGGCCCTTTCCCTGAGCTTCTTTGTGCTCAAGGTTAGCACTCTTTATCACTTGAGCCACTTCCGGCTTTTTCCAAGTAATTTATTGGAGATAAGACTCTCAGACTTTCCTGCCCAGGCTGGCTTTGAACGGTGATCCTCAGATCTTAGCCTCCTGAGTAGCTAGTATCACAGTTGTAAACAACCTAAGCCAGGCTCAAAGAATTTTAAACAGGTATTTGAACTGATTCTAGATGATTTGCTGATTTTTATAAGTTCATCTGAATACAATGTTCCCTGCCTTTATGCCTTTTTTTTTTTTTTTAGCCCAAAGGGCTTATGACCTCTCCTTATACTCTAAAATTATATTTTAGTGTCCTATTCAGGTCCCATTTCTTCTTGAAGCATCCTCCAGATAATATGGCCTATATTACTTATTCCCTTCTCTGAAATCATAGCATAAATAGTATTACATTGTATTCTAAACTCACTTTGTTTCTGTAATACTTAGTTTTATAAATGTTATTAATGGGACTGGGAATGTGGCTTAGTGGTAGAGTGCTTGCCTAGTCTGCATGAAGCCCTGGGTTCAATTCCTCACTACCACATAAACAGAAAAAGCCAGAAGTGGTGCTGTGACTCAAGTGGTAGAATGCTAGCCTTGAGCACAGAGAGGCTCAAGGACATTCCCAGGCTATGAGTTCAAGCCCCAGGACCAGCAAAAAAATAAATAAATATGTGTGTGTGTATTATTAATGTATAAAACAAAAACTGAATCCTAATGTAAGTTTGTTCAAAATAAAGTGTATGTCAAATTTTTATTTACAAAGTGTTATTAAAATGTACTGCACAATTTGGTTCTTATTTGTTTAAATTGTGGTTTGGGGACTGGGAGTATAGTTTAGTGGTAGAGTGCTTGCCTTGCATGCATGAGGCCCTGGGTTAGATTCCTCAGTACCAGATAAACAGAAAAAGTTAGACGTGGTGCTGTGGCTTAAGTGGTAGAGTGCTAGCCTTGAGTGGAAAAGAAAAGCTAAGGGACAGTGCCCAGGCCCTGAGTCCAAGCCCCAGGACTGGCAAAATAAATAAATAAAAATAAATTGCACTTTTTGCCTCTCAGTAAGTTGAGAATATTTCCTATGTATGTAAAAAGAAAACATTCTAGTTAAACACTTAATTTTTTTTATCTCTTTGTGTTTTTATCAGGAGCAAATGGGCAACAGTCCTTTTAATTAATGTGTAATCATCATGGCTAATGAGGGCTGTCTCAAGGCTGGTGAAAATCCATTTTCTTCTGATAAACATGCCCAATTCATCTTAGCCCAGATCAATAAAATGAGAAATGAACAGCATTTCTGTGATGTGCAGCTGCAAGTTGGGAAGGAAACTTTTTGTGTCCATCGGCTGGTTTTGGCTGCCAGTAGTCCATATTTTGCAGCTTTGTTCAGTGGAGGAATGAAAGAATCCTCAAAAGATGTTGTACAGATTCTAGGAATTGAAGCTGGAATCTTTCAACTACTTCTGGATTTCATTTATACAGGTTTGTTATATGAACCTTTTGGTGGGGAACAGAAATAGATCCAAGTTACAGGGGTAATAGTTTAGCATGAGACCTTGAAACTTTATACTTTTTTTTTTTTAAGATGAGGTATTTCTATATTGCGCAGGCACACTCTTAGGCTCAAGTGATCCTTCTTTAGGATCCCTTTCCAATAAATATTCAGTATTCATTTTCATTTCATCCTTAAACAAAACTTTGCAGCTAGGAGTGAGCTTTTAACTGAGTATGGTCTATTAGATGCAGACAGCAGTTGTTGGAAAAGACAATCAGAACAACTTAAAAAAAAAAGACAAACGGGGCTAGGAAGGTGGGTCAGTGGTAGAGCCCTTGCATTGCATGCATGAGGCCCTGGGTTCGATTCCTCAGCACCACATAAGAAGGGAAAAAAAAGCCGGAAGTGGCACTGTGGCTCAAGTGGTAGAGCCTAGCCTTGAGCTGAAGAGCTGAGGGCAGCGCCCAGGCCCAGAGTTCAGGCCCCATGACCGGACCCCCCCCCCAAAAAAAAAAAAAGACAAACTCTATGCCTTTTTTTCCTTTTTCCACTAGCTGAAATTCATTGAGCAAGAGATTAGAAGTATGAGCTATATAGTTGATGGAGCAAAATGCTGGAAGAATATTGGGATACTAATGATATTATGAAGCTACTATACCAGCCTTGGAATGACTTCTGTTTATTCATTTTTTGTGGGCAAATAAATTCGTTATCTTCTTAAGCTAATATATATTTCAAACAGCCAAGTACTATTTCTCGCTGATGCCAATTTTGACTTATTTTAACCTAGACATGCTCAGTAATCTCTCAGTTTTATCATCTAAGTGCTAATCACCAGCAGTCTGGTGATGACACCATGAACTTTCTAAAATCTCATTGCTTCTGTCAGACAACAGAGGCAGAATAGAAAACTTATGGGGAAGTGGTGCTGTGGCTCAAGCGGTAGAGCGCTGGCCTTGAGCTGAAGAGCACAGGGACAGCCCCCAAGCCCAGAGTTCAAGCCTCACGACCGACAAAAAAAAGAAAACGTGCATTTCTGCTTTTTATTTAATTCAATACTAGTCTTTGGATTAATTTGTTTATTATGAAGAACTTTAATTAGCTCATGTAATTTATTTGGAATAATGAGGTAAAAACAAAAAACAACCCTGAATGTTAATTTGTACATAAGTCAATAGGCAGAGCTACATTGCTCTTAGTAGATAAAAGATAAGTATTGTTATAACTTCTAGATTATCATTGTTTTGTGAAGTTTTCTAAAACATATGAAACAACAGGAAAAAACTCAATCTTGTCATTTTTCAGATTTAAATGCCATGCACTAAAAATAGTTTGTTTTTATTTTATTGGCTATTTGTCTCCTTTCTTCCTTAGGTCTAGTGAACATAGCTGCAAATAATGTTCAAGAATTGATTGTTGCAGCAGACATGCTACAGTTGACTGAAGTTGTTAATCTTTGCTGTGAATTTCTAAAAGGACAAATTGATCCACTGAACTGCATTGGGATTTTCCAGTTTTCTGAGCAAATTGCCTGCCATGACCTTCTGGAATTCACAGAAAACTATATTCATGTTCATTTCTTGGAGGTTCATAGTGGGGAAGAGTTCCTGGCACTTACAAAAGATCAGCTGATCAAAATTTTACGAAGTGAAGAGCTTAGCATTGAGGATGAATATCAGGTCTTCTTAGCTGCAATGCAATGGATTTTGAAAGATCTGGGGAAGAGACGAAAACATGTGGTAGAAGTGCTAGACCCAATTCGGTTCCCTTTATTACCACCTCAGAGGCTTATAAAGTATATAGAAGGTAACTTCTTTGCAGTATATGAAGTTAGTTGATTGTCAAGTGGGTTTTTCTCTATTTGAAATGCAGTAAGAGTTTTCATTTTTGATTTACTAATACTTATTGAATGATTGTGTAAGGTACAACATTTGTTGTGAATGGCTAGCAGTTTTAATATTTCTACTATTTATTTATTTAGTCTGTTGTGGGGCTTGAGCTCTGGGCCTGGGCGCTGTCCCTCAGCTCTGCAGCTCAAGGCAAGCACTCTACCTCTTGAGCCACAGCACCATGTCTGGTTTTCTGAGTTCTACCCATTATTTTAATCATCCTTATTCATCATTTTTTTTTCCTTTTTTTTGTCAGTGGTGGGGCTTGAACTCAAGGCCTGGGTGCTGTCCCTTAGCTTTTTTTGCTCAAGGCTAGTGTTCTACCACTTTGAACCATAGTGCCACTTCAGGTTTTCTGGTGGTTAATTGGAGATAGGAGTCTCAAAGACTTACTGTCCAGGCTGGCTTCCAGCCATGATCCTTAGATCTTAGCATGAGCCACCAGCAACCAGCTTATTCACCCTTCCTCTTCCTCTCCCTCCTTCTTTCCCTCCCTCCCTCCCTCTCTCTCTTTCTCTCTTTCTCTCTCCTTCCTTCCTTTCCTCCCTCCCTTCCTCCTTCTTCCCTCCCTTCTTCTCTCCCTCTCTTTCTTTCCTTTCTTCCTTCCTTCCTTCCTTTCTTTTTTCTCTTCTTTCTTTCTTTCTTCCTTCCTTCCTTCCTTCCTTTCTTCCTTCCCTCCCTCCCTTCCTCCCTCTCCCCCCCCCGTCTTTTTTTTGGGGGGGGGTCTGGTTGTGGGGCCTGAACTCTGGGCCTGTGCGCTGTCCCTCAGCTCTTCAGCTCAAGGCTAGCACTCTACCTCTTGAGCCACAGTGCAATTTCCGGCTTTTTTCTTTTTGCTTATGTGGTGCTGAGGAATTGAACCCAGGGCCTCATGCATGCAAGGCAAGCGCTCTATCACTGAGCCACCTTCCCAGTCCCTCTCTCTTTCTTTCTCTTTCTCTTTCTTCTCCCTTTCTTTCTTTCTTCCCTCCCTCCCTCCCTCCCTCCCTCCCTCCCCCCCCTCTCTCTTTCTTTCCTTCCTTCCTTCCTTCCTCTTTCTGTCTGGTCTGTCTGTCTGTCTGTCTGTCTATCTTTCTGTCTTTCTCTTTGTCCTTGGGCTTGAACTCAGGGCCTGGGCACTGTCCCTGAGCTTTTTTCGCTCAAGGCTAACACTCTACTACTTGAGCCACAGCACCACTTCTGGCTTTTTCTTGTATGTACTAAGGAACTGAACCCAGGGCTTCATGCATGCTAGACAAACATTCTACTACTGAGCTACATTCCTAACCATTATTCATCTTTCTTTATTTTTTTGTCAGGTGTGGGGCTTGAACTCATCCTAGGCACTCTCCCTGAGCTTTTCTGCTCAAGACTAGTGCTCTACCACTTTGACCCATAGCTTCACTTCAGTTTTCTGGTGGTTAATTGGAGATGAGAGTCTGATGGGGTCTTTTCTGCCAGGACTGGCTCTGAACCATGATCCTCAGATCTCAGCCTCCTAAGTAGCGAGGATTTATAGGCATGAGCCACCAGCACCCAACTGGAACTTTTTTTGTCTTTCATCTGTATCATCTTCTAATGTTAGAAATTTTCTTTCTCAGTTTTTCTAAGACTTTCCTCCTAATTTTTTTTTTTTTGGGTCGGTCGTAGGGCTTGAACTCTGGGCTTGGGCGTTGTCATTGTGCTCTTCAGCTCAAGGCGAGCGCTCTACCGCTTGAGCCAAAGCACCACTTCCGATTTTCTGGTGGTTTATTGGAGATAAGAGTCTCACAAACTTTCTTGCCCGGGCTGGCTTTGAACCATGATCTTAAGATCTCAGCCTCCTGAGTAGCTAGGATAACAGGCGTGAGCCACCGGCGCCCGGCTTCCAAATTGTTATTTTAGCTTTTACTCATATCATTCATTGTATTTTTGTGTAAGTCTGCAATACTCTTTCAGTTCTCAGTGTTGCTTCCTGACCAATGCATCAAATTCTATCTTCAAATTCTTGGTGTATAGAATTTATATCCTTAGATTGATTTTTTTTTTTTTTTTTTTTTTTTGGTTGATCGTGGGTCTTGAACTCTGGGTCTGGGTGCTGTCCCTACGCTTTTCAGCTCAAGGCTAGCGCTCTACCACTTTGATCCATAGTGCCATTTCCTGGTTCCTGGTGGTTAATTGGAGATAATAATCTCATGGACTTTTCCTGCCTGGGTGGGCTTTGAACCAGGATCCTCAGATCTCATCCTCCTGAGTAGCTAGGATTACAAGCATGAGCCACTGGTACCTGGCAGATTGATTCTTTTATGTGAAGCACTTTTGGGAAATACATTTCTATTTATGACTAATGTTTTCTTCCAGGATTATTTGAATTCTTCAATATTTTGTATTTCCTGGGATATGCTTTGTTAGATGTAATGTTATTATTATTTTTTTTGATGTCTTATTCTTATGGCCTAGTCTGCTGAAACCTGACTCTGATAATGTAAGAGCTCATTCACCTTAACACTTTTGTTGTTGTTTTTGTTGGTTGTGGGGCTTGAATTCTGGGCTTGGGCACTGTCCCTGCGCTCTTCAGCTCAAGGCTAGAGCTCTACCACTTGAGCCACAGTGCCACTTCCAGTTTTCTGGTGGTTAATTGGCAATCAGAGTCTCACGTACTTTCCTGCCCGGGCTGGCTTTGAACCATGATCCTCAGATCTCAGCCTCCTTAGTAGCTAGGATTACAGGTATGAGCCACCGGTGCCCGGCTTCATCTTAACACTTTTTATCTTAGCATAATTACTTTGTATTCTCTAGCCTAAAATTTGAGAACAGTATGATGTGTTCTCATCTTTGTAGCCTGAAGCAGGAGGGTGATGGAACACAGATTCACTAGGGCTGATGTCCTCCTGGCTTGGTAACTTTTGCTCTGATCTCTTTTTAGAGCCTGTTACTGATGTTGAATCAAGGCCTGCTTAACTAATTAGCTAAAGGTATATACCACTAATATGGACTTTGGTTACCATTATATTCTGTGACAAAGTGTTGAACCTTTCTACCTTGAATGAGAGTCCTGTAAGGACCCCAGGCCCTTGTGCTCTAACACTTGATTACATGACAGCCCTGATAATCATGATCTTGTTGAACTATGCCAGCTTCAATAGGAATGAAAAAAAATCAGTGTTTTTTATTGAAGGAAAAAAAAATCATTGAGGGTGAATTTTTATTTGCTGATTACCAAGTGTGTCTTATATTTATAGAAATATGTCTTTTCAGTATTATTTCAGAATTAACATTCTTTTTTTAAAATATTGCTTCAGGAGTATCTGACTTTAATCTTCGTGTTGCATTGCAAACACTTTTGAAGGAGTACTGTGAGGTATGCAAATCTCCCAAAGAGAATAAATTCTGTAGTTTTCTGCAGACATCTAAGGTTCGACCACGGAAGAAAGCAAGAAAGTACCTATATGCTGTAGGTGAGAAACTTTAAGAGAGTGATAGTAATAGGAATTATGTTTATTTTCAGAATAAAAACTTTTTAATAGTTTGTTGTTTTTTTCTGTGCCTGTTAAAGTCTGCAGGTGTGTTTGTGAGTATTTAATCTATCATTCGGATTTATAAGTTGCATTTATATTAAAGAAACATTGAAGCTTCTTTTTGTTTTTAATTTAAAAGCATTAAACTAGATCAATATTTAATATGTAGAGTACAAGATTGTCCATTTCCTTCTCTTTGTATATAATGGTAGATTTTGTATAAATGTTTATTGCAGTTTATAATTACATCTTATTTTATGTATAATTTCATATATAGTATGACATATATATATATATATATATATATAAATATATAGGTTTGAGGAGTATGCTAATTTTTTTTTTTTGGTCAGCCGTGGGGCCTGAACTTAGGGCTTGGGTGCTGTTCCTGCACTCTTCAGCTCAAGGCTAGCTCTCTACCACTTTGATCCATAGCACCAGTTCTGGTTTTCTGGTGGTTAATTGGAGATAAGAGTCTCATAGACTTTTCCTGCCTTGGTTGGCTTTGAACCAGGATCGTCAGTCGTGGGCTTGAGCTCTGGACCTGGGCGCTGTCCCTCAGCTCTTCAGCTCAAGGCGAGCACTCTACAACTTGAGCCACAGCACCACTTCCAGCTTTTTCTGCTTATGTGGTTCTGAGGAATTGAACCCAGGGCCTGATGCATGCGAGGCAAGCATTGTACCACTGAGATACCTTTCTAGCCCCAACCCACTAATTTTAATTGGAAGTGAAAATAATGAGATATAGACATATAATTAGTACCTTGATTTATATTTCATCTAACTTTCTGTTATACTGCAAACCAGATAAAACACAGATAACCTTACTGCATATAAACCATAAACTTATAAGACTTGGCATATTTAAGAATAATATATATATATGGGGCTGGGAAGATGGCTCAGTGGTAGAGTGCTTGCCTTGCATGCATGGGGGCCTGGGTTCGACTCCTCAGCATCACATAAGCAGAAAAAGCTGGAAGTGGCACTGTGGCTCAAGTGGTAGAGTACTAGCTTTGAGCTGAAGAGCTGAGGGACAGCACCCAGGCCCAGAGTTCAGGGCCACGACCAGCAAAAAAAAAAAAGAATAATATATATATATATATGCATACATACATATATAGATGGATATCCTTTATTTCTTAGAACAGTAGTTATACTGAACATTTAGGTACAAAAGGCTAGACTTCCCTCATTACTATTACTTTTCATTTGGCAGTAAGAGATTTGATGTGTACTTTTTCTGCTTCCTTTGTTTAGGTGGATACACACGGTTGCAGGGGGGTCGTTGGAGTGATAGCAGAGCCCTCAGCTGTGTAGAACGTTTTGATACCTTTAGCCAGTACTGGACCACTGTGTCTTCACTTCATCAGGCTCGATGTGGACTGGGAGTAGCAGTTCTGGGAGGGATGGTCTATGCTATTGGAGGTAATAAGAAAAATGTCTTATTTTTCCTTATTAGTCTGTTTGACAACATTTTGTGTTTGTGTGTGTCTTCTGCCTTCTCTCAACACTACTTGGTTACATTCTTATATGTCTTTTTTTTTTTTTTTTTTGGTTCCGGTTGTGGGTCTGAACTCTGGGCCTGGGCGCTATCCCTCAGCTCTTCAGCTCAAGGCTAGCGCTCTACCACTTCTGTATCTGACACTCTATCTTCCATTTCATTCACTCTGTTGACCGTGGCTTCTATTGTGGTTTGCATGGAGGAAATGGATCCCATTATGGATTCGATGTTGGTTCTTTTTTTTTTTTTTTTGGGTCCGGTTGTGGGGCCTGAACTCTGGGCCTGGACGCTGTCCCTCAGCTCTTCAGCTCAAGGCTAGCGCTCTACCACTTGAGCCACAGCGCCACTTCCGGCTTTTTTTCTTTTTGCTTATGTGGTGCTGAGGAATCGAACTCAGGGCCTCATGCATGCAAGGCAAGCACTCTACCACTGAGCCACCTTCCCAGCCCTCGATGTTGGTTCTTATAGTACTGATCTCACCTGTGAGATCAGTATGCATTACCTCTAATTTGGCGTTTATCTCACTTATTACTGAGGTTTGTGCAGCTTCTATTTTTGCATGCATCTTTTGTTTGATATCCTGTATCTCTTTTGATAGTTCGTCCTTGTGCTCTTTCAATTTCTGATCAATTTCTCGCTTTATTTCTTGAGTCATTGCCTCTAGCAACCCTTGGATGTAGCTTTTGTCTTCAATTCCTGCTTTGCTCCCACTGGGGCTCTCCCCTGCGTGGCTGCTGGCTTTTGAGGTGAGCTTGCTGCCCTGGGTGGTGGTAAACCTTGTAATTTTTCTCTGTGATTTTCGCATGGTGGTTCAGGAGACTAATCTGCAATTTTGTTTTGGTGTGTCTGTCTTTGCTTGGTTGCTGATTCTGTATTGGTAGAGAGTCTGTGCCTGATCTGGGTTCTGTTGGGAGCCTATTTCCAGCTGCTGGTCAGACCTACTTAGGATTCTCGGCTCTCTGCTGTAGATCGCTGGCAATTCTCGCCTTTGCTTGTGTTTGCTCCTACGGGTGCTCTTGGGAAGATCAGATGCTCTAGATGCACTCTCCCAGATGCTGGAGTCTGCTATGGGCTCCTGATGTGTTTTTGTTTATTTGTTTTGGGCTGGTTGTGGGCTTGAACTCTAGGTTTGGGTGCTGTCCCTCAGCTCTTCAGCTCAAGGCTGGCACCCTACCACAGCACCACTTCTGACCCTTTTTGCTTTTGTGATGCTGAGGAATCAGATCCAGGGCCTCATACATCCAAGACTATCACTTTACTGCTGAGCCGCCTTATCAGCCTGAGTTCCAGCTTACAAATCAGGTGCTGGCGGCCTGTGTTGCCCAATTCCCAGCCTAGAGGATATGGGTGGGGTTTTGGTGGGGTTTGGGCTTCTCTTGTCCTGGGCCTCCAGGTCTTTTGTTGTCACAGGCGTGCTTCCCAGGGGGTGCTGTTCCCTGTTCCTCTCCCCTCTGCTGAGGCATATGCTCAGCTTTTGACTTCAGTTGGGAGGAGTTGGTTGTGTTGTTCAGGCGCCGGATCCCCGGGCCTGGTTCCGGCCCCACCTGGAGCGCGCTCGTTGGGCCTGTGCTGCTGTGTATACCACCTAGGTTATGCAGCCTGGGGTACACAGTTCAAATTTCTTCTACTGTTGGTTGTCTTGACCCAGGGGCGCTGTTCCTGGCTTGGGCATTTAAGCTCCCTTCCAGGGGCGCTCTTGCTCTATCCTGGCCAGCGGAGTGTGCTCTACGGGCTGGTGGAGCTCTCGAACAGTTCCCAGTTTTAGTGGGTCCTGTGGTCGGGTGTTGGGGTAGGGAGTCTGGGTCAGGGTCTGGGGATTCCCTCCAGCTCTGGTCTCCCTTGAGGGATACACTGTCCCCTGTGGGGTACTCACCCTGGAGCTAGTTGATTCTGTGTGGTGTAGGTTGTCAGTTGCTGTTGCAATCCGAGTTCAGTTGGGGTGGTTGTGGGCTGGGCTGGGCGGTGGTGGCTCTGTGTGATTCTTTTCTGTCTCTGCCTCTATCGAAGCTGTCAGGTCCACAGTGTCCACGTTCAGGCGGCTTCTGCGCGGGTGATCTGCAGGCAGCCCCCTGTGCCTCTGGGACCCGGGCGCCCCAGCTGGGTCTTTGCGATCGGGCGGATCTGGTGCCTCAGGCGGCTTCGGCTTTGGCGGGATGAAGCCTCTCTGCTCAGGTGGAGAGTGAGGGGTGGGGGTGGGATCTTCGTGGAGACTCCCGGCTGGTAGGTTTCTCTGTTCGTGGCGATCAGCTGGTCTGCAAACCGGTACCTCAGGCGGCTTCTGCGTGGGTGATCTGCAGGCAGCCCCCTGTGTCTCTGGGGCTCCGACAGCCCCCGCCGGGCCGGCTGGCCGTGGCTTGGCGCGTTGCCTCGCGGCCAGTAAAGATTGGGGGAGGGGTCTTCGCTCTTCTCTGTTCTGAAATTCTTCTTTTCCTCTCTTTCTTTTTTGTTATTTTCCACCTCCTGTTTTTCTCTGAGTGTTCGTCTTTTTGTTGTCGGTCTCTTGGGGGAGATTAAGCGTTGGAACTCGAACTCTCTTTTTGGTTGGGGAGAGCTGTGGCGTTTCCCTACTGCCCCGTCGCCATCTTGGTCCCCCCTTCCGCGCTCTACCATTTGAGCCACAGCGCCACTTCTGGCTTTTTTCTTTTTGCTTATGTGGTGCTGAGGAATCGAACCCAGGGCCTCGAGCATGTAAGGCAAGCGCTCTACCACTGAGCCACCTTCCCAGCCCCTCTTATATGTCTTATATCATATTGATAAGTGTTGTTTGATATTCATAAATACAGAATTGTTCAATAAATAAATATTTATGGAAGGAGAAAGGGAAAAGAACACAAGTTGAATGTTTTACACTAGAGTAATCCTGTGGTTTATCCCAAGATGGAATACTTACGTGCTCCTTTCATGAAAAATTTCAAAAAAATGTATGAAACAGCTATCTACTTCATTTTTACCTGAATGTCCAATATGTACTTCAAACTTTAACCTGTCTAAACTAAAGTAGTCAATTTCCTCAGATTTTTTTTTTTTTGGCCAGTTGTAGGGCCTGGATTCTGGGCCTGAGCGCTATCCCTGAGCTCTTCAGCTGAAGGCTAGCACTCTACCACTTGAGCCACAGCACCACTTCCGGCTTTTTTCTTTTTTTTTTTTTTTTTTGTGGTTGTAGGGCCTGAACTCTGGGCCTGGGCGCTGTCCCTCATCTCTTCAGCTCAAGGCTAACGCTCTACCACTTGAGCCATAGCACCACTTCCGGCTTTTTTCTGCTTATGTGGTGCTGAGGAATTGAACCCAGGGCCTCAGGCATGCAAGGCAAGCACTCTACCACTAAGCCACCTTCCCAGCCCCTCCCAGGCTGACTTTGAACCACAATCCTCATATCTCAGTCTCTGGTGTAGCTCGGATTACAAGCATGAGCCTCATGCCGGGTTATACATATACTTCATTTAAAAATTTTGTTTTAAGCTAGGCGCTGGTGGCTCACGCCTGTAATCCTAGCTACTCAGGAGGCTGAGATCTGAGGATCGTGGTTCAAAGCCAGCCCGGGCAGGAGAGACCGTGAGACTCCTATCTCCAATAAACCACCAGAAAACCAGAAGTGGCGCTGTGGCTCAAGTGGTAGAGCGCTAGCCTTGAGCTGAAGAGCTGAGGGACAGCGCCCAGGCCCAGAGTTCAAGTCCCACGACAGGACCCAAAATAAAAACCAAAACAAATAAAAACCAAAACAGAAATGCTGGTATTTGGGCTGGGAAGGTGGCTCAGTGGTAGAGTGCTTGCCTTGCATGCATGAGGCCCTGGGTTCGATTCCTCAGCACCACATAAGCAAAAAGAAAAAAAGCTAGAAGTAGCATTGTGGCTCAAGTGGTAGAGCACTAGCCTTGAGCTGAAGAGCTGAGGGACAGCGCCCAGGCCCAGAGTTCAGGCATCACAACCGGACCCAAAAAAACAAAACAACAAAAAACAACAACAACAAAAAAGAAATGCTGGTATTTGATGTCAGAGCCTCATGCCTGCTAGGCATGCCCAACCCTTTGTTATTTTTCAGTTAGTGTCTCATCACTTTCGCTCAGTCCAGCATTTGATTGAAATCCACTTAACTGTAGCCTTCTATGCCTCACTGCACTTGGCTTATCGATTGCTAGCTTTTTTTTTTTTTGGTTGTATGGCTTGAACTCTGGGCCTGGGAACTGTCCCTCAGCTCTTAAGCTCAAGGCTAGCGCTTTACCACTTGAGCCACAGTGCTACTTCCCAGTTTTCTGGTGGTTAATTGGAGATTAGAGTCTTGCGGATTTACCTGCACGGGCTAGCTTTGAACCGCAATCCTCAGATCTCAGCCTCCTGAGTAGCTAGGGTTACATGCATGAGCCACTGGCACCTGGCAATTGCTAACTTTTTGTCTAGTGTATCCTTGAGGTAAGTCCTTTATATCTTCCCCTTCAAGTAGCTGAGATCATAGGCTTCATTGTTTTGATAAGGTTTTATTGTTTTTGCCATTCATATTTATGTCTGAGATATACCTAGATGACTTGAGTTTTTATGGATATTATGAAGTAGGGAACCAATTTCATTTTCCCCCTTATAAACAATCAATTATCATAACATAAAATACTTGTTTCCTTAGTGTTCTGTGGTAACCCTCACGTTCATGGCTCAGTTCTTAGATTTCTTTTCAGTTCTATTAGTTTCTCTGTCTGTCCCTATCTTTTTTTTTTTTTTTTTTTTTGGTCATGAGGCTTGAACTCTGGGCCTGGGCATTGTCCCCCAGCTCTTCACCTCAAGGCTAGCGCTCTACCACTTGAGCCATAGCACCACTTCCAGTTTTCTGAGAGGTTTATTGGAGATAAGAGGCTCATGGACTTTCCTGCCTGAGCTGGCTTTGGACTGCAGTCCTCACATCTCAGCCTCCTGAGTAGCTAGGATTACAGGCCTGAGCCACCAGCACTCTGCTGTCTGTCCCTATCTTAATTATTCTGTGTCTATTATAAGTTTTTCCAATATGACAAGGTTGTTTCTCAATTTCTTTATTATCCTTTTCTAGTAATTGCTTGGCTATTTTGATTCTTGGTGCTTTTATATGAATTTTAGAATCTTTGTAAAATCTGTTTAAATATTAATTTTGGCCAAGCACCAGTGGCTCACACCTGTAATCCTTGCTACTTAGGAGGCTGAGATCTGAGAATCTTGGTTCAGAGCTAGTAGAGCAGAAAAATCCATGAGACTCTTATTTCCAATTAACCATCAGAAAACCAGAAGTGGTGCTGTGGCTCAAAGTGGTAGAGGGCTTGTCTTGAGCTGAAGAGCTCAGGGATAGCACCCAGGCCCAGAGTTCAAGCCCCACAACCAACTTGAAAAAAAAAAAATGGGGGGAGGCTTTGGAATTATATTAAATCTATGCATCAATTTAGAAATAATTATATTTACATTGATTATTATAATTCATGAACCTATCATCTCTTATTTTATTTATTTGTTCCTGAATTTAAAACTTTATCTAAATAAAGTTTAAAAAAAATTTTTTTTTGGGGGGGGTCTGGTTATGGGGCCTGACAGCTCTTCAGCTCAAGGCTAGTGCTCTACCACTTGAGCCACAGCACTACTTCCGGCTTTTTTCTTTTTGCTTATGTGGTGCTTGAGGAATTGAACCCAGGGCCTCAGGCATGCAAGAGAAGCGCTCTACCACTGAGTCACCTTCCCAGCCCCAAGTTTAAAATTTTTATTAATTGTAGTCTTGCAGTGTTTCGTTAAACTGACTTTTGGGGGGTCAGGTAGAGAGGATGTGGTGTCAGGAATTGAACCCAGGGCCAGGGCCTCATGCATGCTAAGCATGTACTCCTATCTCAGAGCTATACCTCCAGCCCCTAGACAATTTTTTTTTTTTTTTTCTGAGAAAGGATGGTATTATAAAGCTCAGCCTGCCAATTCTCCTACCTCAGCTCTCTGGGTGCGAGAATTACAAGCATTTTGGTATCATATCCAGCTATAGACTTTTTAGTATATTTAAAATTTCTATTTAAGTGGCATATATATATATATATTTTTTTTTTTTTTTTTTTTGGGTCCAGTCGTGGGGCCTGAACTCTGGGCCTGGGTGCTGTCCCTCAGCTCTTCAGCTCAAGGATAGCACTCTACCACTTGAGCCACAGCGCCACCTCCAGCTTTTTTCTTTTTGCTTATATGGTGCTGAGGAATTGAACCCAGGGCCTCAGGCATGCAAGGCAAGTGCTCTACCACTGAGCCACCTTCCCAGCCCTTAAGTGGTACATTTTTAAACTTCTATTTTCTTTTATTGCTATATAAAAATTATGATTACAGTAAAACTCACATTTTACCAGCGTCAACTACCCATAAAAATACCTGAAAAAAAAAAAAATTAAGCCAGGTGCCAGTGGCTCACGCCTGTAATTGTAGCTACTCAGGAGGCTGAGATCTGAGGATCATGGTTCAAAGCCATCTCCAGCAAGAAAGTCCATGAGACTCTTATCTCCAATTAACCACCAGAAAACCGGAAATGGCGTTGAGGTTCAAGTGGTAGAGCTCTCACCTTGCATTGAAGAGCGCAGGGACAGCGGCCAAGCCCAGAGTTCAAGCCCCACCACTGACAAAAACAAAGAAAAAATGTTAAAATGTTATGTCTTAAAGATTGTCTTAAAATGTCTTAAAGATTGTCATTCATTATTTGGGTGATAAAATTATAAATAAATGAGAGGAAAATTGTACCTTTGTACCATAAATGGGCTTTAATAAATGGTAATGCTATGGATTCAAAATAGTGTTTCATAGGCAAAGACTTTTAATGAATATTTTAAAATTAGGCAAAATGGTTGAATTTCTGAAAGCAAGGAATGCCACTAAATAGTATAAGATTTTGTTAAATACTAATAATGGTTTTGTTAGCATTACTAAGTCTTCCAATTTGTGTGTCTCCTATTTAAATTAGGTGAAAAAGATTCAATGATTTTTGACTGTACTGAATGCTATGATCCAGTTACAAAGCAGTGGACAACTGTAGCTTCAATGAATCAACCCCGCTGTGGTTTGGGAGTATGTGTGTCTTATGGAGCTATCTATGCTTTGGGTAATTATGCTGTTTAATTTAACATTAGCTAATATTATTAAAGTTCTTACTTTCTGGTTACTTTAGAAATGTTTCTTCGGGGCCAGGAATGTAGTTTAGTGATAGAGTGCTTGCCAGCATTCATGAAGCCCTGGGTTCTATCCCTCAGTACCATGTAAATAGAAAAAGCCAGAAGTGGTGCTGTGGCTCAAGTGGTAGAGTGCTAGCCTTGAGCAAAAGGAGCTCAAGGACAGTGTTCAGGCCCTGTGTTCAAGTCCCAGGAATGGCAAAAACAAAAACAAAAACCCAGAAAGCAAGTTTCTTCTATCCCATAAGAAATATGTGTTTTACTGGGTGCTGGTGGCTCACGCCTATAATTCTAGTGACTCAGGAGGCTGAGATCTGATGATTGATGTTTGATGGAAGCCCTGGCAGGAAAATCCGTGAGACTCTTACCTCCAATTAACCACCAGAAAACCAGAAGTGGAGCTGTGGCTCAAAGTGATTAGAGTGCTATTCTTGATCGAAAAAGCTTGGGGACAGCAGGCCCTGAATTCAAGCCCCACAACAACAACAACAAAAAAGAGATTGATTTATCCTATAAATATCCTTCTATTTGATTACAGGTGGATGGGTTGGAGCTGAGATAGGGAATACTATTGAACGTTTTGATCCTGATGAAAATAAATGGGAATTGGTTGGCAACATGGCTGTGTCACGCTACTACTTTGGTTGTTGTGAAATGCAAGGTAAGCACATTTATAAATAATTTTCCCTCTTCAATCCCCAGTACTACAAAAAATTGTTTTCCTTAATATGAATGTATTTTAAAAACTTGTATTTGAGCCTGTTATTTTACAACATTTGAATTGTTAGTATGAATGACTGATAGAAACACTATAGAAGTTCTGCCTTTTGCTTATTTTATTGACCTTTATTTCTGTATTTCTAAATTAGCTTATCCTAGTTATATGGATGAGGGGGGATTTTATTGTTATATCTTCACACATGTTTACACTGTGCTATAATGATTCCTACTTTATCACACTCCCTGACTCCTCTGGAAAAGTGACATCTCTTAACAGGTTTCCTTGTTTCATTTTCATAATTGCAAATAATCTATTTCAATAGTATTCAATTTCCTTTAAATTGATTTTTTGTGGTAATAAACAGAGCTATATTAAAGACACCACCTAGACAAATACCTGGCTAGCAAAATGAGCACTTGAGTTGTTATCCATTGCCATTTTTTTTCTCCTGAGTTAATTTTTCAAAGTAAGAACAGAGAATTAAAAAGCTTTTCATGGGTTCTACTTACAGACTTTCACTTTTAAAAAAAATTCTGGGGTTGGGAATGTGGTGTAGTAGAGTGCTTGCCTAGCATGCATGAAGCCCTAGATTTGATTCCTCAGTACCGCATAAATAGAGAAAGCTGGAAGTGGCACTGTGGGTGAAGTGGTAGAATTCTAGCCTTGAGCAAAAGCTCAGATAATTGCTCAAGCCTTGATTTCAAACCCCAGGATTGGCAAAATAAATAAATAAATAATTCAGTGCCATTCAATGTACATTTCAAATCCTCTGATTAAAATGCATGTTAAATGGTGAATAGAGCTGAGCATGCTAGCTCATACTGGTAATCCCGGCTACACAAGAGATATAGGTAGGAGTATCATGGTCTGAATCTGGCCCTGGGAAAAAAGGTGAAGCTGAAAAATACCTGAAAAGTTACTAAAGTGCTAAGTGCTGGTGGCTCACACCTAGTAATCCTAGTTTCTCAGCAGGCTGAGATCTGAGGATCAAGTTTCAAAACTAACCCAGGCAGGAAAATCTGTGAGATTCTTTTTTTGTTTGTTTGTTTGTTTTTTTGGGTCTGAACTCTGGGCCTGGGTGTTGTCCCTCAGCTCTTCAGCTCAAAGCTAGCACTCTACCACTTGAGCCACAGCACCACTTCCGGCTTTTTTCTTTTTGCTTATGTGGTGCTGAGGAATCGAACCCAGGGCCTCAGGCATGCAAGGCAAGCGCTCTACCACTGAGCCACCTTCCCAGCCCCTGTGAGATTCTTTTCTCCAATTAACTACTAAAAAATCCAGAAGTGGAGCTGTGGCTCAAGTGGTAGAGCACTAGCCTTGAACAAAAGAGCTCAGGGACAGCAACCAGGCCCTGGGTTTAAACCCCAGGACAGGCACAAAAAAAGAAAGAAGTTACTAAAGCATAAAGGGCTGGGTGTTTATGTGGACAAACACCTACCTAAAAAGTGTGAGGCCCTGACTTCAGACTCCAGTAGCAGATACACAAAAAAAGATGCATGGACATTATTTTGCCTATTGTAGTTTAAGAGTAGATAGATAGTAAGCACTATAAAATAGGAGCAGATTTCTGTTCAGGGTTGGAGAGAAAATTTATGTGTATATGTGGAAGAAGAAGAAAATATGCCCATTGTGTTCTGTTAGCTTTTGTTTCCAGCTTGGAGAGTACCATACCTTCTTCTGTTTCTACTAGTGTTTAAATGTTCAAATTATATAACCTGGATTTTATTATTTACCATTATGGTATTCTCTACTTCTATCATGGAGCTATATGGGAATTTTCAAAATATCTATTTCAACCCCTTTCATTTATAGTTGAATCTGAAGATTCAAATCATTTAAGAAGGAACTCTGAATTCATGCGTTTATACCTAGTGATCAATTCTGATATCTTAATCTATATAACTATTCTAATTTAAATTCTCTATTTTTTGTCTGCACAAGCAACATGTAGACTGTCACTAAAAAAGGCAGTGATGATCTGGGCAGGTGGCTCATTGGTAGAGTGCTTGCCTTACATGCATGAGGCTCTGGGTTCGATTCCTCAACACCACCTAAGCAGAAAAAGCTGGAAGTGGTGCCGTGGCCCAAGTGGTAGAATGCTAGCCTTGAGCTGAAGAGCTGAGGGATAGCACCCAGGCCCAGAGTTCAGGCCCCATGACCGGACCCCCCAAAAAATGATAATAATAATAATAATCTAGACAGAGTAGATATTTTTCTTTTAAATAATATTGCAAGTCCTGGAATTAAATATAATAATAAAACAGATCACAACTATTATTTTCATCACTGCATCTTATTTTCTCTAGCATCTGAACAAAAATATTCTGTTTCCAGGTTTAATTTATGTAATTGGGGGACTCAGCAATGAAGGAATAGAGCTTCGTTCTTGTGAAGTTTATGATCCACTTTCTAAGCGATGGTCTCCACTTCCTCCAATGGGAACCCGGAGAGCATATCTTGGGGTGGCAGCACTCAATGACTGCATCTATTCTATTGGTGGATGGAATGAAACACAAGATGCTCTTCATACTGTAGAAAAGTATTCCTTTGAAGAGGTAGGTTGAATAATTTCGAATGTTGTAACTGATTTCCTTTTAATTACCTTTATAAGTGATGTTCTTTGTCTTTTATTTATTTATTTTTTCTTTTGGGTCCGGTCGTGGGCCTGAACTCTGGGGCCTGGGCACTGTCCCTCAGCTCTTCAGTTCAAGGCTAGCACTCTACCACTTGAGCCACAGCACCACTTCCGGTTTTTTTTCTTTTTGCTTATGTGGTGCTGAGGGCCTCATGCATGCAAGGCAAGCGCTCTGTCACTGAGCCATCTTCCCAGCCCCTTATGATTTTGATCATTTTATGTTTTTTTCCTCTTTCTTTTCAAAGAGCCAACTCATTGATTTTTTTGTATTGATTGTCCAAATCTATTTTATTTATATTTTTATTATTAAGTCCTTCCTCCTGTTTATTTTGGGTTTTGCCCTTCTTTTTAGAAGTTGAGATGACTGATTATACATTCTCTATAATACATTTTTTTTTTTGGGTCCGGTTGTGGGGCCTGAACTCTGGGCCTGGGTGCTGTCCCTCAGCTCTTCAGCTCAAGGCTAGCGCTCTACCACTTGAGCCACAGAGCCACTTCCGGCTTTTTTCTTTTTGCTTATGTGGTGCTGAGGAATTGAACCCAGGGCCTCGAGCATGCAAGGCAAGCACTCTACCACTGAGCCACCTTCCCAGCCCCAATATAATACATTTTTTTGAGAGTATCTCACTTTTAAGCCAGACTAACCACAAACTTGAGATCCTTCTGCCTCTGCTTCCTAGATGCTGGGATTATATCTATATCTATCTATCTATCTATCTATCTATCTATCTATCTATCTATCTATCTATCTATATTACCATGCCTGACTGTAATACAATTATTTAAATCTGTAACTGTTCTTTGAACAGCACTTTAGCTATATTGTGCCAGTCATGGGGCTTGATCTCAGGGTCTGGGCCCTGACCCTGAGCTTTTTTTGCTCAAGTCTAGTACTCTATTGCTTTGGCTACAGCTCCACTTGTGGCTTATTGAAGGGTAAGAGTTTAATGGATTTTCCTGCCCAGGCTGGCTTTGAGCTATGATCCTCAAATCTCAGTTTCCTGAGTAGCTTGACCCAAATATTTTTTAATTTCTCTAGTAGTTTATTCTTTGACTAGTGGTTTATTAGAAGCATGTTTGGGACTGTGGTTATAGCTTAATAGTAAAGTACATACTTAGCAAATGTAAGACCCTAGGTTTTCCCTAGCACCAAAAAGAAAAAGAGATGTATTTAATTTACAGGTATGTGATTGATTTCACTTATTTTGTACTGCTTCTTCTTTTTTGGGTGGTTAGTTGGTTGTGGGACTTGAACTAAATAAAGTCCATTAGGTCAAGTTGGTTATTAAATCTAGTCCGATTTGTTGAACCATTGTGTCAGTTATTAAGAATGCTGATATCTTTGTATTGTCAAGCCTCATAGAATTCTCAAACTTCATAGACCATGATAATGACAGTTTGCCTTGTGAAGGTTAAAATGTGTTTGTGACTTTAACTAAGTACCACTCACTATTCCACAATTCTGTGGAATTAAAAAAAAATTTTTTTTTAAGTGAGAGAAGAGGGCTGGGAAGGTGGCTCAGTGGTAGAGCGCTTGCCTTGCATGCTTGAGGCCCTGGGTTCGATTCCTCAGCACCACATAGGCAAAAAGAAAAAAGCCGGAAGTGGTGCTGTGGCTCAAGTGGTAGAGCGCTAGCCTTGAGTTGAAGAGCTGAGGGACAGCACCCAGGCCCAGAGTTCAGGCCCCACGACCAGACCCAAAAAAATAAATAAATAAATAAAAGTGAGAGAAGAGATGGGTTAGGAGCGATGGGTAACAATGTTGTCAGACACTTTGTACTCATATACTCTTTTGTAGAACTTTGTACAACTAAAGATATAATAATAAAAAATGTAAAAAAAAAAAAAAGATAAAAAAACCAAACCAGAAAAAAAGAATGCTGATATCTCCATCTGTAATTAAGGATTTGTCTGTTTCTCCTTTGATTTATGTGTTGTTGTTTTTTTTGTTGTTGTTGTTTTTTGGGGGTTCGGTCTTGGGGCCTAACTCTGGGCCTGGGTGCTGTCCCTCAGCTCTTCAGCTCAAGGCTAGCGCTCTACCACTTTAACCAAAGCGCCACTTCCAGCTTTTTTCTTTTTGCTTATGTGGTGCTGAGGAATCGAACCCAGGGCCTCGTGCATGCAAGGCAAGTGCTCAACCACTGAGCCACCTTCTCAGCCCCTTGTTTTTGTTTTTTGTCTGTCCTGGGGCTTGAACTCTGGGCTTGGGGGCTGTCCCTCACTTCTTCAGCTCAAGGCTAGGACTCTACCACTTGAGCCACAGGGCCACTTCTGGTTTTCTGAGTTGTTTATTGGAGATAAGAGTCTCACAGACTTTCCTGCTCAGGCTGGCTTAGAATGTGATCCTCAGATCTTAGCCTCATTCATAGCTAGGATTATAGGCATGAGCCACCTTCACTGGCATTGTTTTGTATTTTTTTTCAGCTGTAGTTCTTGAACTCAAGGCCTGGGCACTGTCCCTGAGCTTTTGTACTCAAGGCTTGAGCACTACTACTTTGAGCCACAGCTCCACTTCTTGTTTTCAGGTAGTCAATTGGAGATAAGAGTCACATGGACTTTTCTGCCAGGGCTGGCTTTGAACCATGATCCTCAGATCTCAGCCTCTTGAGTAGCTAGGTTCACAGGCATGAGCCCCCAGGGCCTGGCTTATGTCAGGTTTTGCCTTACATATTTTGAAGCTTTGTTACATCTTCTTTTTTTTTTATTTTTTTATTTTTATTTTTTGTCGGTCGTGGGGCTTGAACTCTGGGCCTGGGCGCTGTCCCTCAGCTGTTCAGCTCAAGGCGAGCGCTCTACCACTTGAGCTACAGCGCCACTTCCGGTTTTCTGGTGGTTTATTGGAGATAGGAGTCTCATGGTCTTTCCTGCTCAGGCTGGCTTTGAACCGCTATCCTCAGATTTCAGCCTCCTGAGTAGCTAGGATTACAGGCGTGAGCCACCAGCGCCCGGCTTTGTTACATCTTCTTAATGAATATTTTTCTGGTCATAAATGAAATATTTCTTTTCTTTCTTTCTTTTTTTTTTTGGTCAGTTGTTGGGCCTGAACTCTGGGACTGGGCGCTGTACCTCAGCTCTTCAGCTCAAGGCTAGCACTCTACCACTTGAGCTACAGTGCCACTTCTGGCTTTTTCTGCTTATGTGGTGCTGAGGAATCGAACCTATGGCCTCATGCATGCAAGACAAGCACTCTTACTACTGAGCTACCTTCCCAGCCCATAAATGAAATATTTCTATCTTTGTGTTGAAGTCTACTCTATTATAATGTATCATAACTATAGCTAAGTTTTGTGTGTGTGTGTGTGTGTGTGTGTGTGTGTGTGTGTGTGCGCGTGTGCGCGTGCATGCGCATGCCAGTACTGGGCCTTGAATTCATGCTGTACTACTTGAGCCACAGCTTCACTTTTAGCCTTTTTGTGTCATTAATTGGAGCTAAGAGCCTCATCAACTTTCCTGCCTGGGCTGGCTTTAAATCACATTCCTTAGATCTCAGCTTCCTGAATACCTAGTATTACTGGCTACAGCCACCAGCATCTGGCAGGTTTTATGTTTTTTTTAAATTTTATTTATTTATTTTAGTGTTATTATATATCTTTTTCTTTCCTTTATTTATTTATGCTGTGGATAGAACCCAGGAGGAATCCTACCACTGAGTTCCCTCTCTATTCTTCTCTTTCCACTTTTTTTTCTTTTTCTGGGGGGGTCCGGTTGTGGGGCCTAAACTCTAAGTCTGGGCTCTGTCCCTCAGCTCTTCAGCTCAAGGCGAGCACTCTACCACTTGGAAGTATTTTTCTTTCCTCTTTTAAAAGCGACCTTTTAAAATGGAAAACTCATTTTTTGTTCTCAGGCTATACAAAATTAGCATAGTACCTTCTTGTATTTCCCAGACCTAATGTCTCAGAACATTAGTCTATATATAGATTGAGAGCACCTCCTGCTCATAATTTATAATCATATATTTCCTTATGATTTTTCTCTAACGTTACTACTTTGTCCATACCTACTCAAAAATTTATCATGGCAGTCAAAAATTTGACTGGATTATTTGTAACTTAAATATGCAAGAAGAATCAGAATATTTGATTTCTGAGATTTTATTACCATTTTGTGACCCTACTAACATTTTTTTTTTTTCTTCCCTTAACAGGAAAAGTGGGTTGAAGTTGCCTCAATGAAAGTGCCTAGAGCAGGCATGTGTGTTGTGGCAGTCAATGGTCTTCTGTATGTTTCTGGAGGCCGATCTTCCAGCCATGATTTTTTGGCCCCTGTTACCTTGGACTCAGTTGAAGTATATAACCCCCACTCAGATACATGGACTGAAATTGGTAATATGATCACTAGTCGTTGTGAAGGGGGTGTTGCTGTACTATAAAACATAAATCATAAGAACACAGGAACATTTTGAAAATGTAGGATCTGATCTTGTACAAATGAAACTTATATTTAGTGATAAGACCCTCTGATTTTATGGAATTTCCATACATTTAGATAATGATTTTTCTAAACATTTGGGTAAGAATGGATATTAAATTAATGAGAAGCTCATATAAATTTTCCCAGCTTACCAATAATAGAAATGCTGTTTATGCTCTAGAACTATCCAGTTAGACATACAGTCCTAATTATAAAAATTATATCCTAGAAACCTTTCTAGGATATATTAGCTTTTAAGGCAATAGCTTCTTAGGTTGTCTCACCATTGCAAATTCAATTTATAACCTGTATATGATACAGTAATAATATCCATGAGACAGCTTGTTTTTTATTGAGGTCATGATAACTTTTTGCCTAGTCTAGCCTCAAACCATGATCATCTTCTTCCTCCATCTTTGCCACCTACTTAGCTGTGATTATAGGCAGGAGCCACCATGCCTGGCTTAAAAGACAGTTTAGAAATCTATGTATATCCTTGATTTAATCCAGAGAACAGTTTTCTTTAAACAGGGTTGGGGATCCTTTTTTTTGCCAAGGGCCATTTGGATATTTGTAATATCATAGGCTATACCAAATTATCAATATAGGTAGATGTGCCTCAGGCAACCAACATAAAACATTTCATGTCTGTCCTATCTTGAACCAAATGAATGTTCTCAATCCCTAGAACCTGAAGCCACCACTGCCTGGCTAGTTGGAGGTTTTTTGTGAGTGTCTTTGATTTAAATAGGATATTGTAATGGGGGATATATGCATACCTAGAAATGTCTTCATTTTGTAGATAGTTCCCAAAATTATGTTTGGCTTTATGAAGAGAGACTTTTATTAGATTATTAAACTTTGTGAAATTTATTTGAATTTTGGCAAGCCTGTGTATGAGTGTATTGCAGTGCTACTGCTTAACTTAGAGAAGGCTGAATTTAGGTACACCTTGAGTATTCCTAGCCTGAAATCTCAAAGGTTTTGAATGTTAATATTTGATGCTGAAAAGACTTTAGACTTCAGATTTCAGATTTTCAAAAAAAGAATGTTCAATCAATAAAATCTACATAAATTTTCTAAAATCTAAAGAATTCCAAAATCAGAAACACATCTTTTCACACCCTTTCAGGTAAAGGATATTAAACCTATACCTGTGAAACTACTGGAAACTTTTAATTATAATTTGAAAGCCCTTCTGATTTAAAACTGTGTTTTAAGATTTGCGAAGCATTCTGAACAACTGTTCTCTGATCTGTTTTGTAGACTCATTGTGTATATGTCTGTTACTTTTAAGTTATTTGTTTTGGCCAGTTAGAGTCATATTGATTAAAGATTTTGTACACATTAGTTTTAACTAGCTGTTGTAAGGATTTAATAGCTCATTTCTTTTTCCTTTTCTTCTTCTTTTTTTTTTTTTGCCAGTCCTGGGGCTTGGACTCAGGGTCTGGGCACTGTCCCTGAGCTTTTTGCTAAAGGCTAGTACCCTACCACTTGGCCCAGCACCACTTCCAGCATTTTCTGTTTGTTTATTTATTTATTGTCAGTTGTAGGGTCTAAACTCTGTCCCTCATCTCTTCAGCTTGAGGCTAGCGCTCTACCACTTGAGTCACAGCACCACTTCCGGCTTTTTTTTGCTTATGTGGTACTGAGGAATTGAACCTAGGGCCTCATGCATGCAAGGCAAGCACTCTACCACTCAGCCACCTTCCCAGCCCACTTTTTCTTTTTTTAAATTGTGAAAATACCTTACAGAGGAGTTACAATTACATGGGCAAGGTAATGAGTACATTTCTTATCAAGCATTATTGCCTCCTCCTTTGTTTCCCCTTCCCCTCCCTTCCTATCTCCCCACCCCCACTATCCACCCCCTTGCACTTCCCCCCCACACACTTTTTCTGTTTATTTGTTACTGAAGAATCAAACCCAGGGCCTCATGCATGCAAGGCAAGCACTCTACCACTCAGCCACCTTCCCAGCCCCTTTCAGTATATTTTAAAAGGACCAGGACCAATATTTTATTTAGATAGAAAAATAAACCCCCAGGGGTTGGAGGAATGGCGCAGTTGGTAGAATACTAACCAATGAGCAAAAGTGTTGGGTAGTCCTGGTCTCAGACCTGGAAATAAAAGCTCTACAAAACACATTAGATAAGCTGGGCGCTGGTGGCTCAGGCCTGTAATCCTAGCTACTCAGGAGGCTGAGATCAGAGGATCGTGGTTCAAAGCAAACCCGGGCAGGAAAGTCTGTGAAACTCTCATCTCCAATAAACCACCAGAAAACCAGAAGTGGCACTGTAGCTCAAGTGGTAGAGCTCTAGCCTTGAGCTGAAGAGCTGAGGGACAGTGCTCAGGCCCAGAGTTCGACTCATGACCGATATAAAAACAACAACAACAACAAAAAACACAGACTGCTTGCTTTGGCAGCACATATACTGAAATTGGGAAGGATACAGATTAGCATGGTTTCTGTGCAAGGATGATACACAGATTTGTGAAACATTCCATAACACACACACAAATACCAGGCACCAGTGGTGCGCGCGCGCGCGCACACACACACACTCACGCACGCACGCACGCACGCACGCCAGGCACCAGTGGCTCATACTCGTAATCCTAGTTAGTCAGGAGGAGGCTGAGATCTTAGTATTGAGGTTTGATACCAGCCCAGGAAGGAAAGTCTGTGAGACTCTTTATTTCCAATTAACCACCAGAAAACTGGAAGTGGTTCTGTGGCTCAAAGTGGTAGAGTAAGCCAGGCACTGGTGGCTCACGCCTGTAATCCTAGCTGCTTAGGAGGTTGAGATCTGTGGATTTCAATTCAAAGCCAGCCTGGGCAGGAAAGTCCATGAGATTCTTATCTCCAATAAACCATTAGAATACTGAAGTGGCGCTGTGGCTCAAGTGGTAGAGCGCTGGCCTTGAGCTGAGGGACAGTGCCCAGGCCCAGAGTTCAAGCCCCATAACCAACCAAAAAAAAAAAACCCAAAAGTGGTAGACCACTAGCCTTGAGCTGAAAAAGCTTAGGGACAACACCCAACCCCTGAATTCCTGAGTTCAAGTCCCAGAAGACCAGGTGGGAGTAGGGGATGGGGGGAAGTAGTGTGTGTGGGGGGGGGGGGTGGAACACATTAGACAAGCATTCTAGGTAGAGGTAGCATTAATCTCCAGTAAAGTTGGTTTGCCCACAAGGACATTTTCTTTCATAACCAAATACATGCATTAGGAAAACTGTGTCCTTTCTGTAGGACATCCTGAAAGTCTGAAGGGTAATAGATACTTGATTAGGATCAGTAAGATATCTAAGAATTAAATATCAAGATAATCTATAGCTGGATACCAGGGCTCTTGCTTATAATCCTAGCTACCCAGGAAACTAAGATTTGAGGATCATAGTTCAAAGCCAGCCTGAGCAGGAAATTCTCAGACTCCTATCTCCAGTGAACCACAAAAAAAAAAAAAAATGCTGGAAGTAGAGCTGTGTGGCTCAAGTGGTAGAGCACTAGCCTTGAGTGCAAAAGCTCAGAACAGCACCCAGGCCTTGAGTTCAAGTGCCATGACCACCAAAAGCCTAAGAGGTGGGAATATGGCTTAGTGGTAGTGCTTGTTTAGCATTCACAAGTGGTAGAGTGCCAGCTTTGAGCATAAAGGGGCTCAGGGACAGTGTCCAGGCCCTGAGTTCAAGCTCAGGACTGGCCAAAAAAAAAAAAAGAACATAAGGTTCAAGCAAAAGTACAACCTTTGAGCTCAAGCCCCACTGCCAGCATGCTTCACACATCTGTAGACTACTTAAGCTCTAACCCATGTGCCTTTAATATTACTATTTATACACTATGCTTTCTGGTTCAAAACATATTTACAAAATACTCCTGGATTTTCACTATTGCCTAAAATGGTACTATGATGGGAGATGTCTTATATTGCTATGGCAGAAATATAATGTCAAAAATCAGTCTTTGAATTTAACAGATCCAGAAGATTCCAGAAACAGTAAATTATTTCAGTAATAAGATTGTCTTTTGAAAGAATGTACTAATAAAGAATCTAACTTTTTTCTTTTCTTTGTATTACTTATTAACTTAGTTTAATAATAGCATTCCTGGGGCTGGGAAGGTGGCTCAGTGGAAGAGTGCTTGCCTTGCATGCATGAGGCCCTTGGTTCGATTCCTCAGCACCACATAAGCAGAAAAGGCTGGAAGTGGCGCTATGGCTCAAGTGGTAGAGCACTATCCTTGAGCTGAAGAGCTGAGGGACAGCGCCCAGGCCTAGAGTTCAGGCACTATGACTGACAAAAATAAATAAATAGATAGATACATAAATAAATAAATAGATAAATAAATAGCATTCCTAGATTACCAAACTGTGTAATGGGACTGCAGTTTTGTTTTTTGTTGCTGGTACCAGGGTTTGAATTCAAGGTCTTATGCTCTTAGTTGGCTTGCTTGCTCATCACTTATGGCTGGACCAGACTCTTCCACTTGAGCTATGTTTCTAGCCTGTTTTTCCTTTGTTTAGTTGGACTCTTAAACTTTTCTCCCTGGGCTAGCTTTGAACCTCAAGCTTTCAGAACTGAGCCTCCTGAGTGGACTGGACTACTAAGCTGGTTACCAGCTTAATTTCACAAGTTTATTTTTCTTTCGGTCATGGGGCTTGAACTCAGGACTTGGGTGCTGTCCCTGAGACTCTTTGTACTCAAGGCTAGCACTCTACCACTTGAGCCACACCACCACTTCCAGTTTTTGAGTAATTAATTGGAGATTAAAGTCTCACAGGACTGGCTTTGAACCAGAACTCACTTTCCTGAATAGCTAGGATTATAGGGGTGAGCCACCAGTGCCCTGCTACAAGTTTTAATTTTAGGGATATACACATGTAGATTTACATTTAGGGTTTAGGGTATGGTGCAGGTTGTAGAACACTAGCCTAGTAAGTGTAAGGACCTGAGTTCAAACCCCAATACTGCAAAATACCAGAACAAAGAAACAAGTACATTTAATTTCATTTTCTGAACAGTGGTTATAGTGTACTTCCTCCAAAATATTGGACAATATTCTCCTAAATATCTTGTCCACCACAGTTGTGGTGGTATTTACTGGTAGTCTGATCCTCGGGAAGACCAAGACAAGACGAGTGCTTGAAGCTACCCTAAACAACCTGGTTTTAAAGAAAAAAATGTAAAATGAGGTTTAGGTCTGTGATATTGTATTAATTTGGTAGAACTGTTAACAAAATACCATAGAAATTTTAAAAAATTTACTGACAATATTTATGGAAGCTAGAAGTATAAAATCAAAGTGTTGGCAATTTTTTTTTTTTTTTTTTTTGATTGGCCGTGGGGCTTGAACTGTGGGCTTGGGCGCTGTCCCTGTGCTCTTCAGCTCAAGGTGAGTGCTCTACCCCTTGAGCCACAGCGCCACTTCTGGTTTTCTGGTGTTTTTTTTTTTTTTTTCCATTGGAGATAAGAGTCTCACAGACTTTCCTGCCCAGGCTGGCTTTGAACTGTGATCCTCAGATCTCAGCCTCCTGAGTAGATAGGATTACAGGTGTGAGCCACCGGTGCCCGACTGGCAATTTCTTTTTGTCATTTGTGGACTTGAACACTGGGCCCGGATGTTGTGCCTGAGCTTTTTTTTTTTTTTTGGGGGGGGGTGTCTGGTCATGAGGCCTGAACTCTGGGCCTGGATACTGTCCCTCAGCTCTTCAGCTCAAGGCTAGCACTCTACCACTTGAGCTACAGCGCCACTTCCGGCTTTTTTTTTTTTTCCTGCTTATGTGGTGCTGAGGAATCGAACCCAGGGCCTCATTCATGTGAGGCAAGCGCTCTACCATTGAGCCACCTTCCCAGTCCTGTGCCTGAGCTTTTTACTCAAGGCTAGTGCTCTACCACTTTGACCCACAGCTTAATTTGTTTTTTTTGGTGGTTCATTAGATAAGAGTCATACATGATCCTCAGATCTCAGCCTCCTGAGTAGCTAGGATTACAGGCGTGAGCCATCAGTACCCAGCAAAGTGTTGGCAATTTTTTGAGTGCTATGGGGGAAGCAGGTCTTCTGTGCCTCACCCATCATGTTCACATGGCATTCTTCCTGTTTGTCTTGTCTCCAATCTTCCCTTTTAGAACACAAGTCATATCATGTTAAAGCCATCACAATCATTTCACCTTAACCTTATTACCTACATAAAAGCCCAATCTCTGAAAAAGGTAGTATGCTGAGGAATTGGGATTGGGACTTCAACAATCCAACAGAAATGTAAGAAAGTAAACAACTTAGTGCTCCTCCAGCACATCTCCCTTGAACTCAGGTCATTATCCCTGAGAAGTTTTGCACAAGGCTAGGGCTCTACCGCTTTGAGCCACAGCTCTGCTTTGTTTTCTGGTGGTTAATTGGAGATAAAAGTCTCACTTTCCTGTCTGGGCTGGCTTTGAACCACAATCCTCATATGTCAGCTTCCTGAATAGATAGAATTACGAGGACAAGCTACCAGCACCCAGCTTCTTTTAACTATTTTTGACCAGTTTGTTTTACTGTTCAGTGTTAAGACACTAAGTTGTTTCTAAGCCATACTAAATATCCTGTAAAACCTAGAAAATGTATCTAATTGTCCTGTGAGACTACTCCTTTACTTTCAGATCTACAGATTCCTTCATCTCATAAAACTAGTTTATACCTGGTAAAATAAACTTGATATACAATTCCAAGGGGAACTGTATGAAAACACATTGGAACCATTTTTGTTTCAGGATATGACGTATTTCTCATAAAGTAGAACAATTCTTTCTGTGAAATGTGTACATTCTTTTTTGGTCAGTCGAGGGGACTGAACTCGGCCTGGGCACTGTCCCTCAGCTCTTTAGCTCAATGCTAGCACTCTACCATTTGAGCCACAGCACCACTTGTGTTTTTCCTGCTTATATGGTGCTGAGGAATCAAACCCAGGGCCTCATGCATGCAAGGCAAGCATTCTACCACTAAACCAGACATCTTCCCATCCCGTGTGTGTGTGTGTGTGTGTGTTGGTCGGTCATGGGGCTTGAACTCTGGGCCTGGGCACTGTCCCTGAGCAATTCAGCTCAAGGCTAGCGCTCTACCACTTGAGCCAAAGTGCCACTTCCGGTCTTCTGAGTGGTTTTTTGGAAATAAGAGTCTCATGGACTTTCCTGCCCAGGCTAGCTTTGAACCGAAATCCTCAGTCTCAGCCTCCTGAGTAGCTAGGATTAAAGGCGTGAGCCATCAGGACCAGGCATGTGTGCATTCTTTTTTTTAATGATCATAAGATCTTAATAGGGCCAGGCTCCGGTGGCTCATGCCTATAATCCTAGCTACTTAGGAGACTGAGATCTGAGGATCATGGTTGAAAGCCAGCCCAGGCAGGAACCTCCGTGAAACTATCTGCAGTAAACTACTCAGAAAACCAGAAGTGGTGCAGTGGCTCAAGTGGTTGAACGCTAGCCTTGAGCTGAAGAGCTGAGGGACAGCACCCAGGCCCCAGAGTTCAAGCTCCATGACCCACCTCCCCCCAAAAAAAACTCTAATAGGTTTTTTTTTTTTAACTTTTATTTTACATTTTTCAAGACAAAACACTGAAATGTTTAAGTGAATGATTATTTAATTCATAAAAAGACTGAATGTAAACTACTGACATGACAAAGACTTGGAAATCTTCAAGCTCTTGATCAAGTAATCACCATGAAATTTTAATTATTTTTTGTTGTTGTTGGTCATGGGCTTGAACTCTGGGCCTGGACACTGTCCCTCAGCTCTTCAGCTCAAGGCTAGCGCCCTACCACTTGAGCCACAGCGCCACTTCTAGTGGTTTATTGGAGATAAGAGTCTCACAGATGGGGCTGGGAAGGTGGCTCAGTGGTAGAGCACTTGCCTTGCATGCTTGAGGCCCTGGGTTCGATTCCTCAGCACCACATAAGAAAAAAGCCGGAAGTGGCGCTGTGGCTCAAGTGGTAGAGCGCTAGCCTTGAGCTGAAGAGCTGAGGGACAGCACCCAGGCCCAGAGTTCAGGCCCCACGACCGGACCCCCCAAAAAAAAAAAAAAAGAGTCTCACAGACTTTCCTGCCCAGGTTGGCTTTGAACCGCGATCCTCTGATCTCAGCCTCCTGAGTAGCTAGGATTACAGATGAAAAGGTTGTTTTTTATTTTATTTTTAACTGTATTTTTTTTTTTTGTCTTTTCTTTTTTGGTACTGGGGATCAAACCCAGGACGTTGCACTTGCTAGGCAAGCACTTTGCCACTGAGCTACATCCCAGCCCGAAATTTTAATTTTTTTATTGGTGGTCAAGGCTTGAACTTGGGGCCTGGGTGCTGTCCCTGAGCTCTCAGCTCAAGGCCAGCGCTCTACCACTTGAACCACAGCACCCACTTCCGGCTTTTTATGTGTATGTGGTGCTGAGGAACTGAACCCAGGACCTCATGCATGAGAGGCAAGCACTCTACCACTGAACCACCTTCCCAGCCTCCCCACCCCACCCCCCCTTTTTTTTTTAAAGAAATGAAAAGCCTAGCCAGGCTCCAGTGGCTCATGCCTATAATCTTAGCTCTCAAGAGACTAAGATCTAAGGATTACAGGAGGCTGAGATATGAGGATTATGGTTCAAAGCCAGCCCAGGCAGGAAAGTATGGGACTCTTATCTCCAATTAGCCACCAGAAAAACAGAAGTGGTGCTGTGGCTCAAAATGGTAGAGTGCTAGCTTTGAGCAAAAGAGCTCAGGCACAGAGCCTTCACTAACAAAGGGAAAAAAAAAAGGCTCAGGGACAGTGGCTTGGAGCTGAGTTGAAGCCCCATGACAGACAAAAAAAAATCAAAAATAAAAGAAATGAAAAACCTGAGACAAATAAATTAGTTTTGCTAGGGGGAAAAAAAAAAAAGAGCCAAACAGGGGAGTTAGAAGGTGATGGCAAACTGAAACTTTACAAGTCTAGTAGCCAACAGGCTGTTATCAACAAAGTAATTTTACATTTATTCTACTTGATGATGACTCTTGTGTCCTTTCTCTGGATAAATATTCTGAACCACTAAAGTGACTGCAAATGAAAAAGATGCCACTAAAGTGGTTACTATCCTCCAGCCTTTGAACCAGTTGGGATACTGTGGCAAGAGAAAAACTTCAACATGTAATGCTATCCCCAAACCTACTACAATTGTGACTATGGCCTCAGTGAGTCCTTCACAGAGGAAAGCAAACCATGAAAACACAACAGGAGTTATACTGTTAGCTAAATTAAGGTAGTCTAGTTTGGCTGGACTACCTTCTGGTAGAGTAAAGCCCCATCTGACTCCTCCTAAGAAAGATAAGAAACTGGCTCCATAAGCCATCTGAGAAAAAGCTAATCCAGGGATATAGGTCTTTGCCATGACCATGAGCACTGGTGGAGCAACCAAAGGGATTAGCCCTGCCAGAGTTAGATATAATGCTGGCTTTGGGCTATCGAGCAGGTAAGTGATAGTGCTTGGTGGCCTGGCAACTGTTTGCTTTTCCTTCTTCTTAAAGCAGCATGGTGATGTATGATAGCATTGTGTCTTGTTCAAACATACTGGAAATGATTGGAAAAGTTGAGGCTTTGGACACAAAGGAGAAAACTTCTGAAGAACTGTCTTGAAATAAAGGGCATCCATTCTGCTGGCTCCCAGTCTCACTGTGAAAGGACATGTCAGCATCTATAAATAAAATAGGACCAGAAGACAAAATTAAAAACAGAATTCACCACCAGATTTCTTGGTTAATTCCACTCTGAAACAAAGACAAAAAAGCAAAAAAAAAAAGCTATCTGTTAAAATACCAAATTTTACAACCAGGTTGTAGGACTACAGACTTAGCTTATTGTTGGTATCAATGGTAATATATTTTATAATATGTAGTTATTTCCTAATACATAATATACAACTGCTATGTCAACTGAAATATTTAGAAATGAAATAAAGCAGCACTAAGAGCTAAGAATGCTATTTTAAGTTGAGAAAGGAAAATCTAAGCTGGGCATTAGGCTCGTGCCTGTACTCCTAGCTACTCAGGAGGCTGAGCTCTGAGGATCATGATTCAAATTCAGCCCAACTAACCACTAAAAAGCCAGAATTGGAGCTGTGACCTAAGTGGTCGGGTTTTAGCCTTCAGCAGAAAGGCTCAGGGACAGTACCCAGGTCCTGAGTTCAAGCCCATGACCATACACAAAAAGAAACGTACCAATTTAATGTGTTTGTTAGCTAGGCGCTGGTGGCTCACTCCTGTAATCCTAGCTACTCAGGAGGCTCAGATCTGATGATTCTGGTTCAAAACCAGCACGTGCAGGAAGTCTGTAAGATTCTGATCTAGAATTAACCATCAGAAAACCGGAAGTGGTGCTGTGGTTCAAGTGGTAGAGTGCTTGCTTGCCTTGAGCTAAAGAGCTCAGGGACAGTGCCCAGGCCCAGAGTTCAAGCTTCATGACCGAAACCAAAATATTTAGTATGTGTATGTGAGCACAAGCATGGGCACTGCACCTGGGCTTGAACTCAGGGCCCAGGTATTGTCCCTGATCCTTTTTGTTTGTTTTGGCTACAACTTACCAAGTGATGTTTTGATTAATTTGAGATAAGAGTCTCAATTGACTTTCCTGTCTTGGCTGGCTTTGAATTGAGATCCACAGATCTCAGCCTTCTGAGTAGCAGGATTACAGCCAACAGTGCCAATTTAGTTTTTATAAACATTACTACCTTCCTTTTACATAGCTCTTCCAGAATTCTAGCGTCTATTTTCTATGTGGGGAACTTAACCTGTCTTCCAAAATTCAGCTTGAAGCTTTTTTTTTTTGGTCCATTCGTGGGGCCTGAACTCTGGGCTGGGGCGCTGTCTCGCAGCTCTTCAGCTCAAAACTAGCGCTCTACCACTTGAGCCACAACACCACTTCTGGCTTTTTTCTTTTTGCTTATGTGGTACTGAGGAATCGAACCCAGGGCCTCAGGCATGCAAGGCAAGCACTTTACCACTGAGCCACCTTCCAGCCCTTTTTTTTTGGTTGGTCGTGGGGCTTGAACTCTCTCTAGGCCTGGGCACTATCCCTCAGCTCTTCAGCTCAAGGTAAGTGCTCTTCCACTTGAACCACAGTGCCACTTTCGATTTTCTGGTGGTTAATTGGAAATAAGAGTCTCATGGACTTTCCTGCCCGGGCTGGCTTTGAACCTCAATTCTCAAATCTTGGCCTTCTGAGTAGTTAGGATTACAGGCCTGAGCCACCAGCACCAGGAAAGCTATCTTTCTTTCTTTTTGGTCAGCTGTGGGTCTTAAACTCAGGGCTTGAGTGCTGTCCCTGAGCTCTTCAGCTCAAGGCTAGTGCTCTACCACTTGAGCCACAGCGCCACTTCCCCTGCAAGCTTTCTTGAATCCTGTAGTAAATATTGTTTAAGCTTCCATTCTAATTCTTCTCAGTGAACTAAAATTGTCTTTGTCTTAGAAGACTTGAGAGCACCAAATATTTTCTTTCTTTGACTTTAATAACTCTTTTCTCATTCTGTGCATAAGTGAGCAGATGCTAGACTTCAACTAAGCAGAATAACTAAAATAATGTTGATTTTTTCCCCCCCCAATCCTGGGGCTAGGACTCAGGCCTGGGCACTGTCCCTGAGCTTATTTGGCTCAAGGCTAGCATTCTACCACTTAAGCCACAGCACCACTTCCAGCCTTTTCTGTTTACGTGGTACTAAGGAAATTGAGCCCAGGGCTTCATGCATACTAGGCAAGCATTCCACCACTCTACCTCTAAGCCACATTTCCAGCCCTACGTGAATTTTTTTTTTTTCCTTTTGCCAGTCCCGGGACTTGAGCTCAGGGCATAGGCAGTGTCCCTGAACTTCTTTTTGCTTGATGCTAGCACTCTGCCACTTGAGCCACGTCTAGCTTTTCCTGTTTATGTGGTACTGAGGAATTGAACCCAGGGCTTCATGCATGCTAGACAAGCACTCTACCACTAAGCCACATTCCCAGCTTTTTTTTTTTGGCCAGTCTTGGGGCTTGAACTCTGGACCTACCCATTGTCCCTGAGCTTTCTGGCCAGTCTTGGGGCTTGAACTCTGGCCCTAGCCATTGTCCCTGAGTTTCTTTTGCTCAAGGCTAGCACTGTACCACTGGAACCACAGTGCTACTTCCAAACTTTTCTGTTTATGTGGTACTGTGGAATTGAATCCAGGGTTTCATGCATGCTAAGGCAAGCACTCTACCACATTCCTAGCCCTGAAATTTTTTAAAATGGAAGTTTTTTTTTTTGGTCAGTCGTGGGGCTTGAACTCTGGGGCCTGGGCGCTGTCCCTCAGCTCTTCAGCTCAAGGTTAGCACTCTACCACTTGAGCCACAGTGCCACTTCCGGTTTTCTGGTGGTTTACTGGAGATAGAAGTCTCACGGTCTTTCCTGCCTGGGCTGGCTTTGAACCGTGATCCTCAGATCTCAGCCTCCTGAGTAGCTAGGATTACAGGCATGAGCCATCAGCGCCCAGCTTTAAAATGGAAGTTTTTTAGGAACCTTGGAGGAGTCTTCACTAACAATGCTAGGAATCATTGTGGGGATTTTCTTTTGTTTCCATTTGGGATGTTCTTTCTTCAGCCTGGAAGATCCCCCTGACCCACTAAAATATAATCATAAAGCTAGTCTTGATACTTATGTTCCCTTCCACGCTTTATAATTCTCCATTGTTTTTACTACTTGATATACTAAATATTTTACTTATTTGTATTTTAGCCAATCCTCTCTCTTTCACTTGAATTCATGAAGATGAAGATAAAGCCAGAAGTGGTGCTGTGGCTCAAGGGGAAGAGTTGTAGCCTTAAGCAAAAGAAGTTTAGGGACAGTGCCCAGGCCCTGGGCTCAAGCCCCAAGACTGGGGCTTGAAAAAAAATTATTTTTTCTTTCTGCTACTGCTCTAGCCATTGTAGTTTTTTGTCAAGTGTTCAGTATTTGCTGAATAAACTTACCTTTGAAGATACTTGAGAAAAGCTGTGGATGAAGTGAATCATACTGGCCTCTACTAAGTCTTATTCAGGAAGGTGTCAAGCAGTTCTGATTAATTTATTTTTACAGGTAACTGGAGGAGCTGAGCCAGATGCATGTTACTGTGTATAAAATAACATTATTTAATCACCTTCATTTTAAAAAACTTTTTTATTTATTTTTTTGGGGGGTCCGGTCGTGGGGCCTGAACTCTGGGACTGGGCGCTGTCCCTCAGCTCTTCAGCTCAAGGCTAGCGCTCTACCACTTGAGTCACAGCGCCACTTCCGGCTTTTTTCTTTTTGTTTATGTGGTGCTGAGGAATCGAACCCAGGGCCTCAGGCATGCAAGGCAAGCGCTCTACCACTGAGCCACCTTCCCAGCCCCCATTTTTAAAAACTTTTAAACAAAGTAACTCATGAAAATTTTTTCCATAGAACACGATTTCCTTTTATAACACTCACTGGTGCTTTTCAAAGAGCCAGTACCATATAAAGGAAACAGTTTTGTTTTTTTTTTCTCCAACTGTTCTTTTAATTTTCTGTTTGGTGTAACAGAAAAAGCAATATGCAGAAAAAAGATACGGATTTTACAAAACACGGATTCCACTTCCAAGCGGTGCAATATTGGTAAAGTGCTTCCTATAGTACCGCTTTCCCATCTTTAAAATAGAAGGTCAGACCTGTACCCTTTGATTTTCTACCATCCCATCCCGCTTAGTTATCAACTTTGGGGATTTAAAATTTACAGCTCGAAATGACAGCAGGAACAAATGAAATTTATCTGTAAGTTGGTACGGTAACTATATATTTTATATGCATTTAAATTTCCCACTTCCTGATACTCTAACCACTGTAGGTAGCAGGGTTTTGCCCAAGTCACTAGTATTAAAAGTGATACGCAGCCGGGCACCGGTGGCTCAAGCCTGTAATCCAAGCTACTCAGGAGGATAAGATCTGAGGAATGCAGATCAAAGCCAGCCCAGACATGAAAGTCCGTGATACTCTGATGTCCAATTAACTTCAAGTTGAAAATGGAGCTGTGGTTCAAGTGTTAGAGCGCTAGCCTTGGGCACACACGCACACGCACACACACACACACCAAAAGCTCAGAGACCGCCCAGACCAAGTGATATGCTGAAGTTTAGAGATAACAACGAGAGATTCCGGTCTTCAATTCAGGCGAAAACTCTCACATATTCCTATTTCTCCAATGGGACAACTGCAAACTAAGCCTCAAGCCTACATCTTAGGAGAGGGATCGTAGTTTAGACGCAGAGGTCCTCGGAACTACTTTTTTACTACAAATTCTTGGTGACCATTTTCCCAACATGCACCCTTGGTGGTTTCAATACTCACTCTCCAGTAGATTCGCGCGGGGGAAAGAAAAACCGAGCGGTAAAGAAGCCCAGAAACTCGTGGGAACTGCAACTTCCGGCGAGTGGAGTGAAACACTCCCTCCACTTCCTGAGAACGGAAAAAGGAGAAAAAAAAAAGTCCGGGTAGGGACTTGACTTGAGCTACAATGGTTCCAAGGCCCGGCTTTCTGTTTTGAGGACTTCTCTTAATCTTAATTCTTGAAATCGGTTGTTGAACAAGGTACCTTAACAGTCTGTATTCCAGGGTTCCCAGCTAGACGAGTCTGCCTGCAGAATTCGGGAAGGTAGAGTGCAATTACTCAATCTCAAAGTGACGGTGATGGCAGAAAGTAGGTGTTTTTCGAGGCTAAGGCCAAATGTTTATAGAACTTTTTATTTTTTACTTTGCAAAACAACGAGGTATTGGACTGACCGGATAATCTTACTCTTCAGCTGGGTCCTTTAATATACTACCGAGGTTGGAGGAGCGCTATTTACTTCTGTTTTCTTTGGTAGGACCTATAGACTTCAATAAGGATCAGAGTGCAGAATTTTCATTTGTATAAATTCGGTTGGGCGTTAAGAACTTTGGCCGGGGCAGGGGGTGATCCAGAAGTATTCCTCCTGCTTGTGTTTTTTGACTGCGTCACCTTGGCCAAGTCACTTCCCTATCAGTCCCTCGAAGGATCTGGTGATAGGCAGTTTTAGCCTCTAAGGATAACGTCTCCATCTAAGGATAAAGCTGTAGGCAAACGGGAGAGGATGCACTCCCGCCAGTTTAGGCTTGATTCTAGGTTAATTGAGCTTCCTTCCGGGTTGCCATTAGCCGCCCCCCTCCCTCCTTCCGGAGGCTTCCGGAGAGGGAGAGGGCCGCAGCGAAATCTCCCGAAGGGTAACATCTTTCCATCGGTCCAGGCTTTCACTTTTAGTTCCTTCTCCCGCTCCGCAAGCACCGCCCCTTTACGTCGTGCGTTACCCGACGAGTTTGCGGATGGGAGAAAAGGTTTTCCGGTTCTCGGCGCAGGCGCAGTCGCAGGCGCAGGCTCCGCCCGGGACCCCGCCCGGGACCCCGCCCTGCATCGGTGCGGGGCCGCAACGCTCCTTCCGTGCCCCGGAACTACCATTCCCGGCGGGTAGCGTGCCAGGCTCCGCCGCGCAGGTCTCTGGAGCAGGTCCGGTGGCCCGCTGGGGGCTGGAGTCTCACGGACGCGCGCACCTGAATCCAGGAACTGGTGTGCGCTGGTAGGGAAACACGTTCTTCCGAAACTGGTTTACTCATACTGGTAGCGGTAGTTGGGCGACGCGAGCTTTCCCTGAGAGGAATGTGCGAGGGTGAAGAACGAACGGGGCCGGCGAAGGACTGGTATACTTCTACACTCACTGGCTCACTTGGTCTGGGACAGATGAGGAAGAGTATTAAACTCAGGTGCAAGGAAAAGCAAAGGATTTGATTCTGAAGTGGCGACCGTGCACCGCCGGAAGCTCTGGAGAGCTGGGGGCGGGAAAGGGCTAACCGCCATTCACGCGGTCGCGCGCTGAGCGTGTGAGGCGCCGGCGTAGCCCAGCCCAGCCGCCAAGGCCCGGGAGGCCCCCTGCGCATGCGCGTGCGCTCCAGCGGGTGTGTGTGTGAGGGGCGGGGCCGGAGGGGGCGGGGCCAGGTTTTCCGTGGCTCCTCCTCCTCCAGCCGCTCTGCCCCTCCTTGGGCCTTGTGGGCCGGGCAGCCATTTTGGGAAGAGCTTTGTTATGGTTGTAGGCTAGTCACCTCTGTGGGCTTGAGAAGCTGGACACGCGTCGTGAGACGCAGCGTCTTATCCTTGACCGTAGCCCCACGGCTACCGGGTGAGTGGGGGTTTACGGATACCGAGCCGTAGGGGGACCCTGGAGTCTCCTGGAGCGGGGCTCCGCCCGCTGCTTGGCTTGCCGTCTGTGAAAACTAGTTGGAGGAAGGTCGCACACAGGTGGTTGGGTGTCGGTCGTCCTGGGAAGGCCGAGCGGAGCCCCGGGGTCGGGTAGTTCGGGCGCCCCCTCACCCCACGCGCCTCGAGTGTTGCCCCCGAGCGTCTCCGCGGCTGTCGGGAGCGCTTCTACTTTTAACTTTGCTCTCCAGGTCGGAACGCTCACCTGCGGCGCTCTGGCCGCCCTCCAGGCGGTCCGCCTCGCTGGCGCTTCGGTGGCTTGGTTTACGGGTTTCTTGTTTTTTTTTTTTTCTTCTTTCCTTAGAATAAAAGCCACAGACTTTTGTTTTCCATCTTGTAAGATACCTCTTGTGAGGTATCTGAGGAAGAAAAAGAGTTTTCACGCCCGGCGTCCGGGTTCTTGTGGGTAGTAAATTAGAGTCAATCTATCCACTGTCTACCCCTTTACACGAGCAAAATATTGGTTGATCTTGAGTTGACCAGCATTTTTATTCTATTTTAAATCTCTGAACCCGGTGAAAATCAGAAGCAAGACTCAATCTAAAATGGCTGTAGCGTGGGGAAGTAGCCTGTTCTTTGGTAACTTAAATGCAATAACATGTCGTAATGTTTTAGTCGTCTTACCCTATGTGACATTAAGTGGATCTTTTGATCTTGGGGCTGGGGGGCGGGGGGAGGGCGGCGTTGGTGCTCTGCCTTTACGGCTTCTTGTGCTAGGTGAAAACCAAAGGTGAGGCTGATGAAGTTTGCTCGTCCTAAAAGTTTAGGTAAGAATGGTTCAGGCATTTCTTTTTAGTAGTTACTTATAGTTTTGAAATTGTGTTATGATACTTTTGTTTGCTAGATTTGTGCCCTTTCCTTGGATTGTGATATTTTTGAATGCTTTAAACTGATAATGCTTAGTAGAAAAACACCGTGATAATGGTGGTTCATATTTTTGGCTGAGTAAACAAAATCGGGTTACTCTAAATCCCATCAATAATAAAATTATAATTTTCAACAGAACTAAATTTGTAATTTGTTCAAATGCTTTATCGTTTCTAAAGTCTTTTCTGTCAATATTGCTGATAAGTTTGTGACTTTTTTGGATGCCAGTCCTGGGGCTTGAACTCATGTCTTGGGTGCTGAAGTTTTTTCTCAAAGCTAGTAGGCTTAACACCTGAGCCTTGAGCCACAGTCCCACTTTCAGCCTTTTCTTTTTTGGTGGTTAATTGGAGATGAGTCTCAACGACTTTCCTGCCAGGCCTGGCTTTGAAAATGGATCCTCAGATCTCAGCCTATTGACTAAGTTAGGATTATAGGCTTGAGCCACTGGTAGTGGCAAAAGGCTTTTTGTTTAATTGATTTGTTTAAAAAAATGGCAAGGGCTGAGAATGTGCCTTAGTGGTAAAATGCTTGCCTACCATGCATGAAACCCTAGGTTTGATTTCTGAGTATCACATAAACAGAAAAGGCTGGAAGTGGTGCTGTGCCTCAAGGGGTAGACTGCTAGCTCTGCTGAGCAAAAGAAGTTCAGGGACAGTGCCCAGGCACTGAGTTCAAGCCCCAGGACTGGCACACAAAAAAGGGCTATAGGTCCAGAAGTTTTCTTGTAAACAACATGCATTCCAACATTGATTGGAAGCTAAAAATAGTTTTCAGTATTTGGAAAGATACTTGAGTTTCAGGTACAATAGAGCACAAATTGTAAAATGAGAACTTTGAAGTTAATATAATTGTCATCTTTCAACTTACTTTCATGCACACCAATTTCAACTTACCTTCATAAACACAAAAGTTTATTTTTCCCTTAGATTAATATATATATTTTTTTGGGGGGGGGGCTAGGTGCCAGTGGCTCACACCTGTAATCCTAGATACTCAGTAGGCTGAGATCTGAGGATTCTAGTTCTAAGCCTGCTGGGGCAGGAAACTTAGACTCATCTCCAATAAACTACTCAGGAAAAGCTGGAAATAGCTCTGTGGCTCAAGTGGTAGAGCACTAGTCTTGAGCACATAAGGAGGCTCAGGGACAGGGCCCAGGCCTAGAGTTCAAGCCCCAAGACTGGGGCTTTTTTTTTTCTTTTGGGCTGGCCTTAAAAGAAATCATTTAAGGTTCTTTATGAAATTACAAGTTAATTGCTTAGTGTTTGACATTCTTTTTTTTTGGGGGGGGGGGGGGGTCTGGTCGTGGGGCCTGAACTCTGGGCCTGGGCGCTGTCCTTCAGCTCTTCAGCTCAAGGCTAGCGCTCTTTTTTCTTTTTTGCTTATGTGGTGCTGAGGAATCGAACCCAGGGCCTCAGGCATGCAAGGCAAGCGCTCTACCACTGAGCCACCTTCCCAGCCCAGTGTTTGACATTCTTGCTTACTATACTTGCATGAGATCTTTTTCCTTTTTATGCTATTCTCTTTTTTTTTTTTAATTTCATTTAGATAAAATGGCATTATGCCTTTGTGTTCTCCTCCTTTGGTCTCACTGTTGTGTGAATGTCTAGAGTCCTGTTTAATTTACCATGTTCCATTATTCTCTTTTATAGTGTGCTCATCGGGTTTGTACATGGTGGTGTAAACATTTAGTTGGTTCTAAGTAGTGTCTTTTCAGAGCTCTTGAAATATGTGTGTATGGGGGGGAGCAGTTATTTTAAATGAATTCACTTTACTAGAAAACTAATGAAGAGAGAACATTAAATCATTTAAAGTTGGGAATGTTAAGTCTGGAAGACATTTCAGCATCTATGTTTATTATGCATACTGTTTTTTTTTCCTCTGAAACGAATTGAACCTAGGGCTTTGTGGGTACTAGGCACCATTGAGCAGCTATACCCCAACCTGTGATTAATTTTTTAATGTTCAGTTAAAGATAAAACACAATTCTGAGTCTTATTTCAGCAGGTAGTCTATTTTATGGTTTAAGGGAGAGACTGATGCTCAGAGTGCTTTATATTACTTTTATGAGTTGATACTGTTTTTTATTAATATTTTTATTTAAGTATACAAAGTGATTATTGCCATTCAACATGTTAGTTCAAGAACAGTGTATCTGGATCAATGTCATCCCTTTCATCATTCTTCTCCATCCCTACCAAGAGTCAGTACTGTTTTATTTCCCTTCTATAGCTGACAGACAAAAATAAGGCTGAGACTTATTCAGTTAGTAGATAACAGCACTTACATTCAAACCTAGGCAGTCTGTTACCAAGTCATTGTATTTCCTGTTGTCTTTAGCTGGGAGCCTGTTGTTTGGGGCTTTTATTGTAGTGCTTGCTTGGCATTGAACCTAGAGCATCACACATGCTAATCAAGTGCTCTGCTACTGAGATATGTCCTCCATCCCTACTGCTACCTTTAAGAGTACTGGAAAAATAAGAGACAGAAAACACTTGTATCTTTTTGGATAAATAGGGGAAAAGGGGGCAGAGCTGGAAATGTGGCTCAGCGGTTTAGTGCTTGCCTAGCACTGGGTTGGATTCCTCAGTAACACATAAATAGAAAAAACGGCAAGTGGTGCTGTGGCTCAAATGGTAGAGTACTAGCTTTGAGCATAAGAAGCTCAGGGACAGTGTCTAGGCCTTGAGTTCAAGTCCCAAGACTGGCAAAAAATACCTAGCAGATAGATGGGGAGAGGGGGGTATTGGAATTTAGGTGATGTACAGGCACCATGCTACCTCCTAAGTCTCTATAGTTGATATCTGGAATTTAATATATGGTTGTACTATTGGAGGCCAAACACCCCAAGTTATTCCTAAATCAGACTCAATGATTTTTATTTCATACTGAAGTCAGTCCCAAACACAACTACCTGAAATCAAAAATTAGTTCAAAAATAGGTACTGAATTTTACAGGGAACTTCAAATGTAACTAAGCAAGTATTTAAAGGGTCTTACTAGTTTCTTTTGCTAACACAAGTAATCAACCTTTAATTGATCTATTGGGGATTTATTTTTATTTTTCAGCAAAACAGCTCAGTCACTTACAAGACATAGTAGATGCTTTGCTGTGTTAGGGACTGGGAATGTTTGGATGACCATAAAACATTTCTGACATGAAGAAACTTTCTGGGTGCTGATGGCTCATGTGTGTAATCCTAACTACTCAGGGGGCTGAAATCTGAGGATCATAATTCAAAGCCAGCCTGGGCAGGAAAATCTGTGAGACTCTTTTTTTCTCCAATTAACCACTCAAAAACTGGAAGTGGGGCTGTGGCTTAAAGTGGTAGAGTGCTAGAATTGAGCAGAAAAAGCTCAGGGACAGAACTCAGCTTGAACTCAGGGTTGAGTTCAAGCCCCACAACCAATCGAAAAAAAAAAATAATACAAAAACACACAAAAAGCCCTACACAGCTCAACAAATAACTTACAGAAATACTTGAAGAATATCATACTTTTTTTTTTTTTTTTTGGTCAGTCCTGGGGCTTGAAGTCAGGGTCTGAGAGCTGTCCCTGAGCTTTTATGTTCAAAGCTAGTGGTCTGCCACTTTGTTTTTATTTATTTATGTATTTATTTATTTTTGGTCCGGTCATGGAGCCTGAACTCTGGGCCTGGGCACTCTCCCTCAGCTCTTCAGCTCAAGGCTAGCACTCTACCACTTGAGCCACAGCACCACTTCTGGCTTTTTTTCCCCCCCCTGCTTATGTGGTGCTGAGGAATCGAACCCAGGGCCTCATGCATGCAAGGCAAGCGCTCTCTCGCTGAGCCAACTTCCCAGCCCTGGTCTACCACTTTGAACCACAGCTCCACTTACAGTTTCCTGGTAGTTAACAGGAGATAAGAATATCATGGCCTGGGGCTGGGAAGGTGGCTCAGTGGTAGAGCGCTTGCCTTGCATGCATGAGGCCCTGGGTTCGATTCCTTAGCACCACATAAGCAAAAAGAAAAAAGCCTGAAGTGGCGCTGTGGCTCAAGTGGTAGAGTGCTAGCCTTGAGCTGAATAGCTGAAGGACAGTGCCCAGGCCCAGAGTTCAGGCCCCACGACCAGACCCAAAAAAAAAAGAATATCATGGCCTTTCCTGCCCCTGCTGGTTTTGAACCATGATCCTTAGATCTCAGCCTTCTGATTAGCTAGGATTACAGTCATGAGCCACCAGTGCTGGGCTCATACTTTAGTTTTTAAATCATATATGTATGTGTAAGCATGAGTGATTCTGGGGATAAAACCCAGGGTTTTGCATATATTAAGCCTACATGGGTTGGTTTATAATATACTCATTAATTTTGTTTTCCTTTTCTGTGGTCAAATTGCTTTGCTTTATGTTATACAAATTTCTGGCTAAAACACTAGGATGAGGAAAGTTGCTTTAGGTGGAAGGAAAATATTTAAGTTTCCTATATTCAAAGTTAGCTTACATGCTTTTGTTTGTACTTATAGTAAGTTTTAGTTTCAGTATATAAAAATTGTCTTCTGAGGGCTGGGAATGTGGTTTCATGGTAGAGTGCTTGCCTAGCATGCATGAAGCCCTGGGTTGGATTCCTCAGTACCACATAAACGGAAAAAAGCCAGAAGTGGCACTGTTGCTCAAGTGGTAGAGTGCTAGTCTTGAGCAAAAGAAGCTCAGGGACAGTGCCTAGGCTCTGAGTTTTGCCCTGTCAAAAAAAAAAAAAAGCAAAAATGTCTTCTGAATAATCATCCTTGAAGCTTAGAAGTAGCCAAAAAGTTGGTGGGGGGAGGGGATTCTTTGGTTAGGATTTTTTTGTTTGTTTTGGGTCAGTCGTGGGGACTGAACTCTGGCCCTGGACACTGTCCTTCAGCTCAAGGCTAGCACTCTGCCACTTGAGCCACAGCACCACTTCCAGCTTTTTCTGCTTATGTGGTGTTGAGGAATTGAACCCAGGGCCTCATGCCTGCAAGACAAGCACTCTACCGCTGAGCCACCTTCTCAGCCCCTTGCTTAGGATTCTTTGATTAGTATTGTCTAACATGTAGCATATATGAGGCCCTGGATTTGATCCCTGACACCACCAAAAAAAGAACGATTCTCACTTTCAAAATGTTTATGAAATAATCTGCTTTTTTGTTTTTGTTTTTGGTTAGTCTTAGAGTTTGAACTCAGGGCCAGGGTGCTGTCCCTGAGCTCTTTTGCTCATTGCTAGCACTCTACCACTTTGAGCCACAGCTCCACTTCTGGGTGTTGAGTGCATAATTGGAGATAAGAGTCTCACAGTGACTTTGCTGCTCCTTTCTGCCCTGGCAGACTTGGAACTACAATCCTCAAATCTCAGCCTTCTGAGTATCCACCGGGACCCAGCAAGAGAGAGAGAGAGAGAGGGATTTTCTTTCACTTTGTTAGAGAAACCAAAGTGTCCTACAGTTTCTCACTTCTGATTTTTCTGATTTTTTTTATGGGGAGGGGTGGGAATTAGTTGATACAGAGGCTTAAATTGAAACTTGGGAATGAGAGGGAGTACAGATAATTCTGTCAGTTGGGACAGTTTTATTTTCTGGTTTGCTCATTGGTTCTAATCTATATCCTTTCCTTGCAGTTTCTTCATGGAGCAGCACAGAATAATTGTATTGGTTATTTACCCTTTGGTAGAGTACGTAAAGTGGAGCATTTGCTTCTGCTTTGCCATCTAGTTCAATAGTGTGTTGCTATCTAGTTCAATAGTGTGTCATTGTCTGCATGTCTGTGCACCAGTGCTGACCTTGAACTCAGCCTGAATGCTGCTGTTCCTTAAGCTTTTTCTCTCAAGGCTGGTTCTCTGCCACTTGAACCAAAGCTCTACCTGGTTTTTTGGTGGTTAACTGGAAATAAGAGTTTCATGGACTGGCTTCAAACCTGAGTCTGCAGATTTTATGTAGCATTACAGGAGTGAGCCACCAGCCCCTGGCTGGCAAATATTAATTTTTCCAGATAGTCTCCCCACTTGTGCATTATATGTTAAAATCAAGCTAAGTATGATGGTTTTTCTGTGGTTTTATTTCTGGATTTCCACCTGAAAATTGGGAGGGGTTTCTTTTCTTGTTTCACCTTCCAACTTTTAACATTCTATATAAGCACTATAGGCCAGATTCTGATATTTTTTTCCTTTTCTGGGGAAAACATCTGGGATGTTATCATTAACACTTTACATATGTTATATAGTCATCAGCAACAATCAAAGTGTCTTCAAACTGCAAATATGGGACTTGAAGCAGAGGTCTAGGGTTTAGGTCTGTTCCTATGGCTTAAAAGTAATTTTGCCTGAGCACTAGTGTCTCATACCTATAACCCTAGCTACCCAGGAGGCTGAGATCTGTGGGTCACAGTTCAAAGCCAGCCTGGGCAAGGAAAGTCTGTAAGACTCTTGATCTCCAATTAGCCACCAGAAAAACCAGAGCACTAGCCTTGAACTGAAGAGAAGTAAGTTTGAAGCCAAATACCATTGGTTCACATCTGTAATCTTAGCTGGCTCATATCTGTAATTCTAGCTACTCAGGAGTCTGAGATCTGAGGATCATGGTTCGAAGCCAGAATATGCAGGAAACTCTGAGGAACTCTCATCTCTAATTAATCATCAAGAAGCCAGAAGTGAAGCTGGGCTCATGGTAAAATGTTAACCTTGAGCAAAAAAGCTCAGGGGACAGTGCTAGTTCCTGAATTTAAGCTTCTCCCCCCCCCCCAAAAAAAAAATTAATTTTAGCTTGGAAATAAATGGAGGTGGTGGCACTGGGGTTTTAACTCATGGCTTCATGTTTGTCAAGCAAGTGCTCTACCAGTTTAGGCACATCCAGTCCTTGTTCTTCAGAATAAATTTTTAGAAATGCTTCTGAGTAAAATGAACTTAAAGCAGAATTGTGTCTCCAGGTGCTGGTGGCTCAGGTCTATAATACTAGCTACTCAGGAGGCTGAGAGCTGAGGATTGCAGTTTGAAGCCTGCCAAGGCAGAGAAGTTCCTGTGAGATTCTCACCTCCAATTAACCACTCAAAAACCAGAAATGGAGCTGTTCCTCAAAGTGGTAGAGTCCTAGCCTTGAGTAGCTCAAAGACAGCACCCAGTCCTCATTTCAGGCCCATGACAGTCAACAAAAAAAGAATAAGAAAAGCAAAATTGTATCTTATGATATAGTTGTCATTACTGTTAAAATCTCAGGTACAACAATTCTGTATACATATACATGTATACATATTCACACATATATATGCCAGGGCCTCAAGCTCCCCCTCAGCTTTTTTTTTTTTTTTTGGTCTGGTTGTGGGGCCTGAACTCTGGGTCTGGGCGCTGTCCCTCAGCTCTTCAGCTCAAGGCTAGCACTCTACCACTTGAGGCACACCGCCACTTCCGGCTTTTTTTCTTTTTTGCTTATGTGGTGCTGAGGAATCGAACCCAGGGCCTCAGGCATGCAAGGCAAGCACTCTACCACTGAGGCAACTTCCCAGCCCTCCCCTCAGCTTTTTTGCTCACAGCTGTGCTCTACCACTTGAGCCATGCCTCTAGGCCAACATTTTACTGATTGGTGATAGAATTCTTGCTATTTTTTTCTGCATGGCTTGTTTCTAACCATGATCCTTCAGGTCTCAGCCTCCTGAGTAGCTAGGAGTTACAGGTATGAGCTATAGGAACCAATTTACATAGTTGTTTTTTTCTAATGTCTCAAACAGCAACTTATAGTCATACAACCTATTCCCTTTAAAGGTCAGTGCAGTTTGGAAGTACTTCACCTCTTTTATTTGCATTGTTTTTACTTTTTCCTGCAGCCAACCTCAGCCTCAGATTACCCCTTAGCCTCTTGCAAACTCCTGAGTAAGGATCACAGATGTTCATCACTACTTTGGCTTGTGTGTTGAGATGAGGTCTAGCTAAACCTTTTGTCCAGGCTGGCCTGGATCCTCAGTCCTGATCTCATTCTCACTCTCTAATCTAATATCTGGGATTGTTAGACATGAGCCACCATAACCAGCTGATTTTGGGGGTGCCAGAGCTAGTTGTCTTTACTGAATAGTTTGCTTATTATTTATAGTGTTTAGTCACTTTTGGAACAAATGCCATAAAATGTTTTTGCTGGTTTTAAAACCTTATGGCGTCTCAATCTTCTTAGTCATAATGCAGTGTATCAGATTGTATCAGGTAATATATTTCTATCCTCTGATAATATTAACCATATCTTCTTATTTTAGCCTACCGGTCTTATGCAGAACTGTTTTGATTTAGAAATTGAGTTTTTGTTACCAGATAACATTGTTAGCCATGCCTCCATTTCTGGATTTTTGCCATTTAAATCTCCTTATATTATTGCCATTTTGTGTATCTTTCTGGGAGAGAGTGCTGGAAAGGCTGTGCACATACATACAGTTTTAGTCTTAGACAGCTGGAGCTGGAGCTTGTTACCCCAAGATGTGCCACTGAGACACAGAGAAGTGAGGACAATTTGGGATTCATTCCAGTGGTTGTTTGTGGTGACATCGCAAGCTGGAACAGTTTCCTAAGCAGGCTCTTCTAGTGGTGTGACCTTGACATTGGTTTTGACAGCTTAGCTTCCTTTGTTTTTTGTTTTTGCTTTTCATATTTACAGAGTCAAGGAAGCCTCTCATTCATTTTCTGAATTCCTAATAGTATTCTGGTTAAATTCTCTTTGAGGTTAGGCTCTTAGGCTACCTAGAGAGAGAGAGAGAGAGAGAGTGTGTGTGTGTGTGTGTGTGTGTGTGTGTGTGTGGTGTGTGTGGTGTGTGTGTGTGTGTGTGTGTGTTGGCTACCTAAATTGTGTGTTTGTGTTTTCCTTTCTGCTATGGACTAGTATTTGTATAAATTGCTATTCCTAGAAAGTTTTGTTACTACTTCTATTTAGGAGAATGTCCTAAGTTCATGAAATTGAAAACTTACCTGTTTTTTGTTTTGCCCATCCTAGGCCTTGAACTCCGGGTGCTGTCCATAAGCCTCTTTTGCCCAAGGCTAGTACTCTACCATTTGAGCTATAGCACCACTACCAGCTTATTCTATGATTCATTGGCGATAAGAGTCTCACAGACTTTCCTGCCCAGGCTGGCTTTGAACCATGATCTTTGGATCTCAGCCTCCTGAGTAGCTAGGATTACATGCCACTGGTTCCTGGCATGCACACTGTTTAAATGTATCTCCTGTGGAAATTTTAATTGCCAAAGCATCAGTTTTGAGAGATGGAACCTTTAAGAAGTTATTAGATTGTGTCATATGGAATAATATTTATTGAAATGAACTCCAGGAAATGGAAACAAGAGATTTATTTATGTCAGTCATGGATCTCGAACTCTGGGCCTGGGCATTGTCCCTGAGCTCTTCAGCTCAAGGTGAGCACTCTACCATTGAGCCACAGAGCCACTTCTAGTTTTCTAGAAGTCTCACGGACTTTCCTGCCTGGGCTGGCTTTGAACCGCGATCCTCAGATCTCAGCCTCCTGAGTAGTTAGGATTACAGGCCTGAGCCAACAGTGCCCACCTCTTATTTTAATTTTTGGCTTGTTCATTTATCTGTCTTTGTGGGGAGATGAAGAAGGGCACAAAAGTGGAGAGATGTATGGTGAACAAATGCAGCATTGGTACTCAGTAGAAACTGTTGAAAATGAACTCTATATACATCTTGTGAGTGAGGATGGGAAGGAAAAACTGGGAGAACTCTAAGGAAGGGGTGACATTGTTCAAAAAGAAATATACTCATGGGCTGTGAATGTGGCTTAGTGGTAGAGTGCTTGACTAGCATGCACTGGGTTCAATTCTTTAGTACCACATAAACAGAAAAAGTCGGAAGTGGTGCTGTAGCTCAAGTGGTAGAGTACTAGCCCTGAGTAAAAGAAGCTCAGGGTCAGTGCCCAGGCCCTAAGTTCAAGCCCCAGAACTGGTACACAAAAAAGAAAAAAGAAAGAAAAACACTTATTACCTGCCTTATGAAATGGTAATCCTTCTGTACCATCACCTTTATTTATTTATTTTGTCTGTTTGTTTGTTTTTGGGTTGGTTGTGGGGCCTGAATTCTAGGCAATATCCCTCAGCTCTTCAGCTCAGTGCTAATGTTCTACCACCTGAGCCACAATGCCACTTCCAGTTTTCTGGTGGTGGTTAGTTGGAGATAAGAGTCTCACTGACTTAACTGCCCATCTGGCTTTGAACTGCGATCCTCAGCTCTCAGCTTCCTGAGTGCCTAGCCACCGAGGCCAGCTTCTATTTTTATTTAATTTTTATACCAGTTCCTTTATTTATTTATTTATGTCAGTCATGGGGCTTGAACTCTGGGCCTGGGCACTGTCCCTCAGCTCTTCAACTCAAGGCTCGTGCTATACCACTGCCACTTCTGGTTTTCTGGTGGTTTATTGGAGATAAGAGTTTCATGGACTTTCCTGCCCTGCTCAGGCTGGCTTTGAACCTCAATCCTCAGATCTCAGCCTCCTGAGTGGCATAAGCCACCAGCGCCTGGCTAGTGGTTTTTTTTTTTTTTTTTTAATGTAATACTGAGGAATTGAACCAGGGCTTCATACATGCTAGGCAAGCAGTCTACCACTAAGCCACATTCCCAGCCCTCAAGGCAACTCTTTTTTTTTTTTTTTTTTTGGTCATAGGGCTTGAACTCTGGGCCTGGTCACTGTCCTAAAGCTCAAAGCTCTACCACTGGAGCCACAGTACCACTTTTGGATTTTTCTGTTTATGTAGTGCTGAGAAAGCGAACCCAGGGCCTCATGCATGCAAGGCAAGCACTCTACCACTGAGCCACCTTCCCAGTCCCTCAAGACAACTCTTTTTTTTTTTCAGTTTCAACCCAATTCTATTTTCTTTTTTTTTTTATTAATTTAATTTTATTTTATTTGTGAACATACTGTACAGAGGGGCCTCAAGACAACTCTTAAGCTGAGTCCCTGTAAAATTAAAACAAGTTAAATACTTCCACTTATAATGGTGAGATAGGCACAAGGTAAACATTCCCATTCCAAAAGAGAGGTATGGGGAAATAGAAAGAAGAGGTATGACCAAAGCCAGCCCCAGACCCTCCCTGTACCCATGTCAAACACAAGAGCATAATGTGAGCTCCACAGGGATTAGGTATCCTTGTGGGCTGAATGCAGCCCATGTAGCTCACTCCCTGCCTGAAGCTTTCTTTAGCAGATATTATGAGTTCCTGGGATCTTTGTTGTAACTTTGCCTTCACTCACAGCTTCCTTACATCACTCACAGTGGGGAATTGGGGAGTTACTGGAAGAGACTTTAACTCTACTTGCTACCCCCTGGCTTTACAGACTTTCTTTGAAATCTGGGTAAGATTTTTGATGACTTCATTCTACATACCTGCAAACCTCAACGTCATGTTATAGGTGCCAAGACCTACTTGTCAGCTCAAGTAGTAGCCAAATATATAAAATCATAAAATATATTTTTATAATATACATATAACTTCCCTGTCTTCTATCTATTCTGCCTCATTATCTTTACTTAGCCTTCTACAAATCTCAAGACATAGACAAAATGTAGACTATTATTTGCCACCTGACCCTGTCCCTAAGTTTGAGCCACTGCCCCATTTTTGCCTTTTTGGTGGTTAATTGGAGATGAGTCTCATGGACTTTCCTGCCAAGCTGGCTTTGAACCGCTATCCTTGGATCTCAGTAGCTAAGATTATAGGTGTGAACCATTGACACCCAATTTTGTGATCCAATTCTTTTTTTTTTTTTTGGGTTGGGGGGGCTTAAACTCTGGGCCTGGGTCACTGTCTCCCTGAGCTCTTCAGCTCAAGGCGAGTAGATAAGTGCTCTACCACTTGAGCCACAGCACGACTTCCTTGGTTGCCTCTTACAAAAATATATGAGGAGGGTTGGGAATATGGCTTAGTGGTAGAGTGCTTGCCTAGCATGCCTGAAACCCTGGGTCCAGTTGCTCAGTACCACATAAACAGAAAAAGCCAGAAGTGGCACTGTGGCTTAACAGTGGTAGGGTGCTAGCCTTGAGCACAGAGAGGCTCAGGGACAGTGTCCAGGCCCTGAGATCAAGCCCCAGGATTGTCGTCCCCCCCCCCCCCCCCACTGTGTGTGAGGGTGTGTGTGTGTGTAAATCAACTTAAAGGAGGAAAGATATATTTTATGTATGTATCAGAGGTCATAGTCTGTGGTTCAGTTATTTTGGGGCTGGTCAGTAGAGTTAGGCCAGAGCAGGAGGGCATTATCTGATGGAAGTTGCTAACCCCATGGCAACAAGAAAGGAATAGAAGAAGTAGAGTTATGGCTCAAATAGTTGAGCATCAGTCTTGAACAAAACAGCTAAGGACCAGCACTAGGTCCTGAGTTTAAGCCCCTCAGTTCTAGTGTGTACACACACACAAGGAAAGGAGAGATATAAATTCAAGTGCAAGCGTCTGGTGACCTACTTCTAGGTAGACCTACCTCCTATGGCCTACAGTTTCCATTATCTTCCTATACAGCTATGAATCCATGAATGCATTAAGCCACTATGAGGCTATAGTCCTTATGATTCAGTCCTCTCTGAACCCTGTTGTATTTGAGATGAATCCTGTAACATATGAGAATTCTGGAGATGTTTCAGATCCAAACTACAGTAATAAATTGTTAGGTCAAGCACTTAAATATAACTGATTCTGTTCACAGTTTGCAGATAGAGAGAGCAAAAGCACTTTTATAAAACTTGGTAAGGAATGGATGATGTAGAACTTTGTATTTGAAAGTATTGTCTGTTTCTAACAAATAGTACCAAGTTTTTTTCATTGTAATAAAAGATTTTCCATTGTAACCATTTGGATATGGGTACAATTGAGTGTTGTGGAGTACTTCTTAATTTATTTTAGTTATTTATTTATTTATTTTGGTTGATCCTGGTTCTTGAACTCTGGGCTGTCCCTGAGCTCTTCAACTCTAAGGCTAGCACTCTACCACTTGAGCCACAGCACCACTTCCAGTTTTCTGAGTGGTTAATTGGAGATAAGAGTCTCACAGACATTCCTGCCTGGGCTGGTTTTGAACCATTATCCTCAGATCTTAGCCTCCAGAGTAGCTAGGATTACAGGCATGAGCCACTGGTGCTCCAGCCATTAGTGCTCGGCTTTGTGTGTTGCTTTTTATGGTCAAGTAATTGTCTGGGTGTGGTGTGGTATATGCTTGTAATGTCTTCACTGAGAGGCTAAGGGAAGAGGATGATTAATTTTGAGACAAGACTAGGATACATAGTGATACTGTCTTGAAAAGAATCAGTCTATTAAGTGCTTACCTTGTGTTTTGCTACTATGAACACTCAGGTGCAAATGTTTGTATAAGCTCTTTTTTTGTGTGCCATTCCTAGGGCTTGAACTCAGGGCCTCTCTCTGAACTCTTTTGCCCAAAACTACCCACTGTACCACTTGAGCCACAGCTCCACTTCTAGATTTAATGGAGATAAGAGTTTCACAGAGTATCCTGCCTGGGATTCAAACTGTGGTAGTCAGATCTCAGCCTCCTGAACAACAAGGATTACAGGCATGACTACTGATGTCTTGCTTGTGCTGCCTTAAAAAAAATAAAAAAATTTATGCTATACCAACCACCAGACCATGCCTCCAGACCTCTCCCCTCTCCAGACTTCTCCCCTTTCTACCCTCTACCCCCAGTCTTGGGGCTTAAATTTAGGGCCAGGGTGCCATCCCTGGGCTTTTGTGCTCAAGGCTAGCATGTATCACTTGAGCTACTGTTTCACTTTTGGCTTTTGGAGGTAAGTGTCTCATGGATATTCCTGCTGTGGCTTGCTTCAAACCACAATCCTCAGATATCAGCTTCCCGAGTAGCTAGGATTTCAGGCATGAGCCACCCGTGCCTGGCTGTCTTGGTTTTTTTTGTTTTGTTTTGTTTTGTTTTTTGTTTTTTTTGGGGGGGGGTCTGGTCGTGGGGCCTGAACTCTGGGCCTGGGCGCTGTCCCTCAGCTCTTCAGCTCAAGGCTAGAGCTCTACCACTTGAGCCACAGCACCACTTCCGGCTTTTTTCTTTTTGCTTATGTGGTGCTGAGGAATCGAACCCAGGGCCTCGAGCATGCAAGGCAAGCGCTCTACCACTGAGCCACCTTCCCAGCCCCTGTATTGGTTATTTTTGAGATAGGGTCTCAGACAAAAAACCTGCTCTGGGACCTGCCTATTCATCCCTTCCCTTTGTAGGTAGGATAACAGGTGAATTTCATTATGCTTAGATTCTTCATTTGAGATGGAGTCTCAGACTTTTCTGCGTGGGCTCACCTAGCATTGTGATATAGCTAAAGCTGAAGTAGTTAGGATGATAGATTCATGCTATTGATCATAGTTCTAAGTTCAGAAAGGAGATCTTGCAAACTTTTCTGCTTGAGTTGTCCTTGAACTACAGTACTCCCATTCTTAGCCTTCCAAGTAGCTAGGATTGCGGGGAGAGGAACATCTAGCTTGCAGGCTATATAAAGCCCATGACTGGACAAACACATACACTTCTCATCATCTCATACCATCTGCCTGTATTGATAACTTTGTATGGCTCACAAGTGGTGTTATAAATATTCAAATGGAAGGCTGGGAAGGTGGCTCAGTGGTAGAGCGCTTGCCTTGCATGCCTGAGGCCCTGGGTTCGATTCCTCAGCCCCATATAAGCAAAAAGAAAAAAAAATATTCAAATGGAGCCACAGCACTACTTCTGGTTTTCTGGTGGTTTATTGGAGATAAGAGTCTCATGGACTTTGCTTGCCTGGACTGGCTTTGAACCGTGATCCTGAGATCTCAACCTCCTGAGTAGCTAGGATTACAGGTGTGAGCCACCAGTGCCCACCTAAGATAGGATTGTTAGAAGTGAGAAGTTTTTGGCCTATTGATAGTAAGTTATATCTATCTTAGAAGACATAATTTAAAAACATCTTTAAAATTTCTGAGAGGTAGATTATTTTCAGATAGAGAATTAGAGCTTTTTTTTAGGGGGGGGGGGTCCAGTTGTAGGGCCTGAACTCTGGGCCTGGGCGCTGTCCCTCAGCTCTTCGGCTCAAGGCTAGCACTCTACCACTTGAGCCACACCGCCACTTCCGGCTTTTTTCTTTTCTTTTCTTTTTTTTTTTTTGTCGGTCGTGGGGCTTGAACTCTGGGCCTGGGCGCTGTCCCTCAGCTCTTCAGCTCAAGGCGAGCGCTCTACCACTTGAGCTACAGCGCCACTTCCGGTTTTCTGGTGTTTTATTGGAGATAGGAGTCTCACGGTCTCTCCTGCCCTGCCCGGGCTGGCTTTGAACCGCGATCCTCAGATCTCAGCCTCCTGAGTAGCTAGGATTACAGGTGTGAGCCACCAGAGTCCATCCCGGCTTTTTTCTTTTTGCTTATGTGGTGCTGAGGAATCGAACCCAGGGCCTCATGCATGCAAGGCAAGCCCTCTACCACTGACCCACCTTACCAGCCCTGAGAATTAGAGCTTTTTTAGGCTGCTTCAAATGTTATAAATATTCAAAAAAGGTTTCCCTTAGGGTGCCGGTGGCTCACTCCTGTAATCCTAGCTACCCAGGAGGCTGAAATCTGAGGATCGTGGTTCAGAGCCAGCTCAGGCAGGAAAGTCCCTAAGACTGTTATCTCCAATTAACCACCAGAAAAACTGGAAGTGGTACTATGGCTCAAGTGGTAGAGCGCTATCCTTGAGCTGAAGAGCTGAGGGACAGCACCCAGGCTTCAAGCCCCAGAACTGACGAGGGGGCGGGGGTGGGGTGGGGGGTGAAAGAAAGAAAGAAAAAGAAAGGAAGGTAGGTTGGTTTCCCACCCCTGAGTTACTTACAGGCATGGGCCTCCCACAGCCAGCTTTTTTGAGAGTCTCTCACTATATATAGTCCAGGCTAGTATGAAACTTATAATCTTGCTGCTTCAGTTTCCCAAGTACTAGAATGATGCACCACCACACCCAGCTGTGACAGTTGCTTTTACTTCTGTTTAATATATACCTAGGGAATTGATAGGTAATATGGTAATCATAGTTTAATTATTTTGAGGACATCTTAAATATCATTAGTGTTTCACATTTTTATTTCTGCGTCTTTGCTATATTATGCTTAGTAAAATTTAATTCATCAAATCTTTGAACCCTTACATATGCAAGATACCATGCTAAGTAGTAGAAGCTATATTCATTTCAGGGGTTAAGATAGGATTCTTTTTATTGTTGTTGTTGTTTTTGGTTGTGGGGCTTGAACTCTGGGCCTGGGCGCTGTCCCTCAGCTCTTCAGCTCAAGAAGCTACAGCTTGAGCCGCAGCACCACTTCTGGTTTTCTGGTGTTTATTGGAGATAAGAGTCTCATGGACTTTCCTTGCCTAGACTGGCTTTGAACCGTGATCCTGAGATCTCAACCTCCTGAGTAGCTAGTATTACACTGAGTACCAGTGCCTGCCTAAGATAGGATTGTTAGAAGTGAGAAGTTTTTGGCCTATTGGTAGTAAGTTATATCTATCCTAGAAGCAATAATTTAAAAACACCTTTAGGATTTCTGAGAGGTAGATTATTTTCAGATAGAGAAATAGAGGTTTTTTTTTTTGGGGGGGGGGGTCTAGTCGTGGGGCCTGAACTCTGGGCCTGGGCGCTGTCCCTCAGCTCTTCGGTTCAAGGCTAGCACTCTACCACTTGAGCCACAGCGCCACTTCTGGCTTTTTTCTTTTTGCTTATGTGGTGCTGAGGAATCGAACCCAGGGCCTCAGGCTTGCAAGGCAAGCGCTCTACCACTGAGCCATCTTCCCAGCCTTTTTTGTTGCTTTTTTTTTTTTTTTTGGTCAGTTGTGGGGCCTGAACTCTGTAACTGGGCACTGTCCTCAGTTCTTCAGCTCAAGTATAGTCCTCTACCACTTGAGCCACAGCGCCACTTCTGGCTTTTTCTGCTTATGCAGTGCTGAGGAATCGAACCCAGGGCCTCAGGCTTGCAAGGCAAGCGCTCTACCACTGAGCCACCTTCCCTGCCCCTTCGTTGTTTTTTTAAACAAACAGGAACAACAAAAGTGGCAAGCATTTGGAACTAGGATAGTGACAAGTGAAAATGGGGAGTAATAAAATGAAACTCAGAACTTTTATATATAAATCTCCCCTAAATGTTACCTTTGCCCTGCCTTTCAACATCTAACAGTTCGGAAGTTTTTAAAATTTTTTTTGTCGTGGGGCTTGAACTCTGAACTGAGGTTCTGTCCCTGCGCTCTTCTGCTCAAGGTGAGCGCTCTACTGCTTGAGCCACGGCACCACTTCTGGTTTTCTAGTGGTTTGTTGGAGATAAGAGTCTCCCGGAGGGGCCAGGTAGTGGCTCAGTGGTAGAGCGCTTGTCTTGCATGCCTGAGGCCCTGGGTTCAATTCCTCAGCACGACATAGGCAAAAAGAAAAAAAGTCAGAAGTGGCGCTATGACTCAAGTGGTAGAGCGCTAGCCTTGAGCTGAAGAGCTGAGGGACAGCACCCAGGCCCAAAGTTCAGGTCCCACGACCGGACCCCCCAAAAAAAAAGATTCTCACGGAGTTTTCTGCCTGGGCTGGCTTTGAACCATGATCCTCAGATCTCAGCCTCCTCAGTAGCTAGGATTACTGGCGTGAGCCACCGGCGCCTGGCTCCAGTTCTGAAAAATTTGTACTTGAAACAGGTCTCTTCTTAAGCTTTAGAGCTCGTGCTTGACACTGCACCCTCCACATCCCCCCGGTCTCTCTGTCTCTGTCTCTCTCTCTGTTCGGTTGTGGGGCTTGAACTCTGGGCCTGGGCGCTGTCCCACAGCTCAAGGAGAGCACTCTATCACTTGAGTCACAACGCCATTTCTGGTTTTCTGGTGGTTTATTGGAGATAATAGCCTCATAGACTTTCCTGCCCGGGCTGGCTTGGCTTTGAACCGTGATCCTCAGATCTCAGCTCCTGAGTAGCTAGGATTACAGGCGTGAGCCACTGGCACCCAGCTCATATTTTAAAATGTTTAAAAAAGGTGATAAAAGCCAGTGGCTGTTGGCTCACACCTGTAATCCTAGCTAATCAGGAGGTTGAAGTCTTAAGAATCGCAGTTCACAGCCAGCCCAGGCAGGAACGTTTGTGAGACTCTTACCTCTAATTAACCACCAGAAAACTGGAAGTAGTGCTATGGCTCAAAGTAGTAGAGTACTAGCTTTGAGCAAGAAGCTCAGGGACAGCACCCAAGCCCTGAGTTCAAGTTCCAGGACTAACAAAAAAAGATGGAGGTGGAATAAAAAAACAACAATAAATCTGGTGATATGTGCCTGTAATCTCAGCTACTTGGCAAGTAGCAATTATGATGATCACAGTTTGGGGCTAGCTGGAGCAGAATAGTCTGAGAGATTCCAATTCCAAAATAACCAAAAGACAAGCAGGATGTGGTATAGATTGCCAGCCAAGCAAGCAAGAAAAATTAGTTCAGGACCAACCTGAGCAGTATAGTAAGACATCCTGACATATCTAATATAGTACTACAAGTGGTAGCAATTAAAATATAAATTGGGTTTAAAGATTTTTACTAAAACAAGACATTGTGTTAAAAAACGAACTCTAGGGGCTGGGAAGGTGGCTCAGTGGTAGAGCGCTTGCCTTGCATGCATGAGGCCCTGGGTTCGATTCTTCAGGACCACATAAGCAAAAAGAAAAAAGCCGGAAGTGGTGCTGTGGCTCAAGTGGTAGAGCGCTAGCCTTGAGGTGAAGAGCTGAGGGACAGCGCCCAGGCCCAGAGTTCAGGCCCCATGACCGGACCCCCCCCCCCAAAAAAAAAAAAAAACAAAAACAAACGAACTCTACAACTTTGGGGGGGGGGAGGGAAGGGATGACTGGGGGAAAACAAAGGAGGGGGGCAACAATGCTCAAGAGGAAATGTACTAATTATCTTATGTAACTGTAACCCCTCTGTACAGTATCTATACAATAAAAATATTTAAAAAAAGATTTTGACTAAAGATCTTAGTGTGATTAATCATTTGTCACTTTATCATTATGTATGATAATGATTTTACTTCTTGTGATTCTGTGTTGTTCTTTTCCATTTACAGATTGATAGATTCAAATTGCCTTTTTAATGATTGAAAAGTGATGGAGAGGGATCCAAAATATCAAATGACTTCTCTACCAAAGCAGTAGAAGATTCTTCATAGCACCTTCTGAAAGCTCAATTCAGGTTTTGGGAAGGAGGAGAACAAGTGAAATACGGAAAACAAGAAGAAAACCTCATTTACGAATTGTCTTCCCTGACTCCCCTTTCTCTCACCATCTTTCTACTTGTTTTAGTTTTGCTTTGAATTTATAAATAGTGAAGACCAAAGAAATAATATACATATTTAAGAGCTTTATATCAAGAAATTGGACTCGAAAACTTCTGTTCTGTGGAGGGAAAAGTATATCAAGTTCCTATCTGATTTTTTTAAACAAAATTTCTTACGTTCTTAGACTTTAAAGATTAACAAATGTAGATACATATCTGCATATTTTGTAACAATGATGAGATTTGTGTTCTAAGGGCTTTGTCATATGGGTGTGCCACTGGAGTTGACTCTTCAAATCTTTTCTAGTGCTTTAATATTCTATTTTTGATCTCATTTTGACATTATTTACCCACATGGGAGGCTACTTATCTTTCTAGCTATGACCTTATAATAGTTTGCACTCACTGTGCAAATGTCCATGTATTACCTATTTAAGCAACATCCTAGTGCCATTATTCAAGAAGTTGAATGAGGTGAACATAGATATAACTTTTTCCCCTTTCCCCTTTTTTAAATGTAACAAATACTGTTTATGTTCCCCTTCCCCCTTCCCCCTCCCCCTTCCCCTTTTTTGAAACGTGTCAGGAACTAGAGTAGTTTAGGATGAGTAATTGAGGGGACGAAGAAAGTGAGCTACACAGAGCCGGGCTTCTTTGTGCTTCGTCACAAGGCGTGCTGCTGACCAGGCTACTTAAAGCACCCTTTCAACGAGAAGACCTCCTGGAAGATCCAGCTGGCAAACTCAAGGAGTTCAGGAAACAGGACCACAGAGGTTACACTCTGGGGTAAATACTCATTATATCTTAACTTTGGGATAAAACCACATGTCATGAAAAATACTTGTTGCTTTCTGCAGTAGTTTTTGGAGAATATCAATGGATTGCTGAGGAAAACTGATGCTAATTTATATTTGTGGAAATGAGTATGTAGTTAATATAAAAGTCCTGGAGAGTTTGTCTTTTTCTCTAGGAAGATCTTTTCTGTTGCTTTTGTCAGAAATGACCCAAGTATAGTAGACAAGGGTTTACTGCTATTTTGAGTAGATTTTTTTTTTTAATAATTTAATTTTATTGTCAAGGTCATGTACAGAGGGCTTAGTTACATACATAAGGAAATTGGTACATTTCTTGTTGAACATTATTACACCCTCCCTAGTTTTTCTCCCACTTTCCCTATATGCCCAGTTTCCCCCCCCCACAGACACACAGATGTTTATTTTTTTTCTTTTTTTTTCCAGTCCTAGAATTTGAACTCAGGGCCTAGGTGCTGTTCTTGGGCCTTTTTTTTTTTTTTTTTGCTCAAGGCTAACAGTCTCCCATTTGAGCCACAGTGCTTCTTCCAGTTTTCTGGTGGTTTATTGGAGATAAGCGTCTCATGGCCTTTTCTGCCTGGGCTGGCTTTGAACCATGATCCTCAGATCTCAGCCTTCTGTGTAGCTAGGATTACAGGCATGAGCCACCAGCACCCGGCCTAGATGTTTATTCTTTATGGTTTTTTGTTTTGTTTTTTTGGCCAGTCCTCGGGCTTGGACTCAGGGCCTGGGCACTGTCCCTGAGCTGCTTTTGCTCAATGATAGTACTTGAGCCACGGTGCCACTTCTGGCCTTTACTGTTTATGTGGTACTGAGGAATTGAACCCGAGGTTTCATGCATGCTAGACAAGCACTCTACCACTAAGCCACATCCACACCCCTCTTCACATTCTTTTGATAAAACCCAATAATGAGTTCATTTCCATCATACACCCCTCCATACTTGAATCCTCTCTTTTCCTCTTACCTTTCTTCCCTCCCTCTCTTTTTTCCTCCCTCCCTTCCTCCCTTCCTGTGGGTGTGTGTGTTTCATGGTCATGAAACTTTATGAGACCATTTCAATTCCTTAGAACTTCTCTTGATTGGAGCTTTACTAGTAATCTATAGAGAGTCTAATAAAGTAAAATGAGAGATCATAGGTTAATCACTAATTCCTTTATACATTGGTGTGTAGGGTTCTTAAAAGCATAAGTGATTTGAGTTGTCTCTTTCAGATCCTGGCCATGAGGTTGGATGCCTCACCTTGTTGAAAAGACACTGGACCTAAATGGCGCAGCATGACTTTGTTCCTGCTTGGCTAAATTTCTCAACACCACAGTCAGCGAAGGTACTCTTCTCTATTTCTGTAATAACTACCCCACATACTGGTTCTTTTCCTCCTTAGATTAACTCTGTATTTGTTTTTTTGTTGTTGTTTGTTTTGTTTTTTATTGATTTGGGAAGAAACGTATGTTGCATTAGGGATATAAAGACATGGAACAACTAGAACATATAATTAAAGCAGACATAATCACATTAAATAGAACAGTGTAAGTTGATGAGGTAAACCATTTGGGAAACTGGTAAAATTAAAAGTGCTTCCATTTTGCCAATTAATTGAGTAACAAAATGATAAGGAGTCCCACAAATTACCTATCTGTCTCTAATGTGAATTTTTGGGACAGTATTCTTTTTTTTTTTCTTTTTAATTGTGAAAATATGGTACAGAGGAGTTACAATTACATGGGCAAGATAATAAGTACATTTCTTATCAAGCATTGTTTCCTCCTCCTTTGTTTCCCCTTCCCATCCCTTACCATCTCCCACCCCCTGGACAGTGTTCTTGTTCTTATCTAGACATACAACTTTTTAATCTAAATTTCATTTTGAATTATCTTCATTAAATTCCCAAGATCTCATGAATTACTTTAATAATCTGACCTATGTGTTGGTGGGAGTGGGCCAGAGAAAGAGAGTGTGGGGTCCAGAGAAACTTTTTTTTGCCAGTCCTGGGACTTGAACTTAGGGCCTGGTCACTGTCCCAGAGCTTCTTTTGCTCAAGGCTAACACTTCTACCACTTGGGCCACAGCACCACTTCTGGCTTTCTCTTTTATATAATCCAACCCAGTGCTTCATGCATGCTAGGCAAGCACTTTACCACTAAGCCACATTCATAGCCCGAAACTTTTTTTTTAACAAGGAATCTATTTTTGTGGGTTTTTTTTAAAATTGCTTATTTATTTTTATTCATTTATTTTTGCTGTTCATGGGGCTTGAACTTGGCCTGGGTTCTGTCTTTTCCTCAAGGCACCATAGTGCCACTTCCATTTTTTTTTTTGTTGGTCGTGGGGCATGAACTCTGGGCTTGGGCGCTGTCCCTCAGCTCTTCAGCTCAAGGCTAGAGCTCTACCGCGTGAGCTTCAGTGCCACTTCGGTTTTCCAATGGTTTACTGGAGATAAGAGTCTCATGGACTTTCCTGCCCGGGCTGGCTTTGAACCTCGATTCTCAGATCTCAGCCTCCTGAGTAGCTAGGATTACAGGCTTGAGCCACCCACCAGCGCCGGGCTCACTTCCAATTTTTGAGACGTTAATTGGAGATAAGAGTCTCCTGGACTCCTGTCTGGGCTGGCTTTGAATCTTGATCCTCAGATCTCAGCCTCCTGAGTAGCTAGGATTATACACATGAGCCACCAGGGCCCAGCTTAAATTTTTAATGGTTATTTTTCCTTTCATTTATTAATTTTGTTTATTGTTTATGTGGTACCAAGAAATTAAACTCAGCACCTCATGCATGTTAGGCAATTACAAAATCACATTCCCTCCTCTTTCCTTTTTTAAAAAAAATTGTTACTATAAAGGTGATGTACAGAAGGTTTATAGTTACATAAGTCAGTTAAAGAGTACATTTCTTTTTGGACAATGTCACCCCTTCCCTTACTATCTACCAATTTTTTCCTCCCATCTCCCCCCCACAGGTTGTATAATTCTTTTTCCACATAATGTCTAGTGAGTATCACTACTGCATTTGTTCACTCTTTATCACTCTATTTCTGTGTCCCTCTTTACTCTCCCAAAGATACATAAATGGACAGACAAGAAAAAGGAAAACAAAAACAGCAATGAAGAAAAAAACCTCATTTTGATAAATATTACTTCATATAATCAGATGTACATAGATGGGCATTATACCTTTGTGTTCCTCTCCTAAGAGTGTCTTCCTTTGGTCTCACTGTGTGTGAATCCCTAAAGTCCTGAATAATTTATCATGTTTCAGTGTATTTTAAATCTAGCTTTTGCATATCAGAGAAAATATGTGCCATTCAAAAAAATTGCTTTGTTTTGTTGCTGGGTGCTTGTGACTTGTGCCTGTAATGCTGCCTACCCAGGAGGCTGAGTTTTTTGTTTTTTTGGGGAGGGGGGAGGGGGCCCGGTCGTGGGGCCTGAACTCTGGGCCTGGGTGCTGTTCCTTAGCTCTTCAGCTCAAGGTTAGCGCTCTACCACTTGAGCCATAGCGCCACTTCTGGCTTTTTTCTTTTTGCTTATGTGGTGCTGAGGAATCAAACCCAGGGCCTCATGCATGCAAGGCAAGTGCTCTACTACTGAGCCACCTTCCCAGCCCCAGGAGGCTGAGATTTGAGGATTATAGTTTGAAGCCAGCCTGGGCAGGAAAATCTGTGATTCTTATCTCCAGTTAGCCACCAGAAAAGTGGAAATGGCATTAGACTCAAAGTGGTAGAGTGCTAGCCTTGAGCAAAAGAGCTCAGGGACAGTACCCAGGCCCAGATATCAAGCCCCATGACTGAGCCAAAAAAACAAACAAAAAAACAGCATCTTACCACAATAAAGTAAGTAAAAGAATTAAAAGATAATATATCAGTCTTTCCAATAAAGCTACAGTAGGCAAATGTATGGTTTGTGTATCATGAAAGATGCATAAAGAAGTAACAGAGAGGTTGCGAAGGTGGCTCAGTGGTAGAGCGCTTGCCTTGCATGCATGAGGCCCTGGGTTCGACTCCTCAGCACCACATAAGCAGAAAAGGCTGGAAGTGGCGCCGTAGCTCAAGTGGTAGAGTGGTAGCCTTGAGCTGAATTGCTGACAGACAGTGCTCAGGCCCAGAGTTCAGGCACCACGACTGACAAAAAAAAAAAAAAAGAAGTAGTAGCATAGAGGAAGTGCTCATGGCTCAAGTGGAAGAGCACCATCCATTCTTTTTTTTTTTTTTTTTTTTTTGGTCCGGTCATGGGGCCTGAACTCTGGGCTGTCCCTCAGCTCTTCAGCTCAAGGCTAGCGCTCTACCACTTGAGCCACAGCACCACTTCCGGCTTTTTTCTTATGTGGTGCTGAGGAATCGAACCCAGGGCCTCAGGCATGCAAGGCAAGCACTCTACCACTTAGCCACCTTCCCAGCCCCTTTTTTTCTTTTTTATTTTTTTGGGGGTGGGGTCCAGTCATGGGGCCTGAACTCTGGGCCTGGGCGCTGTCCCTCAGCTCTTCAGCTCAAGGCTAGTACTCTACCACTTGAGCCACAGCGCCACTTCTGGCTTTTTTCTTTTTGCTTATGTGGTGCTGAGGAATCGAACCCAGGGCCTCAGGCATGCAACGCAAGCACTCTACCACTGAGCCAACTTCCCAGCCCTGCACCATCCATTCTTGAGTGAAAAAGCTAAGGGATAATGGTCAGGGTCCAAGTTCAAGCCTCAGTACTGGCCAAAAGAAAAAAACAAAGAGCATAAAATAGAGTTTAAAAATAGACCTGAAAACATAGCCAGTTGACTAAATTGCCACCGTAATTAAAAGGGAAATTTTATTTTGTTTTTTGCTTTAACAACTGGTGTTAAAACAGCTGTTTTTCTTAGTAAGGGAGAGGGAAACTACATCTGTTTCACTTAAATAAAAATTAACTTAAAATAGATTGTAGCTCTGGGCACCAGTAGCTCACACCTATAATCCTAGCTACTCAGGAGGGTGAGATTTGAGGATTGCAGTTCAAAGCCAGTCTGGGCAGGAACATCTGTGAGACTCTTATTGCCAGTTAACCACCAGAAAACCAGAAGTGGTGCTGTGGCTCAAGTGGTATAGAGTGCTCACCTTGAGCTGAAGAGCTCAGGGACAGCGCCCAGGCCCAAAGTTCAAGCCCCACAACTGACAAAAAGTAAAAATAGATTATAACCTAATTAAAAGGCTAAAACCATGAAAGTTTAAGAAAATCATAAGAAATTTTTCTTATTTACTAGGATCACTAAGGGCTGGGAAGGTGGCTCAGTGGTAGAGTGCTTGCTTTTCGTGCATGAGGCCCTGGGTTCGATTCCTCGGCACCATAAGCAGAAAAAGCTGGAAGTGTTGCTGTGGCTCAGATAGTAGAGTGCTAGCCTTGAGCTGAAGAGCTGAGGGATAGTGCCCTGGCCCCAAGTTAAGGCCCCACAACTGACCACTGCTCCCCCCTCCCCCCCCCCCAAAAAAAAAGTACAATCAGTAAAATGGATTGGTAGGATAGTATCAACTATTACTGGGGACATTGAAAGTAAGAAAATAGATGTGAAAATCTCCTTTGACATGGTTTTCTTGTAAGGCCGTGTTGAACATCTCCATACTTTTAATGGCTCAAGAGACTCTGGTCTCTTATTAGACAAGGTTGTATGAGGGGTTTTATTACACTGGCTCACTTGACTAAAGGTGAATAATCTTATAATGGCTGTCTGCCAGCTGAAGAACAGGAAAACATTTAGTCCAAGAAGCTGGAATCAGAACAAAAAAGATATATAGACACCTGATGACAGAATGATGATATAATCCTAGTTCAATACAGAAGCTCTGAAAAGGTTCTTGGGGAGTTACTAGTGGAAGTATGCATTCAAAGATTGAAGAATCTGGAGTCTGATATTCATGCTCAACACAGCAGCAGAAAACAAAATGCACCTGATCTGGAATAGTCAAGTATGGATGGATCTTGCCCAGGTTCACACAACTAAGATATGCACAACATTCAAACTCAGCCCTCAGCAGCAGACCATCTGCCAGAATGATCTCATACTTTTAGCTCAACAAGAATAGAATCTCTAAGAACATCACAATGCAGGTAGAATAACTCAGCTGGTAGAGACCCAAGGTCATACCTATTCCATGGAACAGTAGGTAGACCAGGTCTCACTTGGGAAGGAGACCAAGCAGAGATGTAGGAAACCACCAAACCACAAGACTCCTCAACTTCCAGAGGCCAAGGCCTTAAAGGAGTACAGTTTCAAAGATGTCACAGAAAATGTCAACCTGGCTGCAGTAGCCCCAAAAGGCAGACAACCTGCTGGAAACCTAGCTGCTTTGCTGAGACGGTGAACCTCAATTTTGGCCAAGTATTCCCACCCGGCAACTGGGTTTTTTGTTGTTGTTGTTTTTGTGTGTTTTTGTTTTTGTTTTTGTTAACGCTTAAAATAAGACACAGAATGACAGCCCATGTCCTGGGCCTGGAAAACAAGTACCCCAGGACATTGTGACTTGAAAACAGAACCATGCACTGAAGACTCTGCCTCCTATCTGATCCTAGTCATTTCCCATTGAAGCTTCCCAAGAAGAAAGGTTTCAATGCTTCATGGTCCAGGACCCTTGTTGATATTGTCCATCTAATTCTGAAGGTCTTATCCTGGGATTTCAAAGACACTTGAAAGAGGCTAGATATCTTACCCTGGCAGTCCAAAAGGCTTGCTGTCTAACTACAAAAGATGAATGTGCTAAAAAATGGGAAGTCCATGCTTACCACATCTGTGAGCAGCTTCACATACCATGCATTTCATTTGCAGCAAGGGTTGGTGGCAAGATGTGGAGCCAGATGCTGATGACTTGTTCTCAAATAGCCACCTATAACTAACTATGCATACTATGCATACAGGCTTTAGGGTCCTACCTGCATACCTGAGTTCTTTTTTTTTTGTCAGTCATGGGACTTGAACTCTGGGTTTGGGCGCTGTCCCTCAGCTCTGAACCACATAGCTTCCGGTTTTCTAGTGGTTTATTGGTGATAAGAGTCTCATGGCCTTTCCTGCCCGAGCTGGCTTTGAACCTCGATCCTCAGATCTCAGCCTCCTGAGTAGCTAGGATTACAGGTGTGAGCCTATCTTTTGACAGCAGGACCTTTTTCCCCACGGCGTCCTGGGCCTTGAGCTCAGAATCTTGGTGCTGTCCAGGAGTTTGTTTTGCTGAAGGCCAGCATTCTACCACTTGAGCCAGAGCTCCACTTTTGCCTTTTTTGTTGTTGTTGTTGGTCATGGGGCTTGAACTCTGGACTTGGGAGCAGCTCAAGACAAGTACTCTACCACTGAGCCACTGCGCCACTTCCAGTTTTCTGGTGGTTTATTGGAGATAAGCGTCTCACAGACTTTCTTGCCTGGGCTGGCTTTAAACTGTGATCCTCAGATCTCAGCCTCCTGAGTAGCTAGCATTACAGGCTTGAGCCACCAGCACCCAGCTCATTTTTGCCTTTTTTGAAACTGGTTCTCACTAAGTATTCCCTGACCTAGAACTCACAATGTAGTTCAGACTGTAGTTTTTGTGATTCTCCTATCTCAGGAGGAAGGAAGAGAGAAGGACCCTGTCACAGAACAAAGCACAGTTAAACATGATATTGAAACCTTTTATTGCTTTTTCTCTAATTTTAGTGTATTCTAGAGGTACACTAAGCTGTTTAGATTTTTTTTTTTTTCCTTCACAGTACTAGGTTTTAAACTCTGAGCCCCTTAGCACATGATACCTCTGAGCCATGCCTCTGGTTTTCAGTGCTTATTTTTCAGATAAGATCTTTCTGCTCAGTCACATGCCTACTTTAGGCTTTCCAAAGATGTGTTAAAGTAGATGTCACAGCCACATGTTAGCCACCTGGTGAGCTTGTCTCTGATGAGACTTGAGTCTATAGCTTTTCTGCTTGGGCTGGTCTAAACTTATGATCCTCCCTAGTGGCTAGGATTAAAGGAATGAGCCACCAGCACTCAGCTTTGTTTAGAATTACTTGTAAGGCAAGGGGCCTTTTTTTATTGTGAGATTAATATTTTAAGTGCACTAACACACACTAATGTTATTACATTAATATTTGTAGTTATTACTACTAAGCATGTTAGGTGCTTATTATTTATGGATATTGCTAGGATTTTCCCCAATCTTTTTTTTGGGGGGTGGGGGGAGGTCCGGTCGTGGGGCCTGAACTCTGGGCCTGAGCACTATCCTTCAGCTCAAGGTGAGTGCTCTATCACTTGAGCTACAATACCACTTCCGGCTTTTTCTGCTTATGTGGTACTGAGGAATTGAACCCAGGGCCTCATGCATGCAAGGCAAGCACTCTACCACTGAGCCACCTTCCAGCCCCTCCAATCTTCTTTGAATAATTGAAGTGGTTACCTTTTCTACCTTTCTAGGATAATTGATTGTGTATAATATAGTACTTTACTAAGTTAAGAGGTCTATAGTACCATAATGGTCCGTAAGCACAAGAGTATGGTTGTCTGGCATCTTTTTTGTTAGTAGTGGAGTTTAAACTCAGGGCTTGGGCACTGTCCCTGAACTTTTTTTTTTTTTTTCTCAAGACTAGCACTCTACTACTTTGAGCCATAGCTCCACTTCTGAGTTTTTGGTGATTAATTGGAGTTATAAGTCCATGGATATTCCTGTCTGGGCTGGCTTTGAACTACAATCCTCAGATCTCAGCCTCCTGAGTAGCTACGATTATAGACCTGGAACCTTTATTGCTTGACTTGAACACCTGATGCAAAACTTAATAAAATGCTGAATGAGATTTAATTTCTACTTACTCTGTTTACTTCTGTACATTTTATCATCTTAGTCACCTACAGCCACTTTTGAAAAACACAGTGAACATCTGTCCCGAGGAGAAGGAAGATTTGGAGTAAGCAGACGTCGACACAATTCCTCTGATGGGTTTTTTAACAATGGATCTCTACGGACTACAGGAGGTAAGCTTATCTTAACTTTCCTGACTACCTTTTTGTTTTTGTTTTTGTTTTGGTCGGTCGTGGGATTTGGGCTTGGGCACTGTCCCTCAGCTCTTCAGCTCAAAGCGAGGTCTCTACCACTTGAGCCACAGTGCTACTTCCAGTTTTCTAGTGGTTTATTGGAGATAAGAATCTTATAACCTTTACTGCATGGGCTGGCTTTGAACCATGATTCTCAGATCTCAGCCTCTTGAGTAGCTAGGATTACAGGCGTGAGCCACCCGTGCCGGCCTTCCTGACTACATTTAAGCTAGTACTTAGGACAAGCCAGGATGGGTACCTATCCACAATCTATAAGTAGGATCTTTTGTGAATTCTCGGTTAGATCTTCTAGTAGTAACCATCCAACTTCATTGACTTTCTAGATGTAATTTTTCTTTGTTGTTGTTCTCCTGAATCTTTTTGAAGTATTCATTTAGAAATTACCTCACAGACCAGGTACCCATGGCTCAAGCCTGTAATCCTAGCTACTCAGGAGGCTGAAATCTGAAGATCACAGTCCCAAATCCAACCCAGGCAGGAAAGTCTATGAGGCTCTTAGCTTCAATTAGCTACCAGAAAACCAGAAGTGGCACTGTGGCTCAAGTAGTAGTGTGCTGGCCTTGAGCTGAAGAGCTGATGGACAGCACCCAGGCCCACAACTGACAAAAAGAAAAAAAGAAATTACAAGGAAAAGATATATATGGCTTCCTTGTGTATACTTACTAAAAAGGTTCCCAAAAGGCCTTCTGGCAGTAGGATAAACCAAATCAGGAGCATCAGCTTAATTCCCGGAATTCAGACAGGCTAATACTATTACTTTTTCCTTATGATTTTAGATTCCTGGCACCAGCCATCCCTATTCCGCCATGATTCTGTGGACTCTGGTGTCTCTAAGGGAACATATGCTGGAATAACGGGGAACCTATCTTACTGGCATGGATCTTCTCGAGGTCATGATGGCATGAGCCAGCGTAGTGGAGGGAGCACTGGGAACCATCGACACTGGAATGGCAGCTTCCACTCCCGGAAAGGCTGTGCCTTTTCAGAAAAGCCACCTACAGAAATTAGGGAAGAAAAGAAAGAAGACAAGGTGGAAAAGTTGCAGTTTGAAGAGGAAGACTTTGTAAGTATGACGCTTCAAATGTGAACTTAAGCTAGGCACCAGGCTCATACCTATGATCCTCGCTACTCCAGAGACTGAGATCTGATGATCACTGTTTAAAGCCAGTTTAGCAAAAAAAAGTCTGTGAGACTCTTTCCCAGTAACCACCAAAAAGCCAGAAGTGAAGGTATGGCTCAAGTAGTAGAGTTGTATCCTTGAGCGAAAAAGCTAAATGACAACACTGAAGCCCTGAGTTCAAGCCTTAGTACTGGATAAATAAATAAGAACTTAAATCTAACAAATAATGTCTAAAAAACGAAATATTTCAAGAAAAGAAAGTATCTAGGTTCAGACTTTCATTGCTTTTTTGTTGTTGTTGGTTGTGGGGCCTGCCCTCTGGGTCTGTGCACTGTATCTCAGCTCTTCAGCTCAAGGCTAGTGCTCTACCACTTAAGCCACAGCGCCACTTGTGGCCTTTTCTGTTTATGTGGTACTGAGGAATCAAACTCAGAGCTTCATGCATGCTAGGCAAGTGCTCTACCACTAAGCCACATTCCCACCTCCTATAGTAGGGTTCAAACTCAAGCTCTCTTACTTGTTACACAAGCACTTGAGCCATACTCCCAGCTATTTTTGCTTTAGTTAATTTTCAGATAGATTGTTGAACTTTTTGTTTGTTGTCTGTGCCAGCCTCAAACTGTATGTTACCTTCAGCCTCTAAGTAGCTGATGTTACAAATATCTACCACCACATCCCTTCACATGGTATTTTTTAAAGTATCACTTTATCTAGTTGTTTGTGTTATAGCCATTTCTTTCTCTTTTTTTATTGTTTTAGAGGGGATATACAGTGGGATTATCTTTATATAGGTCAGATAATAAGTACATTTATTTCCTTTTGCTTAGTATCAGCTGTTCCTGTATTCTCTCTCATTCCCTCTGTTACAGCCATTTCCATAGCATGTTAATGAAGTCAAATGAAAACAAGTCAAAGTTATAGATTAGTCATTTTTCATTAACTCTACCATAGGAAGACTGGGAAGGTGTCTCAGTGGTAGAGTGCTTGGGTTAGATTCCTCAGCACTGAGAGACAGTGCCCAGGTCCAGAGTTTAGACCCCAGACCCCACAACCGACCAAAACAATAACAAAATACCATAGGATTATTATATAGACTTTATTAATAAGATGAGTTATCATAAATTTCTATCCTGTTACTCTTGTAAACTTTCTTTTTGGAAAAGGCTGTCCTTGTCTGACAAGCTGATTTTTGCTTAGAATGTTCTAGATACGCAGTAGTCCAGAAGTCAGAACACCATATTACAGTAGTTTTAGCTGACATAAAATCTTTAAAGTACATACTTACAACATATGCCACTGAGCACATAGAACAAAAATTTGGATACACAATAGTTTTAGTTCCCTCTGTGCTTTGGTTAAACTAGAGAAAATGATAGAAAAAATGTGAGTTTTGCCAGGCACCAGTGGCTCATGCCTGTAATCCTAGCTACTCAGGAGGCTGAGATCTGAGGATTATGGTTCAAAGCCAGCCTGGGCAGGAAAGTCCGTGAGACTCTTTATCTCCAATAAACCACCAGAAAACCAGAAGTGGCCCTGTGGCTCAAGTGGTAGAGTGTTCACCTTGAGCTGAAAATCTGAGGGACAGTGCCCAGGCCCAGAGTTCAAGCCCCACGAATGACCAAAAAATAGAAATTAAAAAAAAATAATAATGTGAGTTTAAATTCAGTTCCATTGTCAGTCCTTTAGTATTCCTAGTGACAAATGAATCAGCAAAAAGGGATGCTGGCATTCTCACCAGTTTTTAGTCTGTCAATTGTGTGGCTTGAACTCAGGGCCTGAGTGCTATCCCTGAGCTTTTTCACTCAAGGCTATCACTTTGCCACTTTGAGCTACATACTTCCAGTTTTGTAGTGGCTGATTGGAATTAAAAGTCTCACAGACTTTCCTTTCCAGGCTGCCTTTGAACCATGGCCCTCATAAATTCAGCCTCTTGAGTAGCAAGGATTACAGGCATGACCTACTGGCACCCTGCTAATTTTTTTTTTTTCATCTACAAGTTGATTTAAAGGGAAGTTTAATGTCCAAACAAACCTAGAAATTACGAAAAACAGGCATAGAGAAAAACTACCAGATATGTACATCTCCTACCTGTGGTTCTCTAAATCATTTCTTTTAGAAAAGATAGTACAGATATACTTTTAAGGTTTGTTTAATTCCATTCTCCTCCTCCCATAGAGGTAATCACCATCTTGATTTCATTTAACATCCTTAGATGTTTTTATTACATGTATATGTAGCCATATACATTTTAGTATGCTTCCTAAGTTTATATGAATAGTAGTCCATACTGTAATTCTAGTGTGTTTGTTTGTTTGGGCCTGGGTGCTGTCCCTCAGATCTTCAGCTCAAGGCTAGGGCTCTACCACTTGAGCCACAGCACCACTTCCGGTTGTCTATTGGTTAATTGAAGATAAGAATCTCTTGGACTTTCCTGCCCAGGCTGGCCTTGAACCGCTATCCTCAGATCTCAGCCTCCTGAGTAGCTAGGATTATAGGCGTGGACCACCAACACCAAGCTGTAATCTAGTTTTTAAATTTTTCTTTTTTGAGACATTCTCACTTTGGGGCTGCAGATTCACTACATAACTGAGGTTGTCTTCAAACTCATAATCTTGTCTCAGCCTGTAAACACTGGGAGTTCAAATATATGCCACCATGCCCAGCTGTTTATTCCTTATAATTAAGATTATAATTTTAATTTTAAAAATTGTTTTTGAGGTTTATGTATGTCGATACATACACTGCATTAGTGTTCTACCAGAGATAAGTTTGTCTCCCAGAGGATAATTGGCCGTATCATGAGACATTGGGTGTCTACAACATTAGATAGTGGTTCTGGCATCTACAAAGTAGAGACCAAGAATGGTGTTAAAGGGGACTGGGAAGGTGGCTCAGTAGTAGAGTGCTTGCCTTGCATGCATGAGGCCCTGGGTTCAATTCCTCAGCACCACATAAAGCAGAAAAAAAAAGCCGGAAGTGGCGCTGTGGCTCAAGAGGTAGAGCGCTCGCCTTGAGCTGAAGAGTTGAGGGACAGCACCCAAGCCCAGAGTTCAGGCCCCACGACTGGACCAAAAAAAAAAAAAAGAATGTTGTTAAATACAACAATGCGCTTGTATTAGCCTAAAGTATAAAAGGTACCACAGTTGAAAAACTGTGTAGTAGATACTCAGTTGTGTAAATACACTATGTTTATATGTGTTTTCTTGTCAATGAACATTTAGATTATCTAAAAACTTTGTTTTACAGTTTAAATGAAAAGGATAGGAGGGCTGGGAATGTGACTTAGTGGTAAGAGTACCTGCTTAGCATACATGAAGCCCTGGGTTCAATTCCTCAGTACCACATAAACAAAAAAAGCTAGAAGTAGTGCTGTGGCTCAAGTGGTAGAGCACTAGTCTAGAGCAAAAGAGCTCAGGGATAGAGCCTAGGCCCTGAGTTCAAGCCCCATGATCAGCAAAAACAAAAAGGATTGGAGAAGCAAAGTCAAAAATAAGATTTCTGTCCAAAGTCAATTAATGAGGGCTATAGGGGTATGGCTTACATGGTAAGTACTTGCCTCGCAAGCTGTATTTAATTCCCTGTACCACCACAGAAAAAAGTACACTAATAATTAATACATATTATTAGTTTTTAAAAAAAGAACAAGCAGAATTGGCAGGAAAAGGTAACAAATACTTGGTGACAAAGATGTACCCTAAAAATAGGGATAACAGGTTTGTGGATGGACAGAATCACTCAAGGAGAACAATGTATTTGAAAGTGGGAGGAGGCCTTAAGCAGAACCTGTAGAATAGTGAAACGAAAGACTAAAAAGAATTACATAAAAAATAAAAAAGGAGTTCAGTCCTAATTGTTTTGGGGAGTTTTAAAATATTATTTTGAACTGGGTGCCAGTGGCTCACACTTATAGTCCTAGTTGCTCAGGAGGTTGAGATCTCAGGATCATGTTTCAAAAGCCAGCCCAGGCAAGAAAGTCCATGAGAATCTTATCTCCAATAAACCATTAGAAAACCAGAAGTGGCACTGTAGCTCAAGCAGTAGAGCGCTTGCCTTGAGCTGAGGGACAGCACTCAATCCCAGAGTTGAAGCCCCACAACCAACAAACACACAAAAAAGCCACATTATTTTGTTCTACATTTATTAGAAAGCTTTTTTTTTTGGGCGGGGCAGGGGGGGGGTGTCTGGTCCTGGGGCCTGAGCTCTGGGCCTTGGTGCTATCCCTCAGCTCTTCAGCTCAAGGCTAGCGCTCTACCACTTGAGCCACAGCGCCACTTCCGATTTTTTTTCTTTTTGCTTATGTGGTGCTGAGGAATCGAACCCACCAGTGGCTCAGTGGTAGAGTGCTTGCCTTGCATGCCTGAGACCCTGGGTTCGATTCCTCAGCACCACATAAACAGAAAAAGCCAGAAGTGGCCCTGTAGCTCAAATGGTAGAGCCTTGAGCTGAAGAGTTGAGGGACAGCGCCCAGGCCCAGAGTTCAGGCCCTACGACCGAACCCCCGCTCTCCTACCCCCGCCCCCCAAAACATTTTACAGATCATCTCTCAGTAATCTGTTGTAACTTATGCTTTCCTGTCTAGATGTTTTCATTGAGGGTTCTGTTCTTAGAATCACTCATTTTAAACTCAGAACCTAGTGCTCACTGGGCTTACTCACTTACTTTCTAGTTGGCCCTCTACCACTTGAGCCATACTTTCAGTTCAGCATTTACTGGTTGTTTTAGAGGTGGGAGTCTCGGGGACTTTTTTGCCTGGCTGACTTCATATATTGATCCTCTAAATCTCAAAGTAGCTAAGATTATAAGCATGAGCTACTGGTACTGAGACCTAATATGAATTTTTATCATAATCTCTAGAACCTCTCACGGTAATTATGTATAAATATTTCTTTTTAGTGATATAGTAACCTTAGAGGACAAAGGCTATTATTTGTATTTTGCATTACTTAACACACTCCCTGGATATTATCTGCCTCTGCCCTGATACAGTCTTAGAAATGTAATGAATACCACACATCTAACTGACCAGTTTGCTTGCCTTCGTTGACCTTGAAAAAAAAAAAAAAAAAAAAGATCCACACACATTCTTGTTCATTGAACTTTCTTTTCTTTTCTTTCTTTTTTATTTTTTGGGGTCCGGTCGTGGGGCCTGAACTCTGGGCCTGGGTGCTGTTCCTCGGCTCTTTAGCTCAAGCCTAGCACTCTACCACTTGAGCAACAGCGCCACTTCCGGCTTTTTTCTTTTTGCTTATGTGGTGCTGAGGAATCGAACCCAGGGCCTCTTGCATGCAAGGCAAGCACTCTACCACTGAGCCATCTTCCCAACCCTCATTTAACTTTCTATGCCTCTGTATTTGACGTAAATACCCTTTAGGAAGGTGGGAACTCATGAGAGCCTAAAATTAACATACTTGTTAACTTTGCAGTTCAATATTTTGTGTTATAATTTTGAATCCAGTCTTAAACTTGTAAGTGCTAAGAGTTTGTAATTATTTGGTAGATTTCATGTTAATGGCTACTTTCCAAAAAGTAACAGTGATTACCTTTCTGTATCAACCATTCATTTTCCTTTTTTTCTTAGCCTTCTTTGAATCCAGAAGCTGGCAAACAGAATCGGCCATGCAGACCTATTGGGACCCCTTCTGGAGTGTGGGGTAGGTAGATTTTGCTATTGTAAGACATACTTTGAATTTTTTTATTGAGTAGAAGAACAAAAGCATCTTTTATTTACTTGTTTTGTTATCTCTTTATTTCATTCATTTGCCTACAGTAGCTAAGAGCAATTCTTCACCAACTTAAATGTCTATAAAAGTAAGGTTATTCTGCCTCACAGAATACCATTAAAATATAATCACAGGAGTAGAGAGGATAGACAATTGATAGCTCAAACAATCCTGATTTTGGAAGTTAGAATTTTTGGGTTTTTATTTTTCTTTCTCTATTCCATGGTTAACAGATTTTTTGCGTTTTTGTTTTTTTTCTGATTGGTCTGTTTTTTGTTTTACATGTTTATTTGTATGTTTGGGTAGTTTATTGGAGATAAGAGTCTCACACACTTTATTGCCCAAACTGGCTTTGAACCATGATTTTCAGATCTCGCCTTCCTGTGTAGCCAGGATTACAGATCCGAGATGTAGTTCAATGGCAAGGATAAGGCCCTGGGTTCAGTCCCTAACACTGCAAAAATAAAAATAGGGAGGTGTGACTTTTTTAGCCAGGGTCTAATTTTTGGAATTTTTGGCAAATTATAAATTATGTCTATTATATAGGACAAGGATAAGGTTTATACATTTGGCGGGGGGGGGGGGGGGGGGGAATAAGTAGACTTATAAAAAAATGAATACAGCTGGGCGCTGGTGGCTCACGTCTGTAATCCTAGCTACTCAGGAGGCTGAGATCTGAGGATCGCGGTTCAAAGCCAGCCCGGGCTGGAGAGACTGTGAGACTCCTATCTCCAATAAACCACCAGAAAACCGGAAGTGGTGCTGTAGCTCAAGTGGTAGAGCGCTCGCCTTGAGCTGAAGAGCTGAGGGACAGCGCCCAGGCCCAGAGTTCAAGCCCCACAACCGACAAAAAAAAAAAAGAATACATCAGTATATTTCCAACTTAACCTGTTCTGGGGTTTTAGAGTCTTTGAAGTCTTATGGTTCCTTGGTTAGGCATTTTCTTTCTTTTTTTTTTTTAATTTTTATTTTATTGTTAAGGTGATTTACAGAGGGGTTACAGTTACATATGTAAGGTACTGAGTACAAATTGTTACTTCCTCCCTCATTTTTCTCCCACTTTCCTTCCATCCCAGCTCCTTTCCCCCCACCCCCCAAGTTGTACAAAGGTTAAATATTTTCTTTTTTTTTTTTTTGGTCGTGGGGCTTGAACTCTGGGCTTGGGCATTGTACCTCAGCTCTTCAACTCAAGGCGAGCCCTCTACCACTTGATGGTTAAATATTTTCTATAGCCAGATATCTTACTAGGAAGACTTTGATATACCTAAATCCTGAGTTTGAATCCAGTGTTATAGAATTGAGATTGGGGGCTGGGAACATTGGGCTCAGTGGTAGAGTCCTTTCCTTGCATGCATGAGGCCCTAGGTTTGATTCCTCAGCACCACATAAGCAGAAAAAGCCAGAAGTGACACTGTAGCCCAAGTGGTAGAGTTCTAGCCTTGAGCTGAAGAGCTGAGGGACAGCACCCAGGCCCACAGTTCAGGCCCCACGACCTACAAAAAAAAAAAAGAATTGAGATTGGTCACTTATGGCCTGGTACTGGTAGCTCACGCCTGTAATCCTAGCTATTTAGGAGGCTGAGATCTGAGTATTGTGGTTCAGAGCCAGCATGGGCAAGAAAGTCTGAGACTCCTATCTTCGGTTAATCGCCACCACCAAAAAAATGCTGCGAATGGAGCTGTGACTCAGCTATTAGAGCCCTTGCCACTGGCGCCTGGCTAGAACCCTAGCCTTGAGTCAAGGCCAGCACCCAGACCCTGAGGTCAAGGCCCAATATGGGCACAAAGGTTTTGTTTGTTTGTTTGTTCGTTTGTTTTAAGATTGGTCACCTGAGAGAGAATGAGGGAACAGAAGACACTACAAAAAGAAGGAAGGTGGCTCAGTGGTAGAGCGCTTGCCTAGCATGCATGAGGCCCTGGGTTGGATTCCTCAGCACCAGATAAGCAGAAAAAAAAAGCCGGAAGTGGCACTATGGCTCAAGTGGTAGATCACTAACCTTGAGCTGAAGAGCTGAGGGACAGTGCCCAGGCGCAGAGTTTAGGCCCCATGACCAGCCAAAAACAAAAAAAAAAGTAATGTAGGCCAGGTATTGGCTCACACCTGTAATCCTAGCTACTCAGGAGGCTGAGATCTGAGGATTGCGGTTCAAAGCCAGCCCAGGCAAGCAAGTCTGTGAGACTCTTATCTCCAATAAACCTCAGAAAACCGGAAGTGGCTCTGTGGCTCAAGTGGTTGATCACTTACCTTGAGCTGAAGAGCTGAGGGATAATGCCCAGCACTAGAGTTCAAGCCCCACAACCACGCCCCCCCCCCCCCCCCCCCCAAAAAAAAGAGAGAGAGCCTTGCTATGTAGCAAGATCCCCTGCCTCAATACTGGGATTATAGGCATGTACTACCATATATCTTCTGCCCTTGCATATATTCTTGTTTGGTCTGTGCCGTTTGGTCTGTGCTTGACTAGTCACACTATACATTAGAAGCTGTACCCTGAAGGACTGCTTTGTGCTTTCTGACTGGTATATACAGTGAATACCAAATGCTTCACATGCTGCCTTTTTTTGTAGTTCTGTGTAGTGCCGTTTTTGAAAGTATCTGTCAAATTGATACATGAAAAATTTCTCCCACAGTCTCTACTATGAGTTCTTTGTTGAAGATGCTCTTGTATAATCGTAACACTTTGTTATTCAACAGGTATGACATTCTTTTGTATCCCCATTATTGTATTTCACAGAAAACCCCCCTAGTGCCAAGCAACCCTCTAAGATGCTAGTTATCAAAAAAGTTTCCAAAGAGGATCCTTCTGCTGCCTTCTCTGCTGCATTCACCTCACCTGCATCCCAACATGCAAATGGGAACAAAGCATCAACCATGGTCCCAAGTGTCTATAAGAACCTGGTTCCTAAACCTGTACCACCTCCTTCCAAGGTATGATTTAGAGTCATTGTAACAACTTTGTATAAGAGTGATGTTGAGAATAAGTCATAAAATATTTAGTGCATTTGTTTTTTTCCTTTCAAGTCATTTACCAGATGTTCATCCAAAGCCTGTTATATATGTAGTATAGTATTGTTGTTTCCAGACTGACTATGTGTCTGCCAACTGTATTAACTTTATTTCTGTCAATTTGCTGTTTCTTATTTGCTATTTCTGTAACAGTAATAACATAAACATGATTGCTCATGCTTGAATACCTATGAATTCCTTGGCTGCTGCTTTCCCTTACTCTTCCTCACTCTTTCCCCTAGCCAAGCATCCCTAATGACATTTTCTCTATCAGTTGAGAATTTTATCATGTCACATTGTTGTATGCCCTTTATTGTTTTCATATCTCCATACTCATCTTCCATAGAACTGTCAGAATGATAATCCTAAAACTATAGAACATAACTGGGCACAGTGGCATGCACTTGTAGCCCCAGCAACTCAAGATGCTGAGCCAAGAGGATCACTTGAACCTAGGAGTTGAAGGCCAGCCTGGGCACCTACTGAGACTCCCATCTCAAAAGAAGGAAGGAAGATAGGATAAAAAGTGAATTTAGGGCTGGGAATGTGGCTTAGTGGTACAGTGCTTGCGTAACATGCATGAAGCCCTGGATTCCATTCCTCAGCACCACATAAACAGAAAAGACCAAAGTGGCGCTGTGGCTCAAGTGGTAGAGTGCTAACCTTGAGCAAAACAAGCTCAAGTACAATACCCAGGTCCTGAGTTCAAGCTCCAGGACTGGTGCGCGCGCGCGCGCACACACACACACACACACACAAGAATTTTTTTTTTTTTTTTTGTAGGTCATGGGGCTTGAACTCTGGGCCTGGGCGCTGTCCCTCAGCTCTTCAGCTCAAGGCGAGCACTCTATCACTTGAGCTACAGCGCCACTTCCGGTTTTCTGGTGGTTTATTGGAGATAGGAGTCTCACAGTCTCTCCTGCCCGGGCTGGCTTTGAACCGCGATCCTCAGATCTCAGCCTCCTGAGTAGCTAGGATTACAGGCGTGAGCCACCAGCTCCTGGCTACACAAGAATTTAATATATCAAATGCCTTTCTAAAATCCATTCAGTTGGCTCTGTATCATTTATAGCAGGAATTGATATTTTGTTGTTGTTGGTTGTGAGGCCTGGGCACTGTCCCTCAGCTCTTCAGCTCAAGGCTAGCGCTCTACCAGTTTAGCCACAGTGCCACTTCCAGCTTTTTCTGCTTATGTGGTGCTGAGGAATTGAACTCAGGGCCTCATGCATGCAAGGCAAGCACTCTACCACTGAGCCACCTTCCCAGCCCGCAATAAATTTTTTCTGTGAAGAGCCAGATGGTAATAAATATTTTAGTATGCTAAATTCAATATTTGTTATATATTACTGCTGCTTCCTCTTTCATTTTGCATCCCTTTAAAAATAGTAATTAGAACTGGGCATGGTTGCTCATGCCTGTAATCCTAGCTACTCAGGAGTCTAAGATCTAAGGATCGTGTGTCAAAGCCAGCCCGGGCAAGAAAGTTCATGAGACTCTTATCTCCAATTAACCACCAGAAAACAAGAAGTGGCACTGTGGCTCAAGTAGTAGAGCCCTTGTCAAGCTGAAGAGCTCATGCAGCTCTCAGCCCCAGAGTTCAAGCCTCACAACCAAAACAAAACAAAAAGTAATTAACTCATAAACCATATAAAAACACTTGGGTTGTAATCCTAGCTGCTTAGGAGGCTGAGATCTGAGGATCACAGTTCAAAGCCAGCCTGGGCAGGAAGGGCCATGAAACTCTTTATCTCCAATAAACCACTAGATAACCAAAAGTGGGGGCTGGGAAGTTGGCTCAATGGTAGAATGCTTGCCTTGCATGCATGAGGCCCTGGGTTTGATTCCTTAGCACCACATAAACAGAAAAGGCTGGAAGTGGTGCTGTGGCTCAAGTGGTAGAGCGCTTTAGCCTTGAGCTGGAGAGCTGAGGGGCAGCGATTAGGCCCAGAATTCAAGCCCCATGACACTCAAAAACAACACTTGGGCTTTATCAAGCACATGGGTTGTAATTTGTCAGTACCTAGTCTTTTGTGGGTTTTTTTTTTTTTTTTTTTTTTTTTTTTTTTTTGTGGGTTGTTTTTTTTTTGTTTTGGTGGTGGTGGTGGTGGTGGTTTTTGGTCAGTCATGGGCTTGAACTCTAGGCCTGGGGGCTGTCCCTGAGTTCTTCAGGTCAAGGTTAGTGCTCTACCATTTGAGCCACAGTACCAATTCCGGCCTTTTTTGTTTATGTGGTGCTGAGGAATTGAATCCTGGGCCTCATGCATGAGAGGCAAGCAAAGCACTCTACCACTGAGTCACCTTCCCAGCCCCAATACCTGGTCTTATAATATATTATTCTAACTACTGAGCTCATGTTACTCTTCCTAGCCTAAGTGCAATATTTTCCATTTTACTGTCCTTTTTCTCTTACGTAGAAAGAAATTTCTCTTCAAGTTTTGGCATTCTTTTTTGTGAATACCTTCCTATCACATACATCTAAACCTCTAAGTAATTCTTACAACTCTAGGATTACATAGTACTATGTGTCTCTTAACAGCTACAATACTTTATTGCAGGTATTTTGTTTCACTGAGTATGATTTTGTTGAGGGTACTCTTCAGATGCTTATATTTGTTTCCATAGCTTCCTTATATAAGTTCATAATAATTGCTTGAATGAATTCTAGCCTCTGCAAGGAAATAATTCAAATTTTCTATGTTAGGAGGAAAACCAGTAGTACTAGTTCACTTTCAGCTGTGCACAGCACTTTGAGATATTGCAGTAGAGCACTAGCCTTGAGCAAAAGAGTTCAGGGACAATACCTAGGCCTGGAGTTCATGCCCCATGATACAAAAAAAAAAAAAAAAAAAGGCTGAAAGCATGGCTCAAGTATTATTATCCTACCCAGCAAAGCACCAAGCCCTAAGTTCAAACTCCTAGTATTCTTTCCCCTGTCCTTCTCCCCAGAAAGGACTAGAATATAGGTAATAGTAAGATTAGGGGAAATACAAGGGAAATCTATAGGTAGAAGCCATTGAGGATGATTTGAAATAACTTGAAAGACCAGAGGTATAATTTCGTGTTGGAGAGTTTGCCTAGTTTATGCAAGGGCCTAGATTCATTATTCAGCATCAATAAAGGATCATGGTCAGTTGGGCCCATGGCACAAAAACAGGAAGGAGCTAGGATATCAATATTCCCATGGACATATCCTGAACTACCTGTTTCCTTCCCTCAACTGTTAAGTCTGTACCCCTTCCCAGTAGCACCCTGGGCTAGGGACCAAGACTTCAACACATGAACTTTATTTTTTTTTTGGCTCGTACTCAGGGGTTGGGATGCTGTCCCTAAGACTCTTTGTGCTCAAGGCTAGTGCTCTACCACTTGAGCCACAGCGCCACTTCCAGGTTTTTCTGAGTACTTTATTGGAGATAAGAGTCTCACACAGACCTTCCTGCTGGGCTGGCTTCAGACTGTCATCCTCAGATCTCAGCCTCCTGAGTAGCTAGGATTATAGACGTGAGTCAGCAGTGCCCCAACATATTAATATAATTTCTGATCTAAGCTTTATTGTTATCTTTGAAAAACGTTTAGGGTATTTATTCGTCTTATACAGAAGAGAAAGAATATGAATTCAGGGGACAAGAACAACTATTAAAGATAAACTCCAAATTAACAGGGATTTAAGTAGTCAGATTCCACTTTTCTCCTTATGATCTTGGGCAAGCTTATTTAGTTTTTGGTCTCAGTTTCTTATATAAAATAGGGGTTTTGTATAAGTTTTATATGAGTTTCTTATATAAAATAGGGGTTTTGTGTAAGTTTTATATGAGTAAGTGAGAAACTATGAAGTATTTAAAAATGGTATATAGTAAATGTAAGTGTTGCATTGTCTCACAAGTTTAGAACTCCATCCTTAAGCATTTTTAGTTTCTTCTCATAAATGTTACTTATTTGAAATGTGTGCATGCATTCTATTAAACTTAGAAAGTAAAATGAGTAATAACATTCACAATTTTTAAAAAATGAGTAATACAATTTTATTGTGTCCTCAAGAGTCTTAGAAATCTCTTCAGGTGAAGAGGTGGAAAGGATATAACTATGCTGTGTTGCTTAACATTCTGTGAGCCTTTTTGAAGGTGGGAGAGTTAGTTTTGCTAAGCTTTCTTCATCAAAAAAAAAAAAAAAAAGCCGGGTGCCGGTGGCTCGCCTATAATCCTAGCTACTCAGGAGGCTGAGATCTGAGGATTTCGGTTCAAAGACAGCCCGGGCAGGAAAGTCCAGGAAACTTATCTCCAATAAACCACTAGGAAACTGGAAGTGGTGCTGTAGCTCAAGTGGTAGAGTTCTCGTCTTGAGTTGAAGAGCACAGGGACAGCACCCAAGCCCAGAGTTCAGCCCCATGACCGACAAAAAAATAAAAATTAAAAATGAGAGTTAGAGATCTTTCACACAGTTGTAAGAGAATAAAATTAAAGTTTTCAAAGTACTTAAAATGCAGGTTCCTTGTACATCCCAATAACTCAGTAAATGGATGTTTAAATACAGTTATGAGTTTATTGTTGTACAAGAATAGTGGATAGGCATTATGTTAGATTTTTGTTTTAATCACTTCATATTGTATGCATTTATGAAAACATCACCTCATATCCCATAAATATAATAATAAATTGACAATAAAAAATAAAGCTTCCATAACTCTAAAAATGCTAACTTTCCTGAAACTTAAGCACTGGCTGAATGCCTCTGCCTTGCACACTTCTAAGAAGGAAGATCTTGCTGTTCTTCAGCTGTGTCATTTCTTCTCTCTGCTACTCATGAGTCAGGATTTTGAATGACCTGTCTTTCTAGAAATGCTCCAATCACCCTTTATGTCCCCACCTCTAAATGACTTTATGAACTATCTGATCAGTCTATTTTGAGCTTTCTACAATTAGATCTGAATGTCTAGTTTGATTGACATCAGGGATGTTTTAATTTGGTAGTAGAAGAAGAAGCATTTGGTTGGCATTAGAGAATTTAGTAGGAGAAGGTAGCCTGGTGCTAGCCAGGCTTAATGTGGGAATTAGGTAGGGAATTCTAATCAGAAGGAAGGTATCACTACCCAAAAAGTAGTCAAAATATGCCATATTTTATTAAAGGTGAGCATTTACATAATGGCTGATACATGGAAGTGGTAAAGTGATACCATTAATATGGAGGCCTTTATAAAAATTCAGAAGAGAAGTAAAGGGTATAAATATGTTTTACAGATTATCTACATAATTGTAACAATTTAAACTTAATAGTTGCTACACACAACTGGTTTTTTTAATGATGTTCAGCTAGGAAAAGATAACAGCAAAGAATGTTGAGCCTAGAAAACTATGATAGGAATTCAGAAGGTAAGAATAGAACCTAGAAAATAAAGCTTCAAAGATTGTAGGGGAAACGGCTCTGTTTTAGAGAAGTTTGTATGTGTATGGGTTTTTTGTTTTGTTTTATTTTTTGAGAGGTTCATAGGAATTAAGAGTCACAGACTTTCCTGCCCAAGCTGGCTTTGAACTGCAATCCTTCGAACTGCAGATCTCAGCCTCCTGGGTTGCTAGGATTACAGGAATGAACCACCAGTGCCTAGTTTTTTGTTCTTTCTAATTCTGGTACTGGAGCTAACAGTCCTAAGGATCACACTCTCTCACTTGGCTTTTTTTTTTTTTTTTTTTCTCCTTATACCTAGTGTTCTACAACTTGAGCCATGGCCTTCACAGCCTTCAGGCTGGCTTTGACTTGTGATTCTGAAGATACATTTTTGAAATTTAGCCTTTGAATATAATATGAAGAGAAGATGTTTGGTTAATTATAAAAAAGCTGTTTTACGCCGGGCGCTGGTGGCTCACGCCTGTAATCCTAGCTACTCAGGAGGCTGAGATCTGAGGATCGCGGTTCAAAGCCAGCCCGGGCAGGAGAGACCGTGAGACTTCAATAAACCACCAGAAAACCGGAAGTGGCGCTGTAGCTCAAGTGGTAGAGCGCTCGCCTTGAGCTGAAGAGCTGAGGGACAGCGCCCAGGCCCAGAGTTCAAAGCCTCACGACCAAAAAAAAAAAAAAACTGTTGTACAAAAATGGGTATGGAAGCAATAAATGAAGGAAACTAAATATTTGCAGTCATGATTACATGAAAGAGAACTACTAGTGATTACCTAGAAAAGTTTGGAGCTGGGCACTGTTGGCTTACATCTGTAATCCTACCTACTCAAGAGGCTTAGATTTGAGGATCCAGGTTCAAAGCCAACCAGCCCAGGCAGGAAAGTCAATAAACCACCCAGAAAACTGGAAGTGGAGCTGTGGCTCAAGTGGTAGAGCACTGGCCTTGAGCTGAAGAGCTCAGGAACAGTACCCAGGCCCAGAGTTTAAGCCCCACAACTGTCAAAAAGAAAAAGTTTGACAGTAAAAGGATGCTGATAAAAGATTGTAGGAGGGGCTGGGAAGGTGGCTCAGTGGTAGAGCACTTGCCTTGCATGCATGAGGCCCTGGGTTCGATTCCCCAGCACCACATAAGCAAAATGAAAAAAAGCTGGAAGTGGTGCTGTGGCTCAAGTGGTAGAGCACTAGCCTTGAGCTGAAGAGCTGAGGGACAGGCCTCATGACCGGACCCCCAAAAAAAAAAAAAAAAAAAGATTGTGGGAAAGCAGATCTTGGCTTTTAGCCTTGATAATGTTAGTGTGGCAATATGTTAAGGTGGTTTAATAGATAAAATACTTATTAGGAGATTAAAGATGTGAGGGGAAATAACAAACTGACAATAAACAGGATAAGCATATGAAGAATATAGGAAAGAAAAGTATGTTTAAAAAGAAATTATGGTTGATAGGGAGTTTAGTTCATTTTAGTGGGTTTTACATAATCCTTAAAAGCATGGGGCATCATTTTCTCCAGAGGAAGCCAACTAAACAATGTTTAAGTGTCTGAGGCTTAAGACTTAAGTTGGAATAAAATTGAGCAGAGAAGTAAGTATCCCTTTGTACAAGGTGCTACTGGAGCAAAAGCCCAGGTTTCTGTACTTTGTGATGACAGTGCTTCTGATAATACTCAAATCATCGTTGATAGTTAACCTAAGCATCTTTTGATTTTGTTTTGAAAAACAATCCTCATTCTAGTTGGGTCACTGTCTCTCTTACCTGCTTTTCCATTCTTTTTGGAGGCATTGTGGGCCAGAACAAAAGCAATAACATTACTACATTTGATTGGTTTAACAGTTAAACAACATGGCATGCATCTGGTACACAACAGATAATTTAGTAAAGTTTATTCTCTTCTTAATCTCTACTTAATAACCCTCATCCTAGAAGGTAACCATGGAAAGGAATTCTTTTCACTCAGACCCTTCCTTTTTCCTGTAGGTCTCTTGGTTCTAATTGTTTCATTCTGGAAAATTAAGTAGAAGTTTCCCACTTGCTTCAGTCCCATTGACCTGCCTCGTCTTCCTTGGTCTCCTCAGACAGTATGATTGACACAAATAATGGAATATTCCAGCTATACAGTATTGCCATCATAGTTGGGGCCATGGCCACACCCCACAAAACTGAGCAAAAGAAGGGCCTCAGGACTAAAACCAGCATTGTCCAGATATTGCAGTGTCCACCTTGGCATGGAAGTAGCCTATTGCCTTCAATATTCTTAGAAAACAGCATGTTTCTGATCTGCTTTGTGGACATTAACAATCACACTATAAAAGGAAACATTTTGGGGTTTAATGCTTCAGATCCTATGTGCTTCAGATCCTATGTGCAATTAAATACTTTGAGAAATAGCACTGTAAAGAAAGCTGTTGAACATTGATCACCCCAGCACTTCTCAGACTGAACTGGAGCTCTCTTTTTGAGAAATACCTTTTAACCTCCCATGGCCCTTTTCCCATCTGCCTTTATCCTTCAAGTGCCTAATCTCAGAATGAGGTTGCGTACCTCCAATACATGTTGAGACAGGTAAGCTCTGGGAACTTATATTCCCATATAACATTTCCCTCTTTGATTTATGATTTTACAAGCTGAGTTTCTGTTTGTGTGCTTTATTTGTCTGAATTATTCTTTATTCCCATATAGCCCAATGCATGGAAAGCTAACAGAATGGAACATAAATCCGGATCCTTTTCCTCTAGCCGGGAGTCTGCTTTTACCAATCCAATCTCTGTTATCAAACCAGTGGTATTGCCTGGTGGCACAGTTCTAAGCTCTCCTAAAGAGGTGAGTGAGGATAATGTAGAGCTCCCTTTTCTAAAGTCGCTATTTCCAATCCAGGTGTGGTAGTGAATGCCTCTAATCCCAGTCCTTCAGTGGTAAAGTCAGGAGGATTGCAAATTTGAGGCCACTATGGGCTATATAGTGACACCCTCAAAAGTTGCCCTTTCCCTATTATTTATACTAGTATGGGCAATCTGACATGTAGTAATACTCTGGGCCTGGGCACTGTCCCTCAGCTCTTCAGCTCAAGGTTAGTTAGCACTCTACCACTTGAGCCACAGAACCACTTCTGGCTTTTTCTGCTTATGTGGTACTGAGGAATCGAACGCAGGGCTTCATGCATGTTAGGCAAGCACTCTCCAATCAGCCACAGTCCCAGCCCTGCTGTTTCTTTTTTTTTTGGGGGGGGGGGGGGTCAGCCGTGGGGCTTGAACTCTAGGCTTGGGCGCTGTCCTTGCTCTCTTTAGCTCAAAGCGAGCACTCTACCAATTGAGCCACAGCACCACTTCTGGTTTTCTGTTGGTTTATTGGAGATAAGGGTCTCACAGACTTTCCTGCCTTGGCTGGCTTTGAACCGTGGTCCTCAGCTCTCAGCCTCCTGAGTAGCTAGGATTATAGGCGTGAGCCACCGGCGCCCGGCCTGCCATTTCTTTTATAACCATTAACTGAGAGTTACTTTTTTACTGATTGATATTTCCCATTAGTTTCAAAAATAGGGCAGTACCTGAGTGGGGTAAAAACTCTTAATAGACTAAGGATTGTCTGCATTAGAATGGAATTCTGCTGGTACCAGTAGAAAGGTTATAGCAGTATATTTTGTAAGGCAGAAATTTTAACCATAAAGACTGCAAAATTGATATCTTTTTTAAATAGGTTGTTTATATTTGATAAAAATTATAAATAAGCTGGATGCCTGTGGTTCATGCCTGTAATCCTAGCTACTCAGGAGGCTGAGAACTGAGGATTGAGGTTCCAAACCAGCCCAAGCATAAATGTCCCCATGAGACTCTTATCTCCGACTAACTACTAGGAAAGCCGGAAGTGGCACTATGGTTCAAATTGGCAGAGTGCTAGCCTTGAGTAAAAGAGCTCAGAGACTGCCCAGGCCCTCAGTTCAAGACCCACAACCAATAAAAAAATAATGATAAATAAGCTACTAGATTCTGTAGATGAGTGTCATGTGGAAGTGACCCAGAAAACCCAGTTCTTACTGTTTGCTATCAGGAGCAACTTATTTGTGGTATTTTCCCAGAGTCCCTCCAGCACTACCCCACCAATGGAGATGAGTACCACTCGTCTGACCAGGTTGACCCGTCGAACCACCGACAGGAAGAGTGAGTTCCTGAAGACTCTGAAGGATGACCGGAATGGAGACTTCTCAGAGAACAGAGACTGTGACAAGCTGGAGGACGTAAGTACATAGGTGTTTCTGGTGGTGTAATGTATTTTCCTTGGTTAAATATGTGTATTTTTTGGTCTTTGTTTCTATATTAAACTTTATTGTCCCAGTCCCTCCTCTAGGCCCTATTCTGTGGCTTCTGGTGATCTTTTTCTTATGAGAAACAGAAATGGCAAGATTTTGAAATGTTCATTTTATCTGTAGGAGAGTCAGCCTGCTATATAGTCCATTATGATAAGGTGGGTTTAATTCATTGTTCATCAGAAATTCAAATTAGGTGGGTGTGTTTTTTTTTGGGGGGGAGAGGCATTTTGGGGGCTTGAACTCAGGTCCTGGGCACTGTCCCTGAGCTTCTCAGGCCCAAGGCTATTGTTCTCTCACTTGGGCCACAGTGCCACTTGAAGCTCTTTCTGAGTAGTTTTATTGGAAATAAGAGTCTCACAGACTTTCCTGCCTCAGATGGCTTCAAACTGTGATCCTCAGATCTCAGCCTCGTGAGTAATTATGATTTAGCCTTTTTTGGGGAGCGGGGGAGGAGGGAGGTGAGAAATATGAGGCATGAACTCAGGGCCCAGGTACTATCCCTAAGCTGTTTGACTTAAAGTTAGTACTCTACCACTCTGAGCCATAGCTCCACAGGGTGTCTTTTAAATGACCATTCAATCACCTATCAAAGGACATCGTGATTGCTTCTGAGTTTTAGCAGTTAGGAATAAAGCTGATACAAACACGTGTGCTGTGCACAACATTTTATGTAGGCACTAGTTGTCAGCCAGGTAAATATGAAAGAACTACCAAATTCTCCTCCAATGGGTGCCCCTTTGTGACCCTACCAGTAGTAAATGAAACTTACCATTGTTTCATGTCCTCTCTAGCATTTGATGATATCAGTGTTCTGAATTGTGGCCCTTTTAATAGGAATTGTACGAGGCACTGAGGTTGTGGCTGGGCATCTGGATTCTTGCCCAGACTTTGAAGGAGTTCCCTCACCCCAGTCTGTGTACGCCAGCATACACAACCTCACAGTGCACAAATCCTGAGACAGGATCATGTGAGCTGGTGCCTCTGACATCTCCCTCTTTTTTGTTTTCTAAGTGGAGGACAGCAAATACGAGATTCTTTTCTGAAAGGGATATTTTTAGCTATTTTGGAGTGGAGACAGCAGTATCCTGCAAAGAACACAAACATCATAAGACCCAATGCAGTCAATCCCTTAAAAGCACTATGAATAAAACCCTTTCACCAGGTATGAGGGGCTAGTTAATCTAATACAGATGCTGTTCCTTCAGCAAACCTTCGTATCCCACCCCAGGGAGCTGTGCTAAGAAAGTCTCAGTGACTTCTTGTTACAGCTGATGTATGTCCCGAGACAAATTATCCTGCAATTCCTATAGATGGTACTGAAGTTCCTGCCAAGTGATTTTAGTAGCATTGAAGTGGGCGGGGGTAACACAGCTTTGTTGAGCTCCACTCACATTTTTTTTTTTCTTTTGGGGTCCGGTAGTGGGGCTTGTACTCTGAGCCTGGGCGCTGTCCCTCAGCTCTTCAGCTCAAGGCTAGCGCTCTACCACTTGAGCCACAGCGCCACTTCCGGCTTTTTTTTTTCTTTTTGCTTATGTGATGCTGGGGAATTGAACCCAGGGCCTCATGCATGCAAGGCAAGCGCTCTATCACTGAGCCACCTTCCCAGCCCTCCACTCACATTTAAAGAGGAGTTGTTTTTGTAGATCAATTATCTGGTCTCCCATCCACTGGGCCATGTGTTGTAGGGTGTTTATGCAGGACTCAATGTCCTGTTCAATATTTATCTGATTAATCCACAACTGGTGAATCCTGGGGCCACTTATCTACAAAGTCGTTGGTTTGCAGGGTGGTATGCAGAGCCACTCCAGCAATTGCAGCAACAACAATCAGTCCAACGACTGTGGCTATAATTATGCCCAGAAACCTCTTAGTTCTTTTCAGTAGTCCCTAGAAGATTCCTGTCAGCAAACCTACAGTGGGGCTCATTTGCGAAGGTTGGGTGAGGACCCTAAGCAAGATCCTAATATCAAGAGAAATTGAGAAGATATATTGAAAACCACCAGAAATAAACCACCAGAAAACCGGAAGTGGCCCTGTGGCTCAACTGCTACTCACTAGCCTTGAGCTGAAGAGCTGAGGGACAGTGCCCAGGCCAAGTTCAAGACCACAACCAAAAAAAAAAAGTGAAAAGTTGACAAAACAATCTAAGCTATGCAAAGTTTCATTCATTGGCTGTACAAAAGAAGAGTGATTCCTATAAAATGTATAGTTTGCCTCATGGGCTCTAATAAAAAGACCAATCCAATTTTAAGCTGTATAAAATGGGGCAGCAGCCTGGCACCAGTGGCTCACGCCTGTAATCCTAGCTACTCAGGAGGCTGAGATCTGAGGATCGCAGTTCAAATCCTGCCCCGGCAAGAAAGTCTGTGAGAATCTTATCTCCAATAAACCACTAGAAAACCAGAAGTGGCTCTGTAACTCAAGTGGTAGAGCACTCTCCTTGAGCTTAAGAGCTGAGGGACAGCGCCCAGGCCCAGAGTTCAAGCCTCACTACCCACAAATAAAAAGGGGGGCAGGCAGCAAGTTTCCATGGATACCATTGTTCAGGGCCCAAATGTCCCTTAAAATTTATTACTGGCCTAGGAGGTGCAAGGCCTCCATCAAGCCAGGTATGCAAACAAGTGGGTTCTACATGATTTACAATTCCATTGTATAAACGCCATTGAACAGAAGAATTACTAGTACACCAATCACCAACAAGTTTTTCAGAACATGAAACATCCCTGGGAGCCCCCATTATTATGCTGTATAATTTTTCCTCTAGGGCTGTGGCACTGAGACCACAGAATAGGAATGTAAACCCAATTCCAATATTTAATGCCCTGGCATATAGGGTTGGCTGCTCACCCAGTCTTATTTGTATAAGAAAGATTCTGAACAATATAAACTAAGGAAAGTGTATTGAATTGCCCCATATAGTCAATAGACATATAATCAGGCAAAATGTACACCCACACTTATCTTCCTATTGGTAAACAAAAGGTGCCCCCAAACACATTGGTAAAGAGACTCAAATCCTAAGGATATGTTATAGATTGTTCCTTCCTCAGCTGGATGAGTAGGACCTGCAGGGTCCCAGGGTGGAGGAAAATACACACTGTCATTAGTATGACAGGCTCTAGCCAATCTACTAATCTTAATGGTGGGTGAGGGACATAGGCCTAATACTTATATTCACTACTCACCACAGAAATACAGGCAAGCAGTGCGACCATGGCCAAAAACAGATGTTCAGATGTTCTAGGGCTTTTAGTACTGACCAAAATGCCTTCTCCCTTCTCTGACAACGCCTTAGTCTGACCCCATGTTGGCAGCATCTGGCTGGTTTTCTTGCAGTAAGGACAATAGCATCGTTGGGTCTTCACATTTAGGCCTGCAAAGCGATGTGTTAATTCTTCTTCCTTAGGTTTAGGTTGTACTGTTGTCATCCTTCTGGGGTCAGATGAACCAGAGGAACCCACACATTGCTGGTGGATCCATCTGGAATGATAGAAGCATACCCTTTCCCACTATGAGTCATATTAGTCCTGGTTTCCATTGATCAAATTATTCCTTTTTTTCTTTTCTTTTTATTGGTTGGTCATGGGGCTTGAACTCTGGGCCTGGGTGCTATCCCTCAGCTCTTCAGCTGAAGGTGAGTGCTCTCCCACTTGAGCCACAGTACCACTTCTGGCCTTTTCTGCTTATGTGGTGCTGAGGAATCAAACCCAGGGCCTCATGCATGCAAGGCAAGCACTCTACCACTGAGTCACCTTTCTAGCCGCCCATTGGTCAAATTCTTTAAACTGTATAGGAGTATGATACTGAGATGAAGATGGAAAGGTAAAATGCTTTTCAGCACTAGTAAGGATCACCTTGAGGTAGATTTAAAAAAAATTAGAGTAAATAAGGTTAGGGCAAGAGGTTTCCCTTGGAGTTCCCTCTTTTTTGTTTTTTAATAATTGAAGCTTATGTATTTTATGGGCTTGTTCCACGATGGCCTGGCCCTGAGGATTATATGAAATATCAGTAATATGTTTAATTTGCCATTCCCTGCAGAATGCAGCAGAGCACTTCTTACTTGTATAAGAGGGACCATTATCCGTTTTTATGGCATGAGTAAGGCCGCTAACAGGAAAAGTAAGTTTAAGGGCGGTAATGGTTAGTTGGGCTGATTCTGAGGCATGGGCACTGCTCATGTAAAGGATGAAAAGGTATCTACAACATGTAAATAAAGTTGTTTGGGAAATCAGGTAGTATGAGTAAGGTCCATATGCCACAAAGTGTTACTGGAATCTCCTTGTGGGTTTGCACTGGCTGAGTAAGAAGTATAATGTAATGGAGCGCAAACATCACAGTCTTGAACCATGGGGTGGGTGTGGTGAAGGGGAATGTGGTATTGGCATGTATGGGTTTGTATGCAATAGGTCATGTTCCTGCCTGGGGGAAGAAAAGGAGCAAACAGTTTATCAGCAGCAGCAGTCTCTTCTGTTTAATGGTCCAGGAAATTGAGAATGAGCATGAATATGTGTTAAAAACAGTGGGGATTGTCTATTTTGAAGAAGGTGTTGTAATTGAGTTTGAAGGGTAACTTATCAGGGTGGTGAGAGGAGAGAGAGGCTATTTCAATGGCTAGAAAAGATTAGGGACATAAAATGAATCTGCCACAACATTTATGGGGTCTGGATGTTTTTGTAATGAAGTTTACCATTGTCACTAACTCCACTTGTTGCTCTGAGGTGAACTGAGTATGTATGGTTTCATAAATGTCAGGTCTATGAATAACACCACACCCAGTGGAAGAGCCATGTATAAAATAGGTGGGTATATTGCTTCTTGGCCTTTTGGCTAAGATCAAGTGTAAAATAGGTGAGTGCCTGAGGGATAGGGTGAGACTGTACAATCTTATTTGCCGGAGGCTCACACCTGTAATCCTAGCTACTCAGGAGGCTGAGATCTGAGGATCACAGTTCAAAGCCAGCCCGGGCAGGAAACTCCATGAGACTCATCTCCAATAAACTACTAGAAAACCTTAGAGATCCTGTCAAGCAGTAGAACGCTTGCCTTGAGCTGAAGAGGGCAAGGAAAGCACTCAGGCCCAGAGTTCAAGTCCCACAACTGACAAAAAAGTCCCAGGGCTGGGAAGATTGCTCAGTGGTAGAGTGCTTGTGTAGCATGCATGAAGTCCTAGGTTTGATTCCTCAGTACCACATAAACAGAAAAAGCCAGAAGTGGTGCTGTGGTTCAAGTGGTAGAGTTGCTAGTCCTGAGCAAAAGAAGCTCATGGACAGTGCCTAGGGGCGAGTTCAAGCCCCAGGAATGGCAAACAAATTTAAAAAAAATTAAAAAGCCCTATAGCTTTGGGGGGTGGGGGGGCAAGATGATTACCAATAATTTCATAGTATTCTGCTAACACACTGCTGCAAGGAGGAACACAAGGTAAATTATGTGTCCTCAAATTGTTGATTTGTTAATGGTAAAATAATTCTATCAGAGTCAAATCCATACACCCTTTCCCTTAGTTATCATAGCAGCAATCTGATGTACACATGAGGATTCCACCTTTATGACCTTTATGATGTAAGTAAATCCATCTTAAAGGGTGGGAATTTTGGGTTAAAATGCCAGTGGGATCAATTAAAGTGGGAGTAATTAACAATACTAATGGCAAAGAAAGGTCACAGCAAACAGCTAAGGCCTCCTGTAATCTCTGTTCAAAATTTTGAAGCTCACTTTTGGCTAATGAGGACAGTTGTTAAGGGCTATTCAAAGCAGGGTCTTTCTTTAGGGTTTTGAACAAATTGGCAAGTTTATAATTGGGAATCCAAATGAAGAGTGAAGCCAATTAACATTACCCAACAACTTCTGGTAATCGTTCAAGGTCTGTAAATAATTCTGTTTTACATAAGTGTTTTGGGGATGTATGGTCATCCAATCAACTACATGACCTATGTACATTACAGAGTCAGTAGTTTGAATTTTCTCAGGGGCTATTATTAACCTGTGGGTCTGTAGCTGCTGCTGTAAATGAAAATAACTTTGGAATACTTCTGTGATGAAGAAGCAGCAATAAAAATATCACCTATGTAGTGAATAATATATGCTGAGGGATTCTTTTGTCTAGTTGGAGCAGTTACCTGTCCTACAAAGAACTGACACATAGTGGGGAAATTAATCATATCTTGAGGCAAAACTTTCCATTGATAACGTGAGTAAGGTTCCTTCTGGTTAAGGGAAGAAACAGAAAATGTAAACTATTCCTCATCTAAAGGGTGAATAGGTATAGAGTAAAAACAACCCCTTAAATCCAACCCAGTAAGCGGCCAGTTTTTAGGAATGGCTGTGGGGGTAAAACTCCCTTGGTTACCATAGCCAAGTTTACAGCTCTTAAATCTATCAATACGCCCTATTGGATTTATTTTTATAACAAAGACCAGGGAATTCCAGGGAGAAAAATAAGGTTCTATCTGTCCTCTCTGTAATTGTTCCTGTACCAAACATTGTAATGCTTCTAGTTTTTCTTTTGTTAAGGGCCTCTGAACAGCCTAAATTGGTTTTTCAGATTTTCATTGAATTTGGATGGGAGGTATAGGCAGCAGCTCCTAGGAAAAACCCAGCCCAGTTCTTCCAATGTTGGGTTGGAGAATCTATAGGTTTTGTTATGCCTTATTTATTTTATCCTAGCCGTTTCCCTTCTACGTACCCAAAGTGCTTATCATATAAGCTCCCTTGCTTAGAATAAAGACTTTCAGATGAGGAGGGAATAGTTAACTGAGCTTGAGTCTGCTGAAAAAAATCTCTCCCCCATAAATTCATGGGAATTTGAGTAATTAGAGGCTTTCAGGACAGCAGAAACTCCCTCAGGCCCCTCACACTACAGCCTCTGTGAACTCTGTTTCACTATAAAGGGTCTTTAGCCCCAGTCCTGATAAAGCAGCATTGGTTTCCACAACAGGCCACTCAGGGGCCAGACATCAGAGCAAGTAATGGAGACATCAGCACCAGAGTCTAGCATTCCAGAAAACACCTTCCCTTTAATCTTAAGACCGATCCTGGGGCCAGGCGCCAGTGGCTCATGCCTGTAAATCCTAGTTACACTACTCAGGAGGCTGAGATATGAGAATCTTGGTTCAAAGACAGCCAGCCAGGCAGGAAAGTCCTTGAGACTTATTTCCAATAAACCACTTAGAAAACCCAAAGTGGTGCTGTGGCTCAAGAGGTAGAGCACTAGCCTTGAGCTGAAGAGCTGAGGGACAGCGCCCAGGCCCAGAGTTCAAGCCCCCTGACAGACCAAAAAATAAATGAATAAAGACCCATCATGGGCTTGTCTGATTCAGAAAGAATATGAAAGTGGTGGTACTAAATCAAAAGGCTGAGCTTGACTTCCTGACTGTCCCATAATGAAATTTTTTTCTCACTTACCTCCTTCTGTGGGGACACTGTGTCCTTCTAATAAAGCTCTTCCAGTTCCCTGTTCAGGCGCCACTTGTTGCTGTTCACACAGGAAGACCTGGGAACGCAGTGCCTGGAAGGCAGAGTGGACTGTTGGGGATACTGGCTCACATGACCCCGCCTGAGGGTTGTGTATGCTGGTATACACAGCCTGGGGGAAGGTATACAGAACATGTTCTTGGTGCTTCTCCTAGCTTTTTCAGCTACTCCAAATGACTTCATAACATTCCGATACTCCCTTTTTTTTTGTGTGTGAGGTCTGAACTCTGGGTCTGGGTGCTGTCCTTCAGCTCTTCAGTTCAAGGCTAGCGCTCTACCACTTGAGCCACAGCACCACTTCTGGCTTTTTCTGCTTATGTGGTGCTGAGGAATTGAACCCAGGACCTCATGCATGAGAAGCAAGCACTGTACCACTGAGTCACCTTCCCAGCCTCAGACACTTCCTTTTTGTGTGTAAGAAAAATCATCTGCACTTTATTTTCTGCAAAGCTGTTTCACATTTGTTGATGGAGATTAATTCTGTTTGCTGACTAAAGATGAACTCTTTGCTGTAAGACTGTTTCACATTTCACAGAGATTAACTCTTTCAGTTTGCTGACTATAGATTAAGTGTCTCTATGCTGTATATAAGCACACAGTGCTTTTAATAAATTTTGTGTAGACCAGCAAGGTGTAGTCCACTCTCTGTCTACCAGATATTGCATTCCCAGGTCTGGCTGTGTGATCAGCAAGTAGCCCCTGAACAGGGACCTGGAGGAGTTTTATTAGAAGGATACGGTGCCCCAGGGGAGATGAGTAGAAAAAAATTTCATTATGGGACATCACTTTCTTAAGAAAAGTGGAGCAGAGTTGTCCAAAGAACAACTTCTGTAGTGTCTCGATACTGTTTGTGGCATAACCCATAGTTCCCCAATGAGCGAACTTTAGATGAAAAAATATGGCAGAATTGAAAACAATGTAAGGAGAGCTCACATAGAAATACTAAAGGATGAAAAAGATTGTTGATCAGAAACAAAGTATAAAAAGATCACTGCATCACTTTAAAGAGAAAACTTAGCTAAAAGGTTTTCTATTTATGTTATGGCATGCCACCTATCTCTATGTTCATGTCCATCTCCTGAAAAAATTTTTGTTGATGGAAAAGTTCTGTTTTTATAACTGACCATGTGGTTCAATCATAATTAAGCAAAATAATACCGCTATGATTTGTGCGCAAGCATGTCTACTTGTCTATATGTAAAATATGTAAAACAGTCATAGTTTCAAAGTTATCAAGTATTCTGCTTGCTGAAAGACCTTTGTTCATGGGAGCTGTGATTTAATTGGAGTTGCCTTGAAAATTCTGAGATGGCCTGACTACAAGCCTCAGGCTGCATTTTCTCCAGAAAGGCTGTAGGAGGGGAGGGTTAGATGGCTATGAGCCTGGTTTAGACATATGGTGTAAAAAGTTACAAAGTGCTCTTGTCTAAGATTGGATAAAAGACAGTCAGGCCAGTTCCTCAGCACCATATGAGCAGAAAAAGTGGTGCTGTGGCTCAAGTGGTAGAGCACTAGCCTTGAGCTGAAGCACTAAGGGACAGTGCCCAGGCATAGAGTTCAAGCTCCATGACTGACAAAAAAAAAAAAAAAGATTTGAGTGAGTTTAAGTTTAAAAGTCAAAAAGATTATTAGCCTTAAAGAATTGCTGCATTGTTTTAAAGAGGAACTTTATTTGGGGGGGGGGGGGGGGTCCGGTCATGGGGCTTGAACTCTGGGCCTGGGCACTGTCCCTCAGCTCTCCAGCTCAAGACACGCACTCTACCACTGAGCCACCTTCCCAGCCCCAAGAGAAACTGTAATTAAGAGGCTTTTTAAGGATTTTTTAATTTGAAAATTAGAAAATCTGTTTACACTATAATCAACTTAAGAAAAAGGCATCAGGGATCTGGAATTTCCCTCAGCTAAAAATCTGGGGATAAGTATCAGAAATTTAAATATAAAGGTTTGCTTATCACTGCTAAAGATTTTACCTGTTCTGTCTAAAACTGCTTGGATATTTCAGTTAAGAAACCAAGAGAAAGCCAGGCGCTGTTGGCTTTCAAGCCTGTAATCCTCCTAATCTCAGGAGGCTGAGATCTGAGAATCACAGTTCAAAGCCAGCTCAGGCAGGAAAGTCAGTGAGACTCTTATGTCCAATAAACCACGAGAAAACTGGAAGTGGCGCTGTGGCTCAAGTGGTAGAGCACCCGCCTTGAGCTGAAGAGTGCAGGGACAATGCCCAAGCCCAGAGTTCAAGACCCACAACTGACCAAAAAAAAAAAAAAAAAAAAAAGGTAAGCTGGCACAAAGGCAGTTCATCTTAAGTCTAAAGAGTCAGATGGGTATCAATTCATTCTAGTGGCCTATCTTTACTCTGTCTCTTTTCCTTTCAACTGGACACTGGAAAACTGATGGGAAAGTGATGCGATGATGTGACTGGTATTGCTAGAACTGCCCCTCGGATGTATTAAGAAGAGTAAAGGCTTTAAAAGGAGGGTTAAAAGTTTATCTGTGTAAGGTGATTTGTTTGTAATGCGATTTTGTAATTTATTTTGTAATTGGATATGTGTTTAAAAAACAGTGTTGAGTCTAGATTCTTGTACAGTACTGGTGATTGCAGTTTTCACATTAAGGAAAACATGTTATTTGAGTTCAAAGGTTTTTAAAAGGTAATTCAGACTGAAAAAAAAAATCTTTCTAAACAAGAAGCCAGGGGCTGGGAAGGTGGTTTAGTGGTACAGTGCTTGCTTTGCATGCATGAGGTCCTGGGTTCGATTCCTCAGCACCACATAAGCAGAAAAAGCCAGAAGAGCAGAAGAGGTGCTGTGGCTCAAGTGGTAGAGCGCTCGCCTTGAGCTGAAGAGCTGAGGGACAGCGCCCAGGCCCAGAATTCAGGCCCCACAACTGGCAAAAAAAAAAACAAAAAAACAAGAAGCCAAAAGGCAATAGATGTTACTTAGCCCCTTTAAATGTAAATGAAAGCAAGTTCTGATTTTCTAGTGGTTTATTGGAGATAGGAGTCTCACGGACTTTCCTGCCTGGGCAGGCTTTGAACTGCGATCCTCAGATCTCAGTCTTCTGAGTAGCCAGGATTACAGACGTGAGCCACTGGCGCCCAGCTTAGTAAAGGGCTTTTTAAATCAAGAACGGATGCCTGGAGATAAATTTTGGAAGTAAAACTGTCCTAAATGTTTGTTTCAAAGTGAAAAAAAAAAATTAAGAAGATCAGAATGATCGTTTGATTGCTATTCCAGTCTGTCCTCATAGGTTTTACAGCAGGCCCACAGAGGAGTCTTACAGGATTATCAGGTGTAACTTTGGCTCTTAATAAGTTCCAGGTAAGGGCATGCTTACAGGGCTGGGAAGGCAGCTCAGTGGTAGAGTACTTGCCTTGCATCCATGAGGCCCTCAGCACCACATAAACGGAAAAGGCCAGAAGTGGCACTGCGGCTCAAATGGTAGAGTACTAGCCTTGAGCTGAATAGCTGAGGGACAGCGTCCAGGCCCAGAGTTCAGGCCTGATGACCAACAAAAAAAAAAGTAAACAAGAAGAGCATATGATTAAAAAACTACTTGCAATGACCACCTTGTTGCTTTTAATTGGGGGTAAACATTAATCTGAAAACTGCAGATCAAAACAAGCCCAGGCAGAGAAAGGTCCTTGTGAGACTGTCATCTCTAATTGGCCAGCAGAATGCTGAAAAAGCAGACAGTTGCTTTGGAGCTCAAAGTAGTAGCGTGCTAGCCTTGAGCTGGAAAGCTGAGGGACAGCACTCAGGCCTGGAGTTCAAGTCTGATGACAGACCAAGGGAAATGCCAAAGGTGCATTTATCCCAGTATGGAGAAAGGCACTCAAGTGACCTGGCAATGTTGGAATATTCAGAGGCAATTACAAGCAACTGCGTGGGTGGCAGAAATGGTGTCAGATCCTGGAGTCACTTGTGCTTGGCCCTTCAAAAATTGATGGGAGCTGGAGGTCACAGGAAGATAGTTTGAAAGCATGTCTTTCTAATGCCTATGTCTGTCTATGTCATAACTGGGCAAGAACTTGGCAGTCATCTGTGATAGCAGGTAGTAAAAAGCTAAGGTTATAGAATGTGGGGGATAGCTTAAATCCCAAACCCCCTGTGTCTGCTAAAATCCCTAATTGGCAGTGAATTTTGAGCTGGCACCAGCCACATAAATTTACTTGTTAAGGAAAGAGTTTGTGGACCTGAGATTATGTCCCTTCTGAGATGTGTCTAATGGCCTATACAGGTAACTTAGGCATTGTTAGGGACACAACAGATCAGCTTTCCTCAGCCAGCCAGAAAAATGCCTTTTCTTTTGTCAGTCGTGGGCAAACTATGGCTCTGGGCACTGTTTCTCAGCTCTTCAGCTGAAGGTGAGGGCTCTACCACTTGAGCCACAGTGCTACTTCCAGTTTTCTGGTAGTTTATTGGAGATGAGGCTCATGGACTTTCTTGGCCTGGGCTGGCTTTGAACCGTGATCCTTAGATCTCAGCCTCTTGTATAGCTAGGATTACAGGTGTGAGCCATCAGCACCTGGCTAGAAAAATGCTTTTGCAAACCAGAGTGTGCTAAACAGGCTACAATGCTTTGGCTCAAAAAAGGTCTGTGCATTTGTTCAGAGTTAAATGATGTGGGGCTGGGCTGGGAAGGTGGCTCAGTGGTAGAGTGCTTGTCTTGCATGCATGAGGCCCTGGGTTTGATTCCTCAGCACTACATATGCAGAAAGCCAGAAGTGGCGCTGTGGCTCAAGTGGTAGAGTGCTCACCTTTTGAGCTGAAGAGCTGAGGGACAGTTCCCAGGCCCAGAGTTCAGGCCCCAAGACCAACAAAAATAAATAAATGAGTTAAATGTTGCATATAACCTGTTTTAAACATGCTGCCCACAGAATGCCAACCATTTTACATGCCCAATACCACATTCCCCTTCACCACACCCACCCCATTGTTCAAGACTGTAATGTTTGAGCTCCATTACATTATACTTCTCACTCAGCCAGTGCAAACCTACAAGGAGATTCCAGTAACACTTTGTGGCATATGGACCTTACTCATACTACCTGATTTCCCAAACAACTTTATTTACATGTTGTAGATACCTTTTCATCCTTTACATGAGCAGTGCCCATGCCTCAGAATCAGCCCAACCAACCATTACCACCCTTAAACTTACTTTTCCTGTTAGCGGCCTTACTCATGCCATAAAAACGGATAATGGTCCCTCTTATACAAGTAAGAAGTGCTCTGCTGCATTCTGCAGGGAATGGCAAATTAAACATATTACTGATATTTCATATAATCCTCAGGGCCAGGCCATTGTGGAACAAGCCCATAAAATACATAAGCTTCAATTATTAAAAAACAAAAAAGGGGGAACTCCAAGGGAAACTTCTTGCCCTAACCTTATTTACTCTAAATTTTTTTAAATCTACCTCAAGGTGATCCTTACACTAGTGCTGAAAAGCATTTTACCTTTCCATCTTCATCTCAGTATCATACTCCTATACGGTTTAAAGAATTTGACCAATGGGGGGCTAGAAAGGTGACTCAGTGGTAGAGTGCTTGCCTTGCATGCATGAGGCCCTGGGTTTGATTCCTCAGCACCACATAAGCAGAAAAAGCCAGAAGTGGTGCTGTGGCTCAAGTGGGAGAGCACTCACCTTCAGCTGAAGAGCTGAGGGACAGCGCCCAGGCCCAGAGTTCAAGCCCAATAAAAAGAAAAAAAAAAAAGAATAATTTGATCAATGGAAACCAGGACTAATATGACTCATAGTGGGAAAGGGTATGCTTCTATCATTCCAGATGGATCCACCAGCAATGTGTGGGTTCCTCTGGTTCATCTGACCCCAGAAGGATGACAACAGTACAACCTAAACCTAAGGAAGAAGAATTAACACATCGCTTTGCAGGCCTAAATGTGAAGACCCAACGATGCTATTGTCCTTACTGCAAGAAAACCAGCCAGATGCTGCCAACATGGGGTCAGACTAAGGCGTTGTCAGAGAAGGGAGAAGGCATTTTGGTCAGTACTAAAAGCCCTAGAACATCTGAACATCTGTTTTTGGCCATGGTCGCACTGCTTGCCTGTATTTCTGTGGTGAGTAGTGAACATGTGTGTTGGGCCTATGTCCCTCATCCACCATTTTTAAAAAAATTTTAATTATTATTATTTGCCAGTTCTGAAGCTTGAACTCAGGGTCTAGGCACTGTCCTTAAGCTTCTTAGTGCTCAAGGCTAGCACTCTACCACTTAAGCCACAGCGTCACTTCCATCTTTTTCTGTTTATATGATACTGAGGAATCGAACCCAGGGCTTCATGCATGCTAGGCAAGCATTCTACTGCTAAGCCACATTCCCAGCCCCCTTACCCACCTTTGTTAAGATTAGTAGATTGATTGGCTAGATCCTGGCCTGGTGGTATATACTAATGACAGTGTGTATTTTCCTCCACCGTGGGACCCTGCAGGTCACACTCATCCAGCTGAGGAAGGAACACACTATAATTGCTTTTCTTAGAGTATATTATTCAGAATCATTCTTATATAAGTAAGACTGGTGACCAGCCAACCCTATATGCCAGGGCATTAAATATTGGAATTGGGTTTACATTCCTATTCAGTGGTCTCAGTGCCACAGCCCTAGAGGAAAAATTACACAGCATGATAATAATATTTCATATAAATTGGGCGCCTCCATTGGTGTTTCATTGCCATGTTCTGAAAAACTTATTGGTGATTGGTGTACTAGTAATTCTTCTGTTCGATGGCGTTTATACAATGGAATTATAAATCATGTAGAACCCACTTGATGGAGGCCTTGTACCTCCGAATGACCTCATAACACTCCCTGACACTCTATGTATAAGAAAAATCACCTACACTTTGCTTATTTTCTGTAACCTTTGATCACATAAAACTTTCACGTTTGTTGATGGAGATTAACTTTCCGTTTGCTGACTAAAGATGAACTCTTTTTGTCTATATGCTATATATAAGCATGCAGTGCTTTTAATAAACTTGTTACCTCCAAGGTACGGTCCACTCTCTGCCTACCAGGCTCTGCATTCCCAGGTCTCACTGTGTGAACAGCAACAGGAATGTAGTGGTATCCTTCTTTTATTTACATTTCCCTGGTGACATGATGTTCAATGTGTCTTTTGTTTGTGTCTTTTGCCAGTTTTCTTTGTTTTATTGTTGAGTTTAACATTTGTTTGGCCGGGTGCCCGAGGCTCAGGCCTGTAATCCTAGCTACTGAGGAGGCTGAGATCTGAGGATCATGGTTCAAAGCCAGCCCAGGAAGGAAAGTCTCTGAGACTCTTACCTCCAATAAACCAGTAGAAAACTGGAAGTGGTGCTGTGGCTCAAGCGGTAGAGTGCTGCCTTGAGCTGAAGAGCTAAGGGATAGCATCCAAGCCCAGAGTTCAAGCCCCATGACAGACAAAAAAAAAAAAAAATTGTATGTATTTGGTAGCAATTCTTTTATGTCAGTATCTTGATTATGAATTAGGTAATCGTTAATCCTCCAACTTCATTGGCTGTTCTAGAGCTTTTCCTACTCTATAAACTTCAAAATCACATTATTATAGCAAGCCCCCATTTTTAAATGGTCGAAATGAAAGCACTGTGTTAAGTGCTAACTTCATGATTTTGGCTTGTTTTCCTATAATCCTTAAGCCAATGTTCTTCCTTTTCTTTATTGTAGTTGGAGGATAATAGCACATCTGAACCAAAGGAAATTGGAGAGGGAAGCTGTCTTCAGAATGGTCTTTCTCTCCCCATTTCAGAAGAAAGAGAGGTCCTCTCCCACTCCCTGGAAGCAGAACATAGGTATGGATGACATCAGTAGGAATGCTATTCCTGTATGGCCTGTAAGAAGTCTGAACAAACAAGGCAATTAGTCTGGGTCGACATAGACAGCTTTTTCCACAATCTCTAATGTTTTCATTTATTCTTAATTTCACGGTCAGCTTAAACCCTCAGATAGAAAAGGGAGAAGGGATCTTCTTTCAAGGAATTGTGCTGGCCTACAATAGCAATTACCATATAATCCTTGTAAGGCCAACTGCCAGTGGCTCATTCGTGTAATCCTAGCTACTAAGGAGACTTAAGATCTGAGGATCACTGTTCAGAGCAAACTCAGGCAGGAAAGTCCATGAGACTTTTTTTTTTTTTTTTCTGTTGTGGGACTTGAACTCTGGGCCTGGGCACTGTCTCTCAGTTCTTCAGCTCAAGGCTGGTGTCTACCACTTGAGCCACAGCACCACTTCCAGTTTTTTGAGTGGTTTATTGGAGAGAAGAGTCTCAGAGGCTTTCTTGCTGGGCTGGCTTTGAACCACAACCCTCAGATCTCAGTCTCCTGAGTAGCTAGGATTACAGGCGTGAGCCATCAGCGCCCGCCCAACCTCCTTGAGACTCTTATTGCCAATAAACCACCAGAAAACCAGAAGTAGCACTGTGGCTCCAGTGGTAAAGCGCTGGCCTTGAGCTGAAGAGCTGAGGGACAGCCCCAGGCCCAGAGTTCAAGCCCATCGACCAACTAAAAATAAAGCCTGAAATTCTGTTCATGGAATATGTTCCTTAAATGAAAGCTTTAAGGTACATCTGGGCAACTGTGTGACAAATGGAGACTATGAAGTATGATACGTAGTACCTTCCTAAAAGGGGGCTCATGTTCAGAGAAATTTCAGTGGTTTCAAGAGAAGCTACTATGCTAGGAAGTAGGAAGAGACTTTACATACATGTAGAAAGAAGCTAAAGTGCTCACAGAGAACAAAAATTTCTTCTGTTTTAATCATAAGACATAAGACAAAGTACTTGAAATTGGCACAGGGCTGTTTGTACTGTCTTGATTTTGGCCTTTGTTTATTCAAGTTGCTCATTTTCTTTTTTTTTTTTTTTTTTGGGTCCAGTCATGGGGCTTGAACTCTGGGCCTGAGCGCTGTCCCTCAGCTCTTCAGCTCAAGGCTAGCGCTCTACCACTTACTTGAGCCACAGCCCCACTTCCGGCTTTTCTTTTCTGCTTATGTGGTGCTGAGGAATCGAACCCAGGGCCTCATGCATGCAAGGCAAGCGCTCTACCACTGAGCCACCTTCCCAGCCCCAATAATTTATTTGATTTGTTTTTTCTTTTTCTTTTTTTTTTTTTTTTTTTGGGGGGGGGTCCATTCGTGGGGCCTGAACTCTGGGCCTAGGCACTATCCCTCAGCTCTTCAGCTCAAGGCTAGCGCTCTATCACTTGAGCCACAGCGCTACTTCTGGCTTTTTTCTTTTTGCTTATGTGGTGCTGGGGAATCGAACCCAGGGCCTCAGGCATGCAAGGCAAGCACTCTACCACTGAGCCACCTTCCCAGCAAATTGCTCATTTTCTTAACTGTTATGGAAAGTTCCCATTGAATTTCGAGCCCTTGAGTACCTTGTCACACTGTGGGAAAGTTCCTTCTCTCCCATCCGTTGCTCATGGTCAAGAGTTGGCAGTGGACAGTGGTGCTCTGCCCATGTAGGCTTACCTACTGGTGTCTAGTCTTACTTGTCCTTTTGCTTTCAACAGATTATTGAAAGCTATGGGGTGGCAGGAATATCCTGAAAATGATGAGAGTTGTCTTCCTCTCACAGAGGATGAGCTCAAAGAATTCCACATGAAGACCGAGCAGGTATGTTATAAACCTTCCCTAGAGACAAGAAAAGAGAACCAGTCCCTTCTATCAGGAAGCCCCAGCTTAAAGTGAGAGAAAGACTTTGCAAAAGAAAGTACAAATTACCATACTGGAAAAGGAAGGGTCCTCAAACTACCTGCGCAAAAATTTCCAGTTGGTGGTTATTCAAACCAGGCCAGTGACAGGAGATTCTAGAAAGTAACTTGGTTCAAAGATTGGACTGATAAGGTCTAACCACTCAGAACTCCTAGAAATAGGGAGTCACTCTGGGTGCCTGTAATTCTAGCTACTCAGGAGGCTGAGATCTGAGGGTAAAAGAAGACAGCCCAGGAAGGAAAGTCCATGAGATCTTTTTTGTTTGTTTTTTGTCAGTCTTGGGGCTTGAACTCAGGGCCTGGGTGCTGTCTCTTAACTTTTCCACTCAAGGCTAGCGCTCTGCCACTTGAGTCACAGCACCACTTCCAGTTTTCTGGTGGTGAATTGGAGAAAAGAGTCTCAGAGACTGTCTTCCCTGGGCTAACTTTGAACCATGATCCTCAGATTTCAGCAGTCTGAGTAGCTAGGATTGCAGGTGTGAGATCATCGGTAGCCAGCTTCCGTAAGACTCTTTTTTTTTTTTTTTTCCAATTAACTACCAACAAAGTGGAGCTGTGGCTCAAGTAATAGAAGTGTTATCCTTGAGCCCCAGGATAGACTTTCTCTCCCCACCCCCCAAAAAAATAGACTCAACCTGCCCCAGACATTCTGAACCAGAATGTGACTGTTCATTTCATTCTCTTTTTTTTTTTTTTTTTTTGCTCATCCTATGACTTGAACTCAAGGCCTAAGGCACTGTCCTTGGGCTTCTTGCTCAAAGCTAGTAGAGCCATAGCTCCAAGTCTCATGGTCTTTCTTGCCCAGTCTGGCTTTGAGCCATGATCCTCTCAGATGGCAGCTTGCTGAGTAGCTAGGATTACAGGCATGAGCCACTGGCATCTGGCCAGAATGTGATTTTTTCTTTTCTTTTTTTAAGCCAGTCCTGGGGCTTAAAATCAGGGCCTGGGCACTGTCCCTAGGCTTCTTTTGTTCAAAGCTAGCACTCTACCACTTGAGCCACAGTGCCACTTCCAGCTTTTTCTGTTGATGTGGTACTGAGGAATTGAAGCCAGGGCGTCATGCATGCTAGTAGGCAAGCACTCTACCACTAAGCCATATTCACAGCTCAAGAATGTGACTTTTAAAAAGGTTTTTAGATGAGCCAGGTGCTGGTGGCTCATGCCTGTAATTCTCACTACTCGAGAGGCTGAGATCTGAAGATCGCGGTTCAAAGCCAGCCTGGGCAGGAAAGTCCGTGAGACTCTTATCTCCAATAAAAACCACTAGAAAACTGGAAGTGGCGCTGTGGCTCAAGCAGTAGAGTGCTGGCCAAACCAAGAGTTCAAGCCCCACGACCGACTAAAAAAAAGATTTTTAGAAACACCATTAATGTTTAAAAAGCACTTTTTTAGAAGATTGAAAATTTTCAGAAGCCTTTCCTTTTGTACCAGTTATACCATAACTATCTCCAACCAAATTGAGGCCTTGCCTTCACCAATTCCTATGGGCCAGTGTTTTGTTAATAGGTTTTCATTTTTCTTTCTCTTGCATGCTAATCACAGCTGAGAAGAAATGGCTTTGGAAAGAATGGCTACTGGCAGGGCCGCAGTTCCAGCCTGTTCTCTCCTTGGAGAAATGCTTGTAAAGCAGAGTTTGAGGACTCAGACACAGAAACAAGTAGCAGTGAAACATCGGATGATGATGCCTGGAAATAGGCATACAAACATTGACAGTTAATCTGACCTAGTAAACTTGGCTTGTGTGCTTAGGGAATGAATACACACAAGAAATTGTTCTTTTCCTTTTCTTACATTGTTGAATATGTTGTGCACAAGGGAAATAATCATATCCCAAAGAGAGAGCAATTGGCTTGCTTAGCTTTTGTTCTTGTTCCCTGTTATCTGCTTAATAGAGAGGTTTGTGTGGTGGGAAAGATTTGTAAATGACACATACAGAGTCTATGCGGGGCGACGCACAAGTGGGAGCTGGCAGTGCAGGCACAGAGAGGAGGAGACACTGGTCTGCAGCAGCAGCTTCTACTACCAGCCCTCAGGGCACTCACCTGTGCTCAAGCAATCATTGTCAATGACAAAGTGACTATTGAAGTTTATAATTGTATTAAATTAATGCTAATAATTTGGATATTTTATTTTATTTTTGGCTGCTCGGGTAACATTAGCCCCTTAACCAAGCATTTGTGGTTATTTGTTTTTGTTTTCTTTTTCCTTTTTGGGTACAGCTGTAAAATATTTGGATTTAGGAAATGTTGTGTTATTCTTGCAGCCTTGATATTCAGGGTGGATTGTAAAATATAAATTTTTGTGAGATTTCAAAGATTAAGATTATTTTGATAACATTATTTACAGATTTAAAAGGTGGTTATCACACGTCTTGAGGGGGGAAAAACTACTGCATAAAATAACTAACTTGGAATAAATATTTTGCATCAGTTTGGATTGTCTTGTATATGAAGTATATTTTCTTTAAAATTAGAGACTTGATATTTTTAGAGTCTAAGGGAAGTCTGAAATTAGGCACACTTGTTTCTCCCTTCAGCAAATAATCTTGATACAGAAAAACCTGTGCAATAAATGATTAGTAATAAAGCCAGAAACCAAACTATCTTCCTGAAATTATTTTTCAGATCTATTTAACCAATATATGTATTCTAACAAAGGTCTATGCCTCTAAATTCGAACTTGGAACATGAATGAGAAAGTCTTTGAGGCCTTGCTGTCTCTGGGCCCAGTTGTAGAAGCAGGTTTTTTTCATTCAACAAAAACTTGCCAAGTCCCTATTGTATGTTCCATGCATTATGCAAGGCTGTATGAATAAGGAGCACCCACCCAGCAGGAGACAATACACAGCTGGGCACTGGCCAAGAGGCAGTTATTTCACTAAGTAAGTTAGAGTGTGTCTGGAATCTTTTGACTGTCCCTAGTAGATATATAGGATCAAGATCATACCTAATGGGACTCTCAGGCAATAACTAGTGTCATTTCAGGTTAGGTAACTAGTGTAGGCTCTGAGCCAAATGGGATAGAGGCAGAAATAGCAGGACATAGATCCTAAAAGCTGGGAAGGTAAAAAGATCTTGTGTATCACCATATATTATAGTGTGTATGGCTAGTAATACATTAGAAGGGATTCAAATGCCAACTATAAAGATGGAATCGTCACTGGGGCAGCAAGAATTATTGAATGTTGTGTTTGTGTGCGCAAATGCAATTGCTGTATTCAGGGCCTCAAGCTCTGACTCATCTTACTCATCGACACAATTAGCGCTGTACTACTTGGCCACATCTCTAGTTCTAGATTTTTGCTGGTTAATTGAAGATGAGGAAGATGAGTCTCAAGGATTTGTCCTCCTGTGCTGGCTTTAAAATGAGATCTTTAGATCTCAGGATCTTGAGTGTATTACAGGTATGAGTCACCATGTATGGCTCCCAGAATCTTCTAAGACAATACTAACAAAACATGGTGTTGGTGGCTCACACCTGTAATCCTAGCTATTCAGGAGGCAGAGATAGGATCACCATTCAAAGCCAACCCAGGCAGGAAAGCCCATTGAGACTCTTATCTCCAATAAACCACCAGAAAACTGGAAGTGGCACTGTGGCTCAAGTGATAGAGCACTCGCCTTGAGCTGAAGAGCACAGGGACAGTGCCCAGACTCAAGAGTTAAAGCCCTGCAATTGACCACAAAAACAAAACAACAAAAACGTGGGGCTGGATTATAGCTCATTGGAATAGCACTTTGTGTATGCAAATACCTGGGATCCATCTCCAATTGGGGGAATGGAAGGAGGAATGCCTGTAATCCCAGGCAGGATGATCGCAATTTTTGAGGCCATCCCAGGATATGTAGTGAGGCCCTGGCTCAAAAAACCCAAGGGAGGGGCTGGGAAGGTGGCTCAGTGGTAGAGCGCTTGCCTTGCATGCCTGAGGCCCTGGGTTCAATCCTTAGCACCACCTGAGCAAAAGGAAAAAAAGCTGGAAGTGGTGCTGTGGCTCAAGTGGTAGAGCGCTAGCCTTGAGCTGAAGAGCTGAGGGACAGCGCCCAGGCCCAGAGTTCAGGCCCCACGACCAGACCCCAAAAAAAAAAAAAAAAAAAAGGGAATGGGCTGGGATGTAGCTTGTAGCTCAGTGGCAAAGCGCTTGCCTAGCAAGTGCAACGTCCTGGGTTCAATCCCCAGTACCAAAAAAAAAGACAAAAAAAAAATAGAGTTAAAAAAAAAAACCCAAAGTATAGAGGGTATAGCTCAGTGGCTGAGTGCTTGCTTAATAATATAAAGTACAGGGGAAAAGGCACATTTCTACACCAAGGAAATACTTTTATTAAGTAAATTGGGAATATATGGTTGCAAAAATACTAAACTTGGGGCTGGGAAGATGGCTCAGTGGTAGAGCGCTTGCCTTGCATGCATGAGGCCCTGGGTTTGATTCCTCAGCACCACATAAGCAAAAAGAAAAAAGCCGGAAGTGGCGCTGTGGCTCAAGTGGTAGAGCACTAGCCTTGAGCTGAAGAGCTGAGGGACAGCGCCCAGGCCCAGAGTTCAGGCCCCACGACTGGACCCAAAAAACAACAACAACAAAAATACTAAACTCAAGCTGGGCACTGGTGGTTCATTCCTGTAATCCTAGGTAACGGTTCAAATCCAGCCCAGGCAGGAAAGTATGAGAATCTCATCTCCAATAAACTACCAAAAAAGCTGAACTAGAGCTATAGCTGAAGTGGTAGGTAGCCTTGTGCACAAAAGGCCTAGGAACAGCATCTAGGCCCTGAGTTCAAGCTCTATGGCCTTCACTCCCCTTCCCCCCACCACACACACACACACACACACACACACACACACACAAATAAGACAAGGAATTAAGGTTTTCCCCAAAACAGTATGCAAATCAGTTTCTCAAATATAATGGGGAAAACTATAATTCCTTTTCTTGTTTAGAAAAGGGTTTCTCAGGCCTGCACAGAGCTCCTACTTCTTTATAACTGGCTAGATATAAATTTGGGGGTGGGACATACCTGGCATTGTGGGAGATAAAATTAGACCAGCCTTAGGGGAAGGAATTTTTTTTTTTCTGGTCATGGAACATGAACTTAGGGCCAGGGTACTATCCTTAAGCTTTTTCACACAAAGCTAGTGCTCTACCACTTAGAGCCCACAGTGTCAATTTCAGTTTTCTGGTGGTTGATTGGAGATGAGTCTCATAGACTTTCCTGCCTGGTCTGGCTTTGTGCTATCATCTCAGCCTTCTGAGTAGCTAGGATTACAGGTGTGAACCAACCAGTGCCTGACTAGGGGAAGGAATTCCTTTCTAGATATGATTTCCTCATCTGATAGATACAGTATATTTCCCTCACATTGCATTGCTTCATCTGTGTTATTTCCCCTACAGCTGGGAAAACAAGTTTGTCTAAAGATCTACCAGTATGGCAGGTGGAGCTGTGGCTCAAAGTGATAGAGCCCTAGCCTTGACTGAAAGAGCTCAGGGACAGCATCCTTGGCCACAGTTCAGGCCCTACGATTGACCAAAACAAAAAAGGGGGGGGGGAGGCTGGGAAGGGATGTGAAGGGTAAACAAAGGAGGAGGCTGCAATGCTTGATAAGAAATGTACTCATTATCTTGCCCATGTAATTGTAACCCCTCTGTACAGTATGTTCACAATAAATAAAAAGGGACTTAGAGCTGGGCGCTGGTGGCTCACGCCTGTAATCCTAGCTACTCAGGAGGCTGAGATCTGAGGATCTCCGTTCAAAGCCAGCCCGGGCAGGAAAGACCGTGAGACTCCTATCTCCAATAAACCACCAGAAAACCGGAAGTGGCGCTGTAGCTCAAGTGGTAGAGCGCTCGCCTTGAGCTGAAGAGCTGAGGGACAGCGCCCAGGCCCAGAGTTCAAGCCCCATGACTGACAAAAAAAAAGGGGGGGGGGGAGGGGGTAGCTGGGAAGGTGGCTCAGTGGTAGAGTGCTTGCCTAGCTAGCATGCATGAGGCCCTGGGTTTGATTCCTCAGTCCCACATACACAGAAAAACCCAGAAGTGGGGCTGTGGCTCAGATGATAGAGTGCTAGCCTTGTGCAAAAGAAGTTCAGGGACAATGCCCAGGCCCTGGCATATATATATATATGTGACGACTTCTAAGCAGAACTCTGTTTCAGGTGTTTCCATGTCTGGACAAGAGTGCTAAGAAGCTTTATGAAAAAGTTGATACATTCCTGATAGAGGCTATTAAATGAACAAAGGTGGAATAATGGTCCAGCCACCCTAGGAGGTGGCTATTCCCTTCTATCAATATGGCCTGGGAGCAGGTATAATTCACACCTATAATCCTAGCTACTCAGGAGGCTGAGATCTGAGGATTGCAGTTCAAAGCCAGCCTGGGCAGGAAAGTCTATGAGACGCTTATTTCCAATTAATCACCATGACATAACTGGAAATGGAGCTCAAAGTGGTAGAGTGCTCTCGAGCAAAAAAAAAAAAGAGCTGGGAGACAGGACCCAGGCACTGAGTTCAAGCCCCATGACAACCAAGACAAAAAAGAATATTACCTGGGCAAGCAAGATGCAATATTAGAGACTTGGTAGTTACGCAATGCCAGTAAGTTAAAACAGACTTTGTGACACTTTTCCAATCAAATCCTCCTCTCAAAAGTTGCAAGACTTCCCCACACCTCCTGACCTGCCCAGACTTGTAGTTGCTGCCCAGGGAGATAAGGCTCTTCCCCAAACATAAGCTTCAAGATCTCGTAGGCCTAATAGAGCTATTCTTTCCCTTCTTCCTTCATCCTCTGCCTTCCTGGCATCCTCTGCCCCTCACCTCCATTCTATAGGACTCCATGTCAGCAAGCAGGTCCCATCCCGTGCCCTCCTCTGGGGAGCCAGGGCTTCTGCCCTGTGGGGCCTGTGACATGGCTTTTCGCTCGGGGGCCTTGTTGGCCACCCACACCCAGCGCTTCTGCATTGGCCGCTTGAACCAGGCGCTAACTCTTGGAGCACAGCCTTCAGCAGCCACTGAACCCCGGGGCCCCGCGGTAAAGGCTGTGTCTGTAGCAGGGGGTGGAAGAGAGACTGGTGGATGGTTGGGGGGCAGGGGGGTGGAGGCGGGCGGGGAGTTGGTCCAACAAGCTGGACTCGGGTTTCTTCACTTTGCCCTGTCCCCAGGATGTGTCTCAGGAACCCGGAGGCAACTCCTATCAAGAGATGGGCAAATCTGCTCTACAGAATTTAACAGAACAGGTAAGTCCCAATCCAGCCCTTCCTAAATCTACAATTTTGGGGCGTCCTCCTCCCGCTCGTGCCTGAGATGCTCGCGGATCACTGTTTCCTCCAGGTGCAGTCTCTGCGGCGGTCCATACAGCAGCTGGGGCCCTGGGTACCACAAGCCGCCGCGGAGGCTGCGGGGAGCCCTGGCGAGCGGCTGCGTGCGCTGCAGGGGACTCGCGCCCAGCGCGTGGTGGAGATGGAAGCGCAGGGCCGGGTCCTGGAGCGCCGTGGGGATGGTGAGCGAGTTCGAGGCTAGAGAACAGCCTGCCTCTGCGGCTGCCCCGGAACTATTCTTACCTCTGTTCCCTACTTCCTCGATGTCTCAGAACTAAAACAGCGTCTTCAAGCTGTAGCCCTGGCCCGGGGCAGGACGCAGCGCCTATTCAGCCTGGAGCGGGAGCTTCGAGAACTTAGGGCCGAGGCCTGGCGGACGCAGGGGGCGCTGCAGGCGCTGGGGACCCGTGTCGAGGAGCTACAGCCCCAGACAGGGTGAGCGGCTGGTCCAGTCCAGCCCGGGGGGCCCCAGGCCGGGATGGGCAAGGAGGACAAAGGTCGGGCCTGTGAGCCTGTGACAACATCTCGCAGCAGGACCGGGCCGAAGACCTGGCCAGATGTCGAACTCTGTTTCCCGGTGCTGCCAGTCAACCCGGGAACCTTGGCTGCCGAGATCGGGTGAGGACCAGGCACACAGGGGGTGTGGAGCCGGACCTCGCTCAGTCCTGGGCGACCACCTTTCCATCCCCTGCTCTCTAGGGCCTTCCGTGAAGCCTACACGCGAGGTGGAGGTCGGGAACCTGGAGTTCTGGCTAAGATACATCAGTTGCAAGTGGAGGCGTCAGCGCTGGCACTGCGGCGGGCGCAGAGCCACAAGGGTGAATGGGAGAGGAGGCGGTGGGGACCCCGCAGCCAGGGGAGCTGGGAGGAGAGGGTGTGTGGCAGGGCGGAACAGGCATGCAAGCCAAGCCCCAAGATAGGATGGTCTTTGTGACCGAGGCTAGAATGTGAGCTGACAAGCTCAAGCTTGTCCAGAGTCCTAGGAGTGCGGCCAGCCGGGCCGGCTGTCACAGGTGACAGGGCAAACCTGCGAATTGCAGAAAAATCAAGTGCCACCTCCCGGGATCTTCTAGTAGTGGAGGCCGAAAACCAGCTCCTGGAGGCAGAAATTCTGGCCTTGCAGATGCGGAGGGATCCTGGCCGTACACTTTGGGGTCAGTGAAAAGGGATCCTAGCCCATCCCTAAAAATGGATCGAGGGATCATGCTTGTAACAGGAGACGTGTATGCTTTGACAGATGTTCCCCCCACTCCATGCACATCTTGTGCTGGGGAGCATGTCTGTAATTACCCTCTTTCTCTACCCCTAGAGCAGGGGCAGTCAAGACTCCTAGCAGATCCTTGTCCGTTCCTGAAGGGGAGAAGAGATCCCCTGATCCTCCCTCCACATATGGCACCCCCGCTGCCACCATTTCCAGGTGCCACAAACAGTCCAATTAGTGGTGTTGCAAAGGCTGTGAGTATCCGCGGACCCACAGAGTGGGGGCTGGAGGGAGGGCAGTTCTGAAGCATGGCAGCTTGGAGGCATTCTGGACAGCAACACTTTTCCCCACAGCAGCTGCTTCCTGGAACCATGACCAAGCATCTGTGGCTTGACCCACACTCCCTGCTACCCCCATCTGATGTCTTGGGCCCTGCACCCTATGACCCTGGGTGAGGCCTTTGACAACCTCTGACTTGGCCACTATTGCTATATAAGCACACCCACTAGGACCATGCAGAGTTAGAGCAGTGGCTGGGTGGAGCGGACTTGTCATTTGCTTGTTTTGTTTATCCTACAGGGCTGGCCTTGTCATTTTCTATGACTTCCTGAGGGGCCTTGAGGCTTCTTGGATTTGGGTGCAGCTAGTGACTGGCTTGGCCAGAAATGGACAGGACACAGGAGGGACCACAGCACTGCCCCCAGCTGTTTGCCTGCCCCCTCCCCCAGCTCCTGGACCTATGGGCAATTGTGCTGTCCTTGCCAGCAGGCAGCCTGTACCCAGGTCAGTAGGTGGAAATAATTTTATCCTACCCTGAGGGCTAAGATCTATGAAACCTTTGGGAAGGGATTTAGGCACTAGTTTCTGACAATTTTTTTGGTTCTAGACTACCCCCATCACCACTGGTATCGTTGGTCTGTGAACTACAGGCCTGTCAGGGAGTGGAATGGGCCAGAGCACAACCAAAAGCTTGGACCTCGCTAGTGCTATTTGACCAAGATCAGCGAGTGCTAAGTGGCCGCTGGCGCCTCCCACTTCGAACCCTTCCTTTGGACTCCAGCCTCAGCCTTGGGCAGCTAAATGGAATTCCCCAAGTGAGTGTAGAGGTTGAGGGCAGGGTCCGCTCCAAATTACAGATGCAGTACCATTTCACCTCCCCAGGCAGGCCAGGCTGAGCTCTTTCTACGGCTGGTGAATGCAAGAGATGCAGATGTCCAGGCATTGGCAGCAATCAACCCAGTAAATGCCCATGAGTACCACTACCCACCATTGGTGAGGGCTCAACTACTGCTGGGGATACACGTGACTGTTCAGCTTCTGCTGTTCAGTGTCCTGTCAGTACCAAATGTTTTCTTCAGTTACTCCCATATTATGTAACAAAGAAATCAAAGCAAGAACATACATGTTGGGCTAGGAGAGTGGCTCACAGTGGTAGAGTGCTTGCCTTGCATGCACTGAGGCCAGTTCGATTCCACAGCACCACATAAGCAGAAAAAGCAGAAGTGCTGCTGTGGCTCAAGTTGTAGAGTGGTAGAGCTGAGGGACAGTGCCCAGGCTTGAGTTCAGACACCATGACCAAAACCAGACCAAAAAAAAAACCCATACACGTTAACTTCATTCTTTCAGAAACTGTCCCCTCTACAATCTGGCTTAGACTTGCCTTCTCGTGTTCCACAGGTGTCCAGCTCATCTTCACTGGAGGCTAACTCCCTTGCTCCCAATGCTGGCTTTGTGGATCGCGAACCTTCTGCAGAACCCTGTCAGAGTCAAGGGTGAAAGCTTTGACCAACCTCCATTGGTTTCTAGCTGAGGCAAAAGGCCTATTTTCAGCCCCGTTATCTTTTCTACTAGTGTGTTGGATGGAATCCATAAGGACACACAGTGATGAATTCTAACCATGTTTTCCTTCTGCTAACTTATTAAATTACATTATCTGGCATTTGAGACTAAGCTTTACTAACATCAGTTTTATTGACAAACTTCATTTAAATCCTAGCTTATGACTTCAATGCAAACCTTTCATCCAACATAAGAGACCCATATAGAGAATATCGGAAGCAGTTTTATATTGGGCTTAACCTCAGGTCCTAGTCACTGGGATCTCGGGGGTCAAATGTAGCATGCCAATTATGTTCTGACCAAAAAACAAACTACAAAAACCTAGAGGAGGTAGGTATACTATACTCTGTATAGTACTCTGTAGCCAAAAGTTACCTGCCCAGGCAAGTATTTCTTTTATTTGAGAGAAACAAACTGGTTCTGTTACGACACAAAATCACTGTTCAGAATCTGGACAAATATTGCCTGACCTGTTAAGTTCCCTTCCTGCCCAGACTAGCTTCAGCTTCAAACCGTGATCCTCTGATGTCAGCCTCCTGAGTAGTTAGGATTACAGGCATGAGCCACCAGTGCCCAGTCCATAAAAACTTAAATAAGCTCAGTCAGGGTCTCTCACATAAGCCCTGAATCATCAGGACATCAGTGAGAGCCTACTGTGATAGCATTATCAATGACAGCACCCCATTATCCCTGAATACTCAGAACTGCCTCTCTGTTCCGTATTCCCCACTAAATGCTCCAGGCAGCCCAGGATCCCACGGTAAGATGTTCAAACATAATTCCAGAACAGCAGCTTTTTATTAGCATCTTTATTAGGTCAAAACTGCAGACAGTGTAACATCCAAGTGTTGACATATTTCAACCTTCTGTACAGAAAATAACAAATATAACTCTAGCAGCAAGCCTCCCCCAAAGGGCTTCCCATTACATCCAATTGTTTACTATTACCTCAGTCTCAGCCCCTTTCCAACTGTGCACACCAACTGTTTTCCTTCTCCTCAGTGACCATTTCAAGTTTTCTTCAGAGTTCTTTTTCCTGGACAGTATTATGACCCAAGAGACCAGATGAACCTGATCGTTGAATCATTTCATTTTCAGCACCAGACAGCACGTGTTTTGTAGCCCCCACCCAGGGATAGCACCACTGGAAGTTACAAGACAGATGAATTCAGTCAAGTATTTGATAACAGATATATAGCACCCATGGAAGATAAAGAGCCCACAACAGCCACACGTGATCTGATCACCACATAAGACAGGAACTGTCCAACAGAGATCAATACAGAAAAGAGGGACCCTTCTGGCTATACAATATAAAAACCTTGAGAGCCCCAAGGCACAATGAAAAAAGCCATCAAAGCCTCAACCTTTGCTTACAATCTTTATTGAAGTTATACAAAAAGAATCCCCAAAAGTGAAAAAATACATTATATACAAAAACACTTTCCCTCAGGAGGGAACCTCTGCTCCCTTTCTTAACTTGCAGTGCTTTCAACTGTAGCTCCAGTATCCACTGTCCCCTCCATGGCTGACCGGCTTTCAGGCTGAAAAATAAAACAAGGAGCCTGGGCATAAGTGACTGAAGCCATTACAACATATAAAATAGAAGAAACATAGCTTGCTTCACTCCTTGCTCCAAATACTGAGCACAAGGCCCACAAAATAAAAGGCCATGTCTTCAGAGTTTTCTTTTTCAATAGGGCTGGCAGAGCCAATTATCATAGAAAAGATCAAACAAAGGTTGGCCTTGCAATTAGGCACCTTCTCATTTATTTGCAGCAACTTGTGGTACACAGGTCTCATTTATGGACTCATTCTGTATTCCATAACCCAACTATTTCTCTTGAACTTGAGCAATCCAAATGGGCTCAAGAGAGATCATGCACTTGGGAGAATTTCCCCAGAACCTGAGAAGAAAGCAAAAGGATAAGCCCTGCTTAACTGCCCACCTCCTCCTCCATGCTTTCGGAAACTTCATTTCCACCGGGGATAGCATCCCCACTGCCTCCATTCACCTCCGGCTCTTGTTTGGCTTTCTTTGCATCATCTTTCCGGGGGCTCTCTTCCTCTGGTTTTCTCTAAAGATATAATTGTGAGGGCTTCACAAAGGTACTTTTTGTTTTTAAAAGACAACAAATACAAGCTCCAATGGCATAAATGTCTTGAACACTAGTGCTGTCAGTTTTCTGTAAGTCTGTCTTCCTAGTGACAGTGTCAACCTGTCAACATACTATAAAGGCAGGGCAGGGTGGTTGTGAGGAACAGCAGTGTGAACAGTAACAAACGTAAGATGAATTCTTGTGTTTCAGTCAGTAAACAAGTAAAAGTGAGTGACTCCTAAGCGAAAAGAATTATAGGCAGAACTTCATTGCAAGTTTTGGGGATCGTTTTAAACAGGATAGCAACATACACCAAGCAGGTCTTGGACTTGCCAGCCTTGGGAGGTTTAGTACCACCATACTGCTTGCTGAATGTCTCAAAAAAACCTGATGGCTTCCTAAAATGCACTCATCTGATCAATCATCCGTGTCTGATTTCCTGATAGTCTAAGAAAATCTAGAAAGATTTTTTTTTTTTGGGTCCGGTCGTGGGGCTTGAACTCTGGGCCTGGGCGCTGTCCCTCAGCTCTTCAGCTCAAGGCTGGCGCTCTACCACTTGAGCCACAGTGCCACTTCCGGCTTTTTTTTCTTTTTGCTTATGTGGTGCTGAGGAATCGAACCCAGGGCCTCAGGCATGCAAGGCAAGCACTCTACCACTGAGCCACCTTCCCAGCCCTCTAGAAAGGTTTATATGGAACTTTTTCCTGGTATATTTTTTTGGAATTCCCAACCCTGCTACAAGTTGGTCAAAGGGTTAGAAAAGACAAATTTTACCTTCTTTCTGACAAGGTGGGAAATATCAGTCACACAATTTGATGAGGAAGCACCATCAGCTGGTTTTCTACTGGCAATCTTGACAGGAAAAAAAAAAAAAAGAACACTTTGTTAGCAGTGTCTAAGTTGTAAAACCACAGGGAGGTATAAAATACCTGAATACCTACCGTAGAGGCTGAAGAACTTCCTCCACTGGAAGTGAAACCTGAAGTAGAGCTTTCTACCTGTGAGAGATGACAACCTAAGTAAGATCCAGGAAGAATTCAAACCATACCATTTTGAGTACCTATCACTTAAGCACCTGATTAAGGAATGAGATGCTAGTGGCCTCCATGAAGTAGCAAGGAATAGGCAGAGAATAGATTTCTGCACCCACTCCCCTGCTTAGTGCTGGTCCTGGAGGTTGAATTCAGGGGCTAAGCACTGTCCCTGAGGTTCTTGTATGTAATGTTAGCAACTCTACCATTTGAACCAGTTCTATTTAGGGTGTTTTTGGCAGTTTATTGGAGGTAAGTGTCTCACAGACTTTTCTGCCTGGGTTGGCTTCTAACCGTGATCCTTAGGTCTCAGCCTGCTAAGGAGCTAGGCTTATAGGTGTAAACCAAAAATGCCTGGATGGGAATACGTATTTAACAACACCTACACGACAGCAAAGTAGGCAAAAATAAAGACCTGTAATTTAAAAGCTCACACTAGTCAGGTGCTGGTGGCTCATGCTCCTAAGGAGGCTGATATCTGAGAATCGTGGTTCAGAAAGTCTCTGTGACTTTTTCACAGCCCTTTGTGAGACTTTTATCTCCAATTCACCACCAGAAAGCTGGAAATGGTGCTGTGGTTCAAAATGATAGATCACTCACTAGCCCTTGAGCAAAGGAGCTCAGGGACAGCATACAGGCCCCATCAAAAAAAAAAAAAAAAAAGCTCATATTAACCAGGTCAACCAAGACAGAAATGTCATGTAGTAACACATGCAAAAGAACGTAGAATTTAAACCTAAACAATCTGGCTCCAGAACAAATTCTCTAACTACTGTTCTACTGCTTGATAGGAACATTAACATGAGCCTCATATTCTTATCACCAACTCTCCCTGGAAACCAAGTCACAATGAAAAGTCCCTAGCAAATGCAAGAAGAAACTAAACAAACCAGAGTAGCTTTCAGAGCCAATTCGGCTACATTCCCGCTACGCTGTGACTCCTTTGCATCTTCTATCTTCTCTCTAATTTCAGGTAGTAGTTCCTTCAGCTCCTCAATTTCTTTCTCATATTCAGTGAGTGATCCTTCAGCCTCCTTCATCTGCTCATTTAGGACAGCTACAAAGAATAGGCCATCAGTAACAATTATCACAAAAAGATCTTTTTGGTGTGTGTGCTGATCCTGGCTTTAACTCAGGGCCTGGGTGCGAGCAATTTCTTTACTACTTGAGCCACAGCTCTACTTCCAGCTTTTTGGTGGTTAACTGGAGAGAAGAGTCTCATGGACTTTCCTGCATGGCTAGCTTTGAACCATGATTCTACGATCTCAGTCTCCTGAGTGACAAGGATTATAAGAGTGAACCACTAGCACCTCCGCCGTGGCCCCCCACCCTGCCCCCTTAACCTGGTCAATTACTGGATCAAAGAAGATACTGCTCACCCATTCTCTTCTCAATAACTTCAATAGATTTACTGAACTGTGCCACTGCCTCATCATATTGAGAGTTGTATCCATAGGCCAAGCCCAGCTGGTAATGAGTCTCTGCGAGGAGACGGTCGTGGGCCTCCAGATACTGTTCTTGCAGGTTTAGGCAAGCCTGGAACTCCTCCACAGCTTGAGTATAATTCTCTAATAAAGAAAGAACAACTTAGAATTTGACAGCATTAACAGAATTCTCAAAATTCAGACAGTCATCAGGAATGCACTCTCTTTTACACTTCATTTTGTTATCTCTGAAACCCTTCACTGCACAGAAAGACAAAATATAAGAGAAGACAAAGCAGACAAAACACCTAAGCTGAACACCAGTGACTACTTGAAGTTGGGATAATTCCAATTCAAGATCAGCTGAAGCACACACATGAGATTTACTAGGTGGCCCTGGTGGTGCACACCTATCATCCCAGCTAGAACTGGAAGCCTAAGATAGGTGGACTGCTGTTCAGACACTCGCTTGGACAAGATCTCATCTCAAAAATAACCAATCAAGCTGGACACTGGTGACTCGCGCCTGTAATCCTAGCTATTCAGGAGGCTGAGATCTGAGGATCACGGTTGAAAGCCAGCCTGGGCAGGAAAGTCTGTAAGACTCTTATCTCCAATTAGCCAACAGAAAACCAAAAGTGATAGAGCACTAAGCCTTGAACTGAAGAGCTCAGGGACAGCACCTAGGCCCAGAGTTCAAGCCCCACGCAGGGTGGGTGGGAGGGGGAACTGGGAGCTCAAAGGGGGTTACTTATCTAACAAGTCTGAGGCCATGAATTTAAACCATAGTACCACTAAAAGGGGGGAACCATTAAGAGTGGCTTAGCAGCTGCTGGTGGCTCACATTACTGTGGAAGTTGAGATATGAGGATCATGGTTCAAAGGCAGCCTGGGCAGGAATGTCCACGAGAGTCTTATCTCCAATTAACCACCAAAAAGCTGGAAATGGAGCTGTGTCTCTAAGTGGTAGAACACTAGGTCTTGAGCAGAAAACCTTACAGACAGAGCCCAGGCCCTGAGTTCAAGCATCATGACTGAACCCTCCCCCCCACCCCCGAACCCTCCCCCCCACCCCCAAAAGGTGAGGGGCATGGTGCACGCTCAGATGTAGTTCAGTGATAGAACTGGATCTGATCCTTAACACCTAAAACAAGCCCACTGAAACACTGTCTAAGTATCTTACAGAAGATTGTTCACAGAGCCAGGCACTGGTGGCTCATGCTTGTAATCCTAGCTACATAGAAGGCTGAGATCTGAGGATCCTGGTTCAAACCCAGTCCAGTCAAGGAAGTCTATGAGACTCTTATCTCCAATAAACCATGCAGAAAACAGGAAGTGGTACTGTGGCTCAAGTGGTAGAGTGCTAGCCTTGAGCTGAAGAGCTGAGGGACAGTGCCCAAGCCCAGAGTTCAAGCCCCATGACCAACCAAAAAAAAAAAAAAAAAAAGATTATTCATGGGGCTAGGAAGGTAGCTCAGCTATTCCAGGGTTTGCAGAGAACTTAAACCTTATTATTGTTATTACTATTATTATTTGTCGGTCATGGGGCCTCAGTTCTTCAGCTCAAGGTGAGTGCTCTACTACTTGAACCACAGCGCCACTTCCGGTTTTCTAGTGGTTTTTTTGGAGATGAGTCTTACGGACTTTCATACCCGGGCTGGCCTTGAACCATGAGCCTCAGATCTCAACCTCCTCAGTAACTAGGATTACAGGTGTGAGCCACTGGCGCCTGGCTTTCTTATTTTTAAACTTAGATCTTTCTGCCTAAGTCTTCTGAATGGCAGAAAATCAACTGTCTTTTTTTGAGGCTTGAACTCTGAGCCTGGGCGCTGTCCCTGAGCTCTTCAGCTCAAGGCTAGTACTCTACCACTTGAGCCACTTCAAGCCTTTCCTGTGTATGCAGCACTGAGGAATCAAACCCAGGGCTTCATGCATGCTAAGCAAGCACTCTACCACTGAGCCACATTCCTAGCCCTGACTGTATTTTTTAAAAACCAACTTATGACCAGTCAAGTTGGCTTATATAGAAATCTTATTAGAAGGGAGAATAAGGACATGAAGGAGGTTAAAGAGAGACAGTACAATGAAAAATACATTACCAGATTCAACACTAACTTCTCCAAGTTTAAGGTGTGCCTGTGCAGCATAAAGTTGGGCTTCTTTTGTTTCTTGTCTAAAAGAAGGTAAGTTCATTAGAGAAACATCAACAGTATTAACTGCTTTTTCTACTTTCAACCACTGAACTCCCAATCATGGCCTAGGAGTACTCAAGAGTTTACCTTTTAAAAATGATCTTTGCTAAATCCAGCATATCCCAGGCAAGCTCTAGGTTACCAATCTCTTCCTCTTCATTTTCTTGAAGAGACTAAAAAGGATAGCCAAAGCATTCATATTAAATTGAAGTACAAGACAGACATTTTTAGAGTACAAATCTAAGTTTAATATGGATTATTTTTTTTTTTTTAAAAAGGGCTGATTCAATTCAAAATTCAGGCTTGCACCTTAAAATCTACAGTATGGGTACTTATAATGTTAGTAAAATGAACAATGATATATATCCTGTTAGAATGAGATACACTGGTCCATTCTAATCTGAATAAAGGATTTCTAAATAACCATGCCTGTAATCCTAGTTACTTGGGAAGCTGAGAGCTGAGGACAGGGTTCAAAATTAGCCAAGTCCATGAGAATCTTATCTCCAATAAACTACTCAGAAAAGGCTGGAAGTTGTCCTGTGGCTCAAGTGGTAGAGCACTAGCTTTCAGCAAAAGAGATTCTGGGACAGAGCTTCAGGACTGGAAAAACAAAAGTAGGAAGTAGTGCTGAGGGGTGTAACTCAAGTGGTAGAGTTCCTGCCTGAAAAGTATGATGCCACCTTAATTTCAAAGATCAGTACTGCTTCCTTGCTCACTTGAAAACATACTGGATGATAAACAACTTACTTTGTTTTCAACAACAGATTCATTTGGTATTTCTTCAGACTTGTCGTTTTCTTTATCCTCCTCTTCTGAACCTTCAGTTTCTAGAAACAAAAATTTCTCAGTATTGAGACTATAACTAAGGGTATCTTCTGAGTAGTCAGAAACCGTTAAATATGTCATCCTACAGGCTAGATGCTAACCCAAGTCAGTTAACATATGATCTGAGTACAACAGTTTCCATTTATCTCAAGTCTAAACTAGACTTAAGTCTACATGTCAGACCTTCAATAATTATAATTGTAAGTTAACCTGACATTCAGAATAAGACTGATTAGTTACTGTGCTTATTCACTGCCAAAACTAGCTAGAAAGATCTGTGCTATTTCTGGGTCTTACTAGAAAATATTGGGAAAGGATCAAATTATTAATTAAATTATGCTACTCCAATCAGAACAAGAATGCTCAAGACCAGCTTTCTCTCAACCAGAAAAAAAAAGCACAGTCCTTATAAATTCTTACCAATGAGCATGTCAAAGATTCCAGCCAGCGCTTTGAGTGAATAGTTACTTTCAATGATTCCATTCAAATTTGCAGCCCTATCAAAAATTTTTTTTTGGTCAGTCATGGGGCCTGAACACTGTCCCTCAGCTCTTCAGCTCAAGGCAAACACTCTACCAATGAGCCACCTTCCCAGCCCCAGCTCTAGCCCTACCAAATTCTTGCTTCATGCCTACTATATAGCATCTATTTTGTCAAGACTTTTACCTTTTACTTCTGGCTATGTCAGTGGTTTTGAAATAAAGTCACCACACACTGTTTTGCTCCTATAGGTAAAGTTGTCTAAGCTGGGACTGCATGAGGGCTTACTAACTGCCCAGTTTTTATCAGAACATCTTAAGAACATAGAAGTAAGTAGATCTATGTATTTCACAGAATATTCAAAACACCTCACCAAAAAATTAACTGAGAAGCTGGGTGCTGGTGGCTCAACGCCTGTAATCTTAGCTATTCAGGAGGCTAACCACTTGAGGATTGCAGTTCAAAGCCAGCCCAGGCAGGAAAGTCCATGAGACTAACTCCAATTAACCACCAGAAAAGCAGAAGTGGCACTGTGGCTCAAAGTAGTGCAGCACTCATCTTGAGCAAAGGAGCACAGGGACAGTTCCAGGGACTTGAGTTCAAACCCCACAACTGACCACTAATATATATATATATATATAATAAAATAAATAAATAAATAAAAAATGCCTGAAGTAATCAGGCATTAGTGGCTTCTTACCTCTAATCCTACCTACTTGGGTTGCCAAGATTGTGAGGACGGCGGATGGCAACTCTAGCCAAACCACACATAGAAGTATTCACCTCACTGGAAAGCTGGATATGGTAGTAGGTGCCTGACATTCCAGCTTGTAAGAATCCTAATATAGCCGATGGAGGATCATGTCTATAATCCTAGCTACTCAGGAAGCTGAGATCTGAGGATCACGATTCAAAGCCAGCCTGGGCAGGAAAGTCCATGACATTCCTATCTCCAATTAACCACCAGAAATCTGGAGCTCAGGGACAGTGCCCAGGCCTGGAGTTCAAGCCCCGACTGACAACCCGCCCCCCCCCACCCCCAAAAGTCAGGCGTGGATGGCTCACGCCTGTAACCCAAGCTACTCAGGAGGCTGAGATCTGAGGATGGCAGTGGTTCAAAGCCAGCCCAGGCAGACTCCAATCTCATGGACTAGAGTCTGTGAGACTTCAATCTCCAATAAACCATTAGAAAACTGGAAGTGGGGCTGGGAAGGTGGTTCAGTGGTAGAGCGTTTGCCTTGCATGCTCGAAGTCTTGGGTTCGATTCCTCAGCACCACATAAGCAAAATGAAAAAAGCGGAAAGTGGTGCTGTGGCTCAAGTGGTAGAGCGCTAGCCTTGAGCTGAAGAGCTGAGGGACAGTGCCTAGGCCCAGAGTTCAGGCCACACACAAAAAAAAAAAAAAAAAAGAAAAGAAAAGAAAGAAAGAAAGAAAGAAAATGGAAGTGGTGCTGTGGCTCAAGCAGGAGAGTGCTCACCTTGAGCTTAAGAGCTGAGGGACATGGGCTGGGAAGGTGGCTTTGGGAAGGTGGCTTAGTGGTAGAGCGCTTGCCTTGCATGCCTGAGGCCCTGGGTTCGATTCCTCAGCACCACATAAGCAGAAAGAAAAAAGCCAGAAGCAGAGCTGTGGCTCAAGTGGTACAGCGCTAGCCTTGAGCTGAAGAGCTGAGGGACAGCGCCCAGGCCCAGAGTTCAAGCCCCATGACAGACCAAAAAAAAAAAAAAAAGAAAGAAAACTGGAAGTGGTGCTATGGTTCAAGTGGTAGAGCACTCGCCTTGAGCTGAAGGAAGAGTGCAAGGACAGCACCCAGGCCCAGAGTTCAAGCCCCAAGACAGACAAGACAAAAATTTCATCTGGTGAATTTCATCTGGATTCAATATTTAAAAATGGGGTTTTATTGCTTTGTGACTGATGTGCAGAGCTGGCAACTTACTCTATCTGAGCTAAGATCCCTGTGGATGCCACTGTCACACAAAGAGGAGTAGAGCACAAAAAAGTGGCTGGGCCCTATAGCCACAGCTGGTAACTCTTAATATTCTGTGTGTTCTCACTACTTGTTTGCTCATAGCTGATGCTCTATCATACCTCTACTCCCACATTTTGTTGGGAGACTAAATGCTGCAGATTTTTATGCCGGCAAGGGCTTTGAAACGTGATTCTCAAGTTTACGGCATCCTGCATAACTAGGAGAAGCTCCCAGTTCCAGCCTCAGACACATGTATTAGCTAAGTGATTAGGGGAAGTTATTTCATCTTTCTCTCATTTCTTTATTTGAAAAATATGAGAAATTACACTCAAAAACAAGTATCTATCTGCCACATAACACTTTAAAATGCTACTTATAGGACTGGAGATATGGCTCAATGGTACAATACTCAGCAGGTTTCAAGCCCTAGGTTGGATCCTAGCAGTACAAGAGCAAAAGTAAAAAGACCTGATTTTTTTAAAAAATGAAACTTTCAATTCTGTGTTTTATCCTTAGTCTTAAAGTGCAATAATGAAAGCCCAATGGTGCTGCCATTTAGTAATTTCACTTCTAGTTTGTGTGCTGGCTGGAATGCAGAGACCTGCACATAGGCCAAAGTTCACCAGAATGTTGATGGGTCTTTAAATATCTGTAATTAAGAAACTATTGAAGTAGTCTGGAAATTACATAGAACAAATTAGCTGAATAGACCAATAGTTATTAACGCTAGTATTAGATGAATCTTATATACAGTAGAATCCTTAACTGACAGCACAACTCAAGTCAGACGTGCCAATTTAGAGGCTTATATGCAAAATACTATTCATTCAAATCATGATTAGATCAATGACATTACACACAAAGCACCTATGTTAGGACATTTTAAGTAACATTAAAAAAAATCAGTCTAGCAGCCAAAGCAAGCATGAAATGGGGAGGGGAGGAGGGAAGAACAGAATGAGGCCTAGTAGCTTAGCTAAATCTTTTCTTGTCTCTTTTGGAGAAAGGAGTTTGTTTCAAGTATTGTGAATAAGCCTCTAAACATCTCTAAAAGACTAATGTAGACAGGGTACCAAGGGTACCATGTTGGCCACCCTCATTGACATGGCATGACTGCTTAAGTGTATCAAATTCAGTGGATTCTACTGCACTGTTCTGCTTCCTAATGCAAGGAAACAGTGTGAACAGTAAATTTAAAAATCCAGAGGCATGCAAGTTAATATCCATTCAGCATTCTCTGCCAGCCTAGCCTGTATTTCCCCACATATCCCACCAACCCTCTTGTCTACCTAGTCCATCGCTTTATTGGCTAGAAGGATTCAAATTACAGATATACTAGCCAAGTTTCAGAAACCAGAGACATACTTTGCAGTTAGTAAAAGCATTAGTTTATAAGCCAGCTAAAGAAGTCTTGTTTTTAACTTGTCCAACTTATTCCAACCTTCTTCTTAAACTATCCCCCATTTTCATTTAACCCTTTCCTAAATCCTTAGGCAGACGGAAAATCCTGAATGGAAAACTGACTTTGTCCATGATTAGTTAGTCAAATCCAGAATATACTCCACCCACTGCAACTCTTGAATGTCCCGGTTACCTTCACCCTCTTTCATCTGTTCTTCGCTCTCTTCTGCCTCTTCATTAGCAGCTATCTTAATTTTGTCTTCAGATGCTGTCTCAGCAGCCCTCTGGGCTACCTTGGTCTCAACCCCATCTCCAGCTGCCTCAGACTCTTCTACAGGCAGCTTAGTTTCCTCCTGGCTTAGCGCAAGTTCTCCCCTGACTTCCTGTAGACCTGAGCCATCTTTTGTGCCTGTCAGCCTTTCTGCACAAGTCTGCGGTTCAATAGGAGTCTCAACTGAAGCTGACAGTCCATTGACTGTACCATCCTGAGAGCAAGCTGTGGTCTCCTGCCCTGGCTTCTCAGAGACTTCTGATCCGGCCTCTGCAGCCTTTGTTGTCACCAAGGGTGACTCTTCAACAGAAGGCATTTCTTGCCCTCCCTCTTCCTCAAAACCAGCCTTTCCTGGTTCATTTTTAGAGGCAGCTACCTGTTCCTCTGGTTCATCCCCACCCATATCAACTGGCTTGACTGTTGGGTCTACAGGCTGTGCTTCCACCTCCACTGCAGTGCTTTGCTTTTCTAGAGTCCCAATAGGCTGCTCTTCTGAAGATTCTTTTGGCTTTTCCTCTATGCTAACAATTACCTCTCCCTGCTTCTCCTGACCTCCTTTTTCTCTGTACTCTTCATTTTGGACATCAGTTCCAGAAACTGATTTTCCTTCCTCAGCATCTGGCATTTCCTGTTCTGGCTTCCCAAAAGTGACCTCAGCTTCATTCCGTCCTTCTGGTGCTGTCGCTCCTTTCGCCTCATCAGAGTTTTCAGTTAAATCATTCGAAGTCGATTCAACTTTTTCCTGTAGCTTCTCTGTAGGCTCACTTACATCCATATCTTCTCTTCCACCCTTCTGCACTTCACTCTCCTGTTCTGTATCAATTTCAGGCTTTGACAGAGAATTGCCTTCTGTTTTTTTGGCTTCTTCCTTTTCTCCCATGGCGTCATAAACCTGTTCTCTCAACTCGTCCCTTGCTTCCTCTACATGGTTAAGGAACATGAAGCATAAACATGTCTTCGAGTTTAACAATTATAGTAATAATGAAACTAAAAATACATTCTCTTTAAATCCTCAAATGGCCTGGTTTTAAGTAAACAACTTAAATTCTACCTGTCCCCTGAGACAAGCAAAGAGTCTCAGCTAGCAGATCAAGTTTTTCCTAAAGAAACCTAAGCTGCTTCAAGCAGGTAACTGTACTGAGCATTCTGATTACCAGTTAGGTTAACAGATGCCAAGTTTTTTGTTATCCTCCCTATCTGATTTATAAAACTCTAGCAATCAAACTCAACTTAGAAACAATATTTAATTTTCTTAGACACAAGAGTATGTAATAGGCTTCCAGAGTCGTCATTATTAAAACAACTTGAGTTATATAAATTGTTTAAAAGTTCGTATCAGAATTAAAAAACAATTGTCTTAATGTTTAAAGTACCAACTTAAATAACCAGTTTTTAAAATTTAGTTGTCCTCTTACAGAAGCCTGCTACCCCCGCTATAGTCTCTAATAGATGTAAGCATCAGCACAAGCATCTTAGGAATAACCAGCCAAGCCAGGGCAAGCATACCCCAATATATTTATTGATCACTGTATAAAAGAAATGTATGATGTCGCATCTCTATAATGTAAAATACAATTTCACATACCATCTACGTTATCGTTATTTTCCACCAGAGATTCATCCTCTGTTTTTTCTCCTTCTTCCTCTTCTACATGCACACCTTCTAAGGCATTTCCCAGCACACCATTTTCCAACCTAGGAGAATAAGAGAAGCAAAAACAAGACCCTAATGATGTATTCTAAGAAAGGACAATAGAATAATAGTCCAGTAGCCTGGCACCAGTGGTTTATACCTGTAATATTAGCTACTCTTGAGGCTTAGATTGGAGGATCATGGTTTAAAGCCAGCCCAGGCAGGAAAGTCTATGAGACTCTTATCTCCAATAAACCACCAGAAAACCAGAAGCAGCCTTGTGACTCAAGTGGTAGAGCACTTGCCTTGAACTGAAGAGCTGAGGGACAGTGCCCAGGCCCAGAGTTCAAGCCCCCTGACTGACAAAAAATAAAATAAAGTCAAGCAATGGAAATATACATCAACATACTTGTGAAATAAAATGATAAAAACTTGTAAATTAAAGGTAGTCAGGAGCTAGAGGCTTATGCCTGTAACCCTAGCCACAAGAGGCTAAGATCTGAGAATCAATTTCAAAGCCAGCCCAGGCTACTTCCTATAAGACTTATCTCCAATTAGCGACCACCAGAAAACTCGAAGGGGAGCTGTGGCTCAAACAGTGAAGTGCTAGCCTTGAGTGAAAGAGCTCAAGGACAGCATAAAGGCTGAGTTTAAGCCCCTAGCCAACAACAACCAGAAAGGGAAAAAAAAATTACAGAAATAAAAGCTACAAGGCCAAAAGAAATGTGCATAACACTCATCCAGCCACTATTAAATAATGCTACAAGAGTAGAAACTTGCCTGTAATTCTAGTTAGGAGGCTAAGATTGGGTTAGTTTCTATGGAAACTAACCCAAGCAGGAAAGTCAATGAGACAAAAGCTTAGGGACAGAGCTGAGTCCCTGAGTTCAAGCCCCAAGAACAGTGCGCATTCGGTGCACATACCCAGACACACGAGTAGAACCATAACAGAAATAAGACTAAATAGATGACAAATTTGCTTATTTATTAATATTTATGCTTGTTGATAAATTCTGGTGGATATTTCCAAAGAATTGTCCAATAAGACAACTACTTATCTTACTAGTTATTTTCAGTTGCTACCTATTTCCAATTGCCCGCCATCCAATCCTTGTTCAGTGACTTTATTTGCTGATATTAGGGTTTCAACCCAGGGCCTAATATATACCAAACCATGCATTCTACCAAATAGCTACATCATTAACCCATTAATTATTATCCTTGATTATCTTTTGTCATGGGGCTTGAACTCAAGCTCTGGGTGCTGCACCTGTAGCAGTCTACACTTGACCTACAGCACCACTTTCAGGTTATTCTGAGTAATTTATTGAAGTCTCATGAACTTTTTCTTGCCTGGGCTGGCTTTGAACTGTGATCCTCAGATCTCAGCCTCCTGAGTAGTGAGCCACAGGGCCGCCGATTAGCCCTTTTTTCTAACAGGATATCACTATAAATGTGAGGCTTGTCCCCCAAAACTTCCATACTCTTGACTCAGACTGCCATGTGCAGGTTGAAGTTCATCTGTCTATATTGAGCTTTTATCAATTATTGACTATTTACTACTGAAAAAACTTGGCTTTTAATAAATCCTAAAATCAAAACATACTTTGCTTCTTTGCATCAAAAGCTATTCACAACTTGCATTAATATTTCCTGTTCTTTTCCAAACATACTAATTCTTGCTTAACTCATGTAAAACCTGAAAGGTCCTTTTTTCTTTTCTTTTTTTGCCAGTCCTGGGCTTGAACTCAGAATATGGGCACTCTCCCTGAGCTTCTTTTTCCTAAAGGCTAGCATTCTACCACTTGAGCCACAGCACTTCCAGCCTTTTTCTGTGGTACTGAGGAATTGAACCCAGGGCTTCATGCATAGGCAAGCAATGTACCACTAAGCCACATGCTCAAGTCCCCACAAACCCCAATTTTTAAATAAAAACATGTAAAAATAAAATATTCTACTCTCAAGCCAGGTGCCTAGTGGTTCATGCCAGTAATCCTAGCTATTCAGGAGGCTCATGGTTCAAAGCTAGCCTGGGGCAGGAAAGTCTATGAGTTATATCTCCAATTAACCAATAGAAAACCAGAAGTGGCACTGTGGTTTAAGTGGTAGAGCGCTCGCCTTGCTGAAGAGCTTAGGGACAGCCCACAGGCCCAGAGTTCAAGTCCACGACTGACCAAAAAAAAAAAATTCTACTCATACATTCAAGGTAGAGACATACCTGGCCAACTCCAAAAGTGATTTCCCATAGAAAAAGAAAGCTTCTCCACACTCATTAGCTGTTTCTCCATACTTCTTACCTCTAAAAAGAGAAAAAAAATCTAAACATAATTAAATGCACATTACAACTCATGAAGTATTGTCAAACATCCTCCAATTTGCTAGATATAGTTAAATATATATTACTAAGTTAGTTCCTAGCTACACAGAATGCTGAGACCGGAGGAACATGGTTTGAAGCCAGCCCAAGTTGGAAAGTCTGTGAGACTCATTTGTTTTGGTCAGTAGTGGGGCCTGAACTCTGGGGCTGTGCTCTTGAGCTCAAGGCTAGCACTCTACCACTTGAGCCACAGTGCCACTTTTGGCTTTTTCTGCTTATGTGGTGCTGAGAAATTGAACCCAGGGCCTCATGCATGCAAGGCAAGTACTCTACCACAGAGCACCTTCCCAGCCCCGTAAGAGATTCTTTTTTTTTTCTTGGGGGGGGGGGGGTGTCTGGTCATGGGCCTGAACTCTGGGCCTGGGCGCTGTCCCTCAGCTCTTCAGCTCAAGGCTAGCGCTCGAGCCACAGCGCTCGAGCCACAGCGCCACTTCCGGCTTTTTTTTTCTGCTTATGTGGTGGTGGTACTGAGGAATCGAACCCAGGGCCTCATGCATGCAAGGCAAGCACTCTACCACTGAGCCACCTTCCTAGCCCCCCTGTGAGATTCTTAATGGCAAACAATCATAAAAAGTAGAAGTGGTGCTGTGGCTCAAAATGGGTAAAGCACTTCTTGAGCAAAAAAGTTCAAGTCCCACGACCAACAACAACACACAAAAAAAGAATCAAAGTATTAAGAACACAATCTCAAACCAGGCACTGGTGGCTCATGCCTATAATCCTAGCTACTCAGGAGGCTGAGATCTGAGCATAGCTTTCTTCAAAGCCAGCCCAGGCAGAAAATCTCCTTGAGGGTCTTCCACAGCACCACTTCCAGTTTTCTGGCGATTAATTGGAGAAAAGAGTCTCATGGACTTTCCTGCCTGGCTGGCTTTGAAACATGACCCTCAGACCAGCCTTAGTAGCTAGGATAACAGGTATGAGCCACCATCGCCTGCCTTCCATGAGACTTTTTTTTGGGGGGGGGGGGGGGGGGGGGGTTCAGTTCTGGGGCCTGAATGCTGGGCCTGGGCGCTGTCCCTCAGCTCTTCAGCTTAAGACTAGCACTCTACCACTTGAGCCACAGCGCCACTTCTGGCTTTTTTTCTTTTTGCTTATGTGGTGCTGAGGAATCGAACCCAGGGCCTCATGCATGCAAGGCAAGCGCTCTACCACTGAGCCACCTTCCCAGTCCCTTCCATGAGACTCTTATCTCCAATAAACTTCCAAAAAACTAAAAGTGGAGCTGTGGCTCAAGTGGTAGAGCACTAGCCTTGAGCAAAAAAGGCCTAAATTCAAGCCTCAGGACCAACAACAGCAAAACAAAAACAAACAAACAAAACCCACAAATCTTTGGAGCCAGACTAAGTCGATGAAGCCTGTAAAGCATAACTAACTCTTGCTTGTTGTGCAACTTAGATTAATAAATTAACTTCAGTGCCTTAGTTTTCTTATCTGTATTTTTAATGTAATTTTTATTGTTATTATAAAGGTGATGTATAAAGGAGTTAGGGTTACATAAGTCAAATGAAGAGTACATTTGGGCGGAGGTGGGGTAATAGTTGTGGAGGTGGGAGGGAAGGGATGGTAGGGGGAAAACAAAGGAGGAGGCAACAATGCTCAATAGGAAATGTACTCATTACCTTGCTCATGTAACTGTAACACCCTCTGTACAGCATTTTTACAATAAAAAACATACCCCCAAAAAAGTACATTTCTCTTTGGACAATGTCATTCCTTCCCTCACTTTCTCTCTCCCATCCCACCGACAAGTTGTATAGTTCATTATTCACACAGTATCTAGTGAGCACCACCACTGCATTTATCTATCCTTTGTCCCCCTTAATATCCAATACTTACAGAAGACTAGCTGCTTCCTGGAATGCATTGACAGCTGCTGGAATATCCCCCATCACTAGGTGTTTCTGTCCTAATCCCAATAATTTCTTAGCTTCACAATCCACATCCACACTGCAAGAAAAAAGATTCTATTTTCATCATACATGTTAAACATACACTACATTTAGTCTGTAATATTTCCATTTTAGACTACTTTTCTAGTCTATTAAGACTAAACTCACATACCATCACAAAATCCAAAGAAATCTCAAAGGTAACATTCTGAAAGGCTTTACTACAAGATTTCTTAGTTTATTTACTCCATAGACTTATAATACATGTGCTAATTAGCCAATGATTTATAAATTCATAAACTGGGCAATCAAAACCAAACAGCAAGTGGATTATGAATACAGCTGAAGGCATTCAGGTCAGCACATAGATCACATGCCTACAAAGGGCAATGCAAAGAAATACTTCAGTAAACATGGTAAGACAGTAATCTCCAGATGAATACAATGTGGTACTGGCATAAAGAAAAGCAAACTAGGACAATAAATCCACACATATTTGGCTAAAACTTTGACAAAGATGCCAACTAATTCAATGGGGATAAAATGTGTATTAAATGGTGATGCAATAAACTACCCAGGGCTGGGAATGTGGCTTAGTGGTAGAGTGCTTGCCTAGCATGCTTGAAGCCATGGGTTCAATTTCTCAGTACCATATAAACAGAAAAGGCCAGAAGTAGCACAGTGCTAGCCCTGAGTTCAAGCCCCAGGACTGGCAAAAACTATCTACATAGTGAACTAAAATCCTTATCAATTATTTTATTATAAACATGAACTTGTGCTGGGCACTGGTGGCTCACATCTGTAATCCTAGCTATGTAGGAAGCTGAGATCTGAGGATTATTGGTTCAAAGCTAGCTCAGGTGGGAAAGGACGTGAGATACTGCTCATCCCCAATTAACCATCAGAAAAGTTAAGTGGAGCTGTGGCTGAAAGTGCGAGTGTTAGCCTTGAGCAAAAAAGCTCAGGGACATTGCCCAGGCCCTGAGTTCAAATTCTACAACCAACCAATGAAATACAAGAACTTAGGCTGGGAAGGCAGCTCAATGGTAGAATGCTTGCCTTGCATGCATGAGGCTGTGGGTTCGATTCCTCAGCACCACATAAGCAGAAAAAGCTAGAAATGGCGCTGTGGCTCAAGTAGTAGAGTGCTAGCCTTGAGCAAAAGCAGCTCAGGGACAGTGCCGAGGCCCAGAGTTCAGGCCCCACGACAGACCCCCCTCCCCCAAAATAAAAAACCCACAAGAACGTGAAATGATAGGTTTTTCTTTTTGCTAGCCCTGGGGCTTGAACTCAAGGGCCTGGGTGCTATCGTTCAGCTCAAGGAGAGCTCTCCCACTTGACCCACAGTACCACTTCCGGTTTTCTGGTGGTTAATTGGAGATAAGAGTCTCACAGACGCCGGGCCCTGGTGGCTCACGCCTGTAATCCTAGCTACTCAGGAGGCTGAGATCTGAGGATCGTGGTTCAAAGCCAGCCCGGGCAGGAGAGACCTTGAGACTCCTATCTCCAATAAACCACCAGAAAACCAGAAGTGGTGCTGTAGCTCAAGTGGTAGAGCACTCGCCTTGAGCTGAAGAGCTGAGAGACAGCACTCAGGCCCAGAGTTCAAGCCCCACGACTGACAAAAAAAAAAAAAAAGTCTCACAGACTTTCCTGTCCAGGCTGGCTTTTTGAACCACGATCCTCAGAGATCAGCGTAGCTAGGATTACAGGTATGAGCCACTGGTGCTGGGCTTGAGTGTCTTATAGCCAATTAGCCACCAAAAACTAGAAGTGGTACTGTGGCTCAAGTGGTAGAATGCTAGCCTTGAATAAAAGAACTTAAGAGACAGTGACCAGGACTACATTTCAATATCCAGGACAGGCAAAAAAAAAAAAAAAAAAAGTCTGAGGGCATGGTTCAATAGTGGAATGTATGCCTAAAAAGCACAAGGCTCTGAATTCAAACCTCAGCATCACTAGAATGAATAAACAATTCACCAAATTGGGGTTTAAACACAGGGACTTGCATTTACTACGCAGATTTTCTATGTCTGATCCAGGCGTCCAGCCCTTTTATGTACTGTTATTTTGATAGGGTCTTGCTCTTCTTTGCTTAGAAATGCATTTGAACATACTGTTCTATACTTCCTAGAACTGGAGCTTTTGGTTCACATGACAGAGTGTGAACTGTGAGCAGAAAAGCCAAATAAGAGTGAGAGGCCCTGAATTCAAGGCCCAATAACCAACATTTTTTTAAAAAGGCACGGGGGGGGGGGGGGGGGGGTAGGGGGGTGCCCCCTGCCCATCAGGCGCCAGTGGCTCACACCTATAATCCTAGCTACTTAGGAGGCTAAGATCTGAGGATCACAGTTCAAAGCCAGCCAAAGTAGGAAAGTCTGTGAGACTGTGGCACTGTGGGTCAAGTGGGAGAGCTCGCTTTGAGCAGAAGAGCTGAGGGACAGCATCCAGGCCCAGAGTTAAAAGCCCACGACCAACCAAAACACAAAATGGGGAGAGGGAGGGAAATGTGGCTTAGTGGTATAGCAATTGCCTAGCATGCATGAAGCCCTGGGTTCAATTCCTTAGTACCACTTAACAGAAAAAGCCAGAAGTGGTAGAGCACTAGCCTTGAGCACAGAAAGGCTCAGGGACAGAGCCCAGGCTCTGAGTTGAAGCCTCAGGACTGGCAAGAAAGGAAGGAAGGAAGGAAGGAAGGAAGGAAGGAAGGAAGGAAGGAAGGAAGGAAGGAAGGAAGGAAGGAAGGAAGGAAGGAAGGAAGGAAGGAAGGAAGGAAGGAAGGAAGGAAGGAAGGAAGGAAGGAAGGAAGGAAGGAAGGAAGGAAGGAAGGAAGGAAGGAAGGAAGGAAGGAAGGAAGGAAGGAAGGAAGGAAGGAAGGAAAGAAGGAAAGGTAAGGTATATACCAGGGGCTGGGAAGGTGGCTCAGTGGTAGAGCGCTTGCCTTGCATGCATGAGGCCCCGGGTTCCTCAGCACCACATAAGCAAAAAGAAAAAAGCCGGAAGTGGCGCTGTGGCTCAAGTGGTAGAGCGCTAGCCTTGAGCTGAAGAGCTGAGGGACAGTGTCCAGGCCCAGAGTTCAGGCTCCATGACTGGACCCGCCCCCCAAAAAAGTGTATACCAAAAGTATATACCAAATGATATTATCTAAATAAAATTACACAAACTGTAAAGTCATCCACAATAACAGAAAGCTTAGTAGTTGCCTAGGGAGGGTAGAATATACAAAGCAGTACAGGAAACGATAAGGCGAATATGTTCTCTTTTTGGTTGGAATGATTTAGAGGTATTCACATATATAATCTCACAACTCATTAAACTGGTCACTGTTAAGTTATGTGTATCTTCTATGTTAATTTAGTTTAATAGCTGCTAAAAGGAAAAAAAAGTGAAATAAAACCAGGTTCATGCATGTAATCTTAGCTACTCAGGAAGCTGAGACCCTAAATATCTGTTTAAATCCAGCCTAGGCAGAAATAAATCCATGAGATGTTATTTTAAAAAAAAAACTAGCAAAAAGTTAAGTCTGCAACCCTGAGGCGTTTGAAGACTCCTCAAAAAATAAAACATAAAACTACCCTATGATCCAGCACTACCACTCTTGGGGCATATTAGAAGTCAGAATAGGGTAAAGACACTTGTACATCCATGTTCACTGCTGTACTATTCATAGTAGCCAAGTTATGGAAACAGCTCAGATGCTCAACAATAGATGAGTAGATCAAGAAAATGTGATGTACAAACACACTGGACTGTTAGTAGATCAAGAAAATGTGATGTACAAACACACTGGACTGTTATTCATCCATCAGAAAAGTCATTTGATGGACCTAGAAAAATAAGCCAAGCTCAGAGAAACAAACACTGTTTACTCTATGTGGAAACTCCATTTAAAATACAACTAAACATAGTAACTTCTACAGTTCTTATATATTCACAGACTAATTAAAGGAGGTGTGAGAAAAGCATCTTTTCTTTTGAAGCAGACTGCTGTCAATCTTGTAAGAATTCTTTTTCTGAAAAGGTCTTGTTTTGGCAAGGTGACTTGGCCCTTGTTGATTACATTTTAGTTATATCCTTTTCCTGCTATACTTTAAGGAAGACATCCTGTTAGAAGTTCCTTGAATTTAGTTATATCCTGTTAACTGAACCACATCCTTTTCCAGATTGTGAACCTGAGGCTCAGCTAATCTAAACAGAGGGGCAGGGCCTGCTGGGTTAGGGATTAAAAAGCGAACAGCTTGCCTACAGTGTGCTTGCCTGCCAGATTATTGGCTGATGGCAGTACTCTTTAAACTTTACTCTGTTCCTTTAGAGTTCGTAAACAGGATTCCCCAACATCCAAAGCATTTCTTTTTTCTCTTTTGCTGGTACTCTGACTTGAACTCAAGAGCTTGGGCTCTGTCTCTTAAGCCTCTGTGCTCAAGTCTAGCACTCTGCCACTTAAGCCACAGTGCCACTTCTGGCCTTTCCTGTTTATGTGGTACTGAGGAATCAAAAGCAGGGCTTCATGCATGCTACACAAGCACTCTACCACTAGGCCATATTCCTAGTCCCCAGAGCATTTTTAACACAGGTATACAAAGGGGAGGAATCCAAAGGCATAATTCCTCTGAAAAACTAAAGTACCCCTTCTTTCCTCCTGTTCCTGGGGTTTGAATTCAGGGCCCAAACGCTGTACCTGATCTTTTGTGCTCAAGGCTAGTAGTGCTCTACTATTTGAGCCACAGCTCTACTTCTAGCTTTTTGTGGTTAATTGGAGGTAGAGTCTCACAGACTTTCCTACTGGGCTGGTTTGAATCTATGATCCTATAATAGCATGAGCTATCTGTCCCTGGCATCTAAAGGACTATCAAAGTTAAGTTCCAAGAAATAGCAGAGACAAAGTAGGGGAGAACTGAAGAGGTGAAAATGCCAAGGAACTTACAAATGAGAGAGAGAGTGGGATAACAAGTCAAACAAGAAATGTACTCACTACTTTACGTAACTTGTAACTCCTCTGTACATCACCTTGGCAATTTATATATAAAAAAAATTTTAGTGGGTAGGGATGAAGGGGCAAACTGGGAGAAAGTAAAGTTAGAGATGATGTTGTTCAAATGTACAAATGTTCATTGCACTCATTACCTGACTTAGGAAATGGCAGCCCTAAGAGGGTGCCAATGATTCACGCCTGTAATCCTAGCTACTCAGGAGGCTGAGATCGGAAGATCTTGGTTACAAGACAACCCAGGGAGGAAAGTCTGTGAGATTCTTATCTCCAATTAACCACCAGAAAACTGGAATGGTGTTGTGGCTCAAGTGGTAGAGCTTAGGAACAGTGCCCCATGACCGGAGGGGGGAAAAAAAGGGGGGGGGGGAAAGGTAGTTCTTTATAGAACACATGAATAGTAACAGCAAAATTACTTAAGCCAGCCAGCCAGCCAAAATTAAGGCCCCCAAGTTCAAACCCTAGAATACCTTAGAAAAATCAAACAAGAAGGAAGGAGGATAGCAAGTAGTTTTCAAAAGAAAAAAAACAAAACTGAGCTAGGTGCCAGTGGCTCATGTCTGTAATCTTAGCTACTGAGAATCAAAGTTTGTTTGTTTGTTTTTTTTGGGTCTGGTCATGGGGCCTGAACTCTGGGCCTGGGTGCTGTCCCTTAGCTCTTCAGCTCAAGGGTAGCGCTCTAGCGCTTGAGCCACAGCGCCACTTCTGGCTTTTTTCTTTTTGCTTATGTGGTGCTGAGGAATCGAACCCAGGGCCTCAGGCATGCAAGGCAAGTGCTCTACCACTGAGCCACCTTCCCAGCCCTGAGAATCAAAGTTTGGAGCCAGCCCTGACAGACAAATTTTATGAGACCCTACATTCTAATCAGCAAAATGCCAAAAGAAAAAGTTTGAGGGGCTGGGAAGGTGGCTCAGTGGTAGAGCGCTTGCCTTGCATGCATGAGGCCCTGGTTTGATTCCTCAGTACCATATAAGCAAAAAGAAAAAAAAAAGCTGGAAGTGGCACTGTGGCTCAAGTGGTACAGAGCACTAGCCTTGAGCTGAAGAGCTGAGGGACAGCGCCCAAGCCGAGTTCAGGAGTGACGACAGGACCCCAAAAAGTTTGAGTCAACTGGTAGAATGTCAGCTATAAGAAAAGAATGTGTAGCCGGGTCCTGGTGGCTCACGCCTATAATCCTATCCAAAAAAAAAAAAATCTAGCCACTCAGGAGGCTGAGATCTGAGGATCGCGGTTCAAAGTCATGGGGCTTGAACTCTGGGGCTGGGCGCTGTCCCTCAGCTCTTCAGCTCAAGGTTAGCACTCTACCACTTGAGCCACAGCGCCACTTCCAGCTTTTTTCTTTTTGCTTATGTGGGGCTGAGGAATCCAACCCAGGGCCTCAAGCATGCAAGGCAAGCCCTCTACCACTGAGCCACCTTCCCAGCCTCTGTGAGACTCTTATCTACAATAAACCACTCAAAAACCGGAAGTGGTGCTGTGACTCAAGCGGTAGAGCCTTGCCTCCCCTTGCCTCCCGCTGAAGAGCTGAGGGACATCGTCCAGGCCCAGAGTTCAAGCCCCATGACCAACCCCCCCCCAAAAAAGTGAGGCCAAATCCAAACGCTAAAACAAGAAAAAAATAAATACTTTTTAATTCTTAGTTCAACAGTCACACAAGTGCTTTCCCTAGAAGCAACTATTATATCTATTTCCATATGCTGAAGGATTTTATCTATCTACTATCAACTACTATCTATCATCTGCTATCACGAAGCCAAGGACTTAGATTTAGTAGTAGGACTCTTAGCTCCATTATAGGTATTCTTCCTAAATAAAAAACCTGCTAGTGTAGGTGTCACTGCTTTCACAGTATAGTGTCAATAGTTATACAAAAGTCTTAGCCAGGCGCCGGTGGCTCACGCCTGTAATCCTAGCTACTTGGGAGGCTGAGATCCAAGGATCGTGGTTCAAAGCCAGCCCGGGCATGAAAGTCCATGAGACTCTTATCTCCAAAAAACCACTAGAAAACCGGAAGTGGCGCTGTGGCTCAAGTGGTAGAGCGCTAGCCTTGAGCTGAAGAGCTGAGGGACAGCACCCAAGCCCAGAGTTCAAGCCCCATGACTGACCAAAAAAAAAAAGTCTTGTTTTTATGAAAATGATCTTACTGATTCCTTGAAAGAGGATGTTACCCTAGCACATACAAAAATCTTTTGAGGAGCAAAAGGCATAAGCTCAATGGCAAGAGTGAGGCCATGGATTCAATCCACAGTGAAATAAATATATACACAAACTGACTTTGAAGTTATGATGCTTAGTTTATATTCCAGATATGAATCTAATAGTACCATGCAAATAATCTTACCTTTCCACTCTATCTGCAGAGGTAGAAGGAGCAGGAGCATCTTCAATTCTATAATTGAAAAAGTAAAAATAGAGGCAATTTTAAGCCTGAAAATTCAGAAAAATATAAATAAAAAGCCATCACTTCTTAAGCTATCAACAGGAACCAAGTATTATGGATTCCATACATTACTATTCAACGTCTATTCATTCTACTATCTGGAGTTTAAATACTCAGCAACTTCACAGCTAGACACAAAGACCAGGTACAACTTAAGAGGCCAAGTGCAATGCATTCAGTTGTGGTCAAGCAGACCAAAACTAGAAAGGCCTTGGATTGCTATTTATACAAAGATTCAAGATCTTTTTGTGACAATTCTTTCCAAGGATCTACTACATTCCTGTCCCTGACGTTTATTGAACTATTCTGACCAAATGGTATTATCACAGAGCTTCTCAAACCACTGTAATGAAAACTAGCTTTTAAATTTTTCTCATTTGAGTTTTTGTAAAATGTATCAAGGTAATGTCAAATTGCCTTATTTCCAAATTAATCCTAAAGTTTTGTTTACTTCCTTATATACCAGTAACTAATTGCTCACAAACTGACACTACTTTATAAGCTACACTGTGATAGTAACACAGATTCAAATAGTTTTTGTGCCAAAGTAATGCTATATACACATACTACAACATTCAGGCAACACTAGCAGCAAGAATACACCAACAGCCACATATGTGGCTCACATATGTAGTCCTAGCTACTCCAAATTACATGTGAGCCACTAGCTGTTGGTGTATTCTTCCTACTCCACAGGCTGAGAAAGTGAAAGCCATAGTTTAAAGCCAGCCTTGGTAAACAAACACAAGACTTCAAGTAACTAGCAGGAAGATAAAACGAACACTAACATGCACCTGTACATTCCCACGAACATGCATGCACACTAAAACATATACAAATGCCACAAACAGGGCTGGGAAGGTGGCTCAGTCCTAGAGCGCTTGCCTTGCATGCTCAAGGCCCTGGGTTCAATTCCTCAGCACCACATAAGCAAAAAGAAAAAAGCCAGAAGTGGCGCTGTGGCTCAAGTGGTAGAGCACTAGCCTTGAGCTGAAGAGCTGAGGGACAGTGCCCAGGCCCAGAGTTCAGGCCCCACGACCGGACCAAAAAAAAAAAAAAAACAAAAAACAAATGCCACAAATGTTTTATATCTAAAAGAAGGTAAAGGGCTGGGAAGGTGGCTCAGGGGTAGAGCGCTTGCCTTGCATGCCTGAGGCCCTGGGTTCAATTCCTCAGCTCCACATAAGCAAAAAGAAAAAGCCGGAAGTGGCACTGTGGCTCAAGAGGTAGAGCTCTAGCCTTGAGCTGAAGAGCTGAGGGATAGCCCCCAGGCCCAGAATTTAAGGCCCACAACCGACCAAAAAAGGTGAGAGGTGAGATATATATTAACTTTTACAGCTAGCCATGATGGAAATACCAGATTAACCCTTTCACCTCAAACTATAAAAACAGCCAAAATACATGAAATAGATTTTCAGATATTGAAGTAAGTAGACACTGATCTAAGAAAATAAGGTAGATGGCACAGTTTACTGCCTTCATACTGTGAAGTTTCATCCACAGTACAGAGAAACTTATCCAACAATCTCATGAATCTAAAGAGATACTAGAGTTTGAAGAGGCCACCAAGGTAGTTAGAATAAGAGACAATCTGCAGGATTTTAGTTAGGCGTTAATCAGCTACTGAAGGTAGGGTCTGAAGCTAGGCAGTGCTTGCCTAGAATGTTCACGACCTTTCAGAAAAATGTAAATAAAACTTTCATGAGCATATAGGGTCTACAACAGTACAGGAACATCAAGTACAGTCCTAAGAAGAATATAGCTTTACACTAATTAAAACCAATGACCGTTCCAAACTTGTCTAACAAAAAGCACCACTAGAGTGCTGTAATCCTAGCTACTCAGAAGGCTGACATACGAATGTTCAATGCCAGCCTGGGGAGAAAAGTCTGTGAGACTCTAATCTCCACTTAAGCACCAAAAAGCCATAAGTGGAGCTGTGGCTCCAGTGGTAGAGCACTAGCTAGCCTTGAACAAAACAGCTCAGCAACAGTGCCCACACACTTAATTCAAGCCCCCAAGTGGGCATTAAAAAAAGAAAAAAGAAAAAAGAAAAATCACAAGTGGCACTGTGGCTCAGAGTGGTAGAAAGCTAGTCTGGAATACAAAAAGCTTAGGGACAATGCCCCAGACCCTGAGTTCGAGCCCATTTAAAAAAAGAAAATATTATCTTATCTTGCCCATGTAATTGTAACCCCTCTGTACAGTATTTTCACAATAAAAAAGAAAAAGAAAAAAAGAAAAGCAAGCCTCAAAGCCATCGCTAAAATGGGCATCATTTCTACAATGCCAACAATCTTTGAAGGTGAACACAAAGAATCCTAAGTTTGAGACCCAGCCAGCCTAGGCTAGCTAGAATGCAAGTCCCTGAGTTCAAGCCAAGGTAGATTATGTTGTTGTTGTTGTTGTTGTTTTTTGCCGGTCATGGGGCCTGAACTCTGGGTCTGGGCGCTGTCCTTCAGCTCAAGGCTAGCTAGCGCTCTACTACTAGAGCCACAGCACCACTTCCGGCCTTTTCTGTTTATGTGGTGCTGAAGAATCCAACCCAGGGCCTCATGCTTGCAAGGCAAGCAAGCACTCTACCGCTGAGCCACCTTCCCAGCCCGAAGGTAGGAGATTATGACAAACGTTAGAACACAAATATAAGGATCTCACCTCAAACTCCAGAACTACAAAAACAAAACGATCTAGGGATGTAATACTTAATACACAAAGCCTTGGAGTCTTTCACCACACTCAGAAGAGCTACAGAGGGAGGTATAACAAAAAAGCATGTTTCCTAGGTTGGGGCTTTAACTGTGAGCTTAGGCGCTGTCCCTCAGCTCTTCAGCTCAAGGCCAGCGCTCTATCATTTGAGCTACAGGGACACTTTAGGTTTTCTGGTGGTTAACTGGCAGTCTCATGGACTTTCCTGCCTGGGCTGACTTTGAACCATTTTCAGATCTCAGCCTCCTGAGTAGCTAGGATTACAGGCATGAGTCCCTTGTTTTAGGCTTGTTTCTTATTTTCTTTTCCTAATTCCTTCAGCTGTGCTATTTGTGTACTATTCTGTAGCTAGGCTGTACATCTAAACAAAAGTATCTGTATACCAGTGGCTCATTCCTTTAATTCTAGGTACTCAGAAAGCTGAGACCAGGAAGACTTAGGTTCAAAAGCAAGCAGGGCAGAAGTCCATGAGACATATCTCCTGCTACGGGCTGAATTGGGGGTATAACTCAAATGATAGAGGTAAGCCTTGATTAAGAAAGCTAAGTGAAAGCCGGGCGCTGGTGGCTCTCGCCTGTAATCCCAGTTACTCAGGAGGCTGAGATCTGAGGATTGTGGTTCAAAGCCAGCCCGGGCAGGAGAGACCGTGAGACTCCTATCTCCAATAAACCACCAGAAAACTGGAAGTGGCGCTGTAGCTCAAGTGGTAGAGCGCTCGCCTTGAGCTGAAGAGCTGAGGGACAGCGCCCAGGCCCAGAGTTCAAGCCCCACGACTGACCAAAAAAAAAAAAGAAAGCTAAGTGAGAGCATGACCCCAAGTTCAACATCCAATACAAACACACAAACTTAAAAACCTGGAATGCTTGGCATGTTAACTTTTTTTTTGGTCGGTCGTGGGGCTTGAACTGGGGGCCTGTCCCTGTCCCTCAGTGCTTCAGCTCTACCACTTGAGCCACAGCACCCCTTCTGGTTTTCTGGTGGTTTAATGGAGATTAGAGCTTCACAGACTTTTTTGCCCAGGCTGGCTTTGAACGGCAATCCTCAGATCTCAGCCTCCTGAGTAGCTAGAGTTACAGGCATGAGCCACAGACACCCAGCCTGGCAGATAACTTTTTAAAAGTTTAATTACATATCTGCTACCTTTACCTTAAAAAAAAATCTAGTCTAGGGCTGGGAAGGTAGCTTAGTGGTAGAATGCTTGCCTCGCATACATGAGGCCCTGGGTTCGATTCCTCAGCACCACATACACAGAAAAGGTCGGAAGTGGCACTGTGGTTCAAGTGGTAGAACGCTAGCCATGAGGTGAAGAGCTGAGGGACAGCGCCCAGGCCCAGAGTTCAGGCCCATGACCGGACCCCCGTCCCCCCCCCCAAAAAAAAACTAGTCTAGCAAGGTGCTAGTGGTTCATGTCTGTAATCCTAGCTACTCAGGAGGCTATATAATCTAAGGATAGCAGCTTGAAGCTTTCCTGGGCAGAAAAGTCCCTGTGAGACTCTGATCTCCAATTAACCACTCAAAAACTGTAGAGTACTAACTGGGCAAAAAAGCTGAGACAGGGTCTAGGCCAAGTTCAACCCCCACAACCATTATATATATAAAAGAAGTACGAACTGGCAATAGTAGCTCACGCCTGTAATCCTAGCTACTCAGGAACTGAGATCTGAGGCTCACAGTTTGAAGTGAAGCCAGACTGGGCAGGAAATCTGGCATGTGAGATTCTATTTTCAATTAACTGCTAACAATGCAGGAAGTGGAGCTGCAGCAAGAGGTAAAACACAGCCTTGCGCACCAGCTCAGGGACAGCACCCACGCCTGAGTTCAAGCATACACTGGAATACGCTGACATAAAAATCAATCTAAGGGGCTGGGAAGTTGGCTCAGGGGTAGAGCGCTTGCCTTGCATGCATGAGGCCCTGGGTTCGATTCCTCAGCACCACCTAAGAAAAAAGCCGGAAGTGGCGCTGTAGCTCAAGTGGTAGAGCGCTAGCCTTGAGCTGAAGAGCTGAGGGACAGCGCCCAAGCCGAGTTCAGGCCCCACGACCTGACCCCCCCCCAAAAAAAATCAATCTAAAATGAACATACACACACCAGAGGTTGTGGTGTACATCTGTATGTAATCCCAGCTACAAGGGTGGTAGCACTTGGAAAGGAAGGAGATGGAAAGATTGGATGTCAGCCCCACTTAAAAAAAGGGGGGGGGGGGGAGGACTGGGAAGATGGTTCAGTGGTAGAGTGCTTACCTTTTAGGCATGAGGCTCTGGGTTTGATTCCTCAGCACCACAAAAGCAGAAAAAGGTGGAAGTGGCACTGTGGCTCAAGTGGTAGAGCGTTAGCTTTGAGCTTTGAGCTGAAGAGCTGAGGGACAGCACTCAGGCCCAGAGTTCAGGTCCCGTGACCGACACTCCCCCCCCCCAAAAAAAGCCAGATCTGATGACAAATTCCTGTCATAACTGAGAGGCAGGTGGGATGATAATGGAACAAGGTTGGCTGTCCATGGGCAAAGGGGAGAGCCTATATGAATAATAAACTAAAGCAAAAGAAACAAGGGCCCAAGTAATTAGGGTACCTGATTAGCAAGTATGAGGCTGAATGCAAACCCCAGTGTCTCACACACACACACAGACAAACACGCACGCACACACACCACCTAAAGTTACAAGGTGCTGGTGGCTCACACCTGTAATCCTAGCTACTCAGGAGGCTGAGATCTGAGGATTGTGGTTCAAAACCAGCCTGGGCAGGAAAGTCTTGAAGATGCTTATCTCCAATTAACCACCAGAAAATTGGAAGGGGTACTGTGGCTTAAATGGAAGAGACCTAGCCTTGAGCTGAAGAATTGAGGGACAGCTCCCAGGCCCAGAGTTCAAGCCCCATAATTGACAAAAAAAAAAAAAAAAAAAAGCATGCATCTATGCTGGGATTACCCCGTAATTCTAGCTACTCAGGAGTGTGAGATCTGGAGTATCATAGTTCAAAATCAGTAGGGCAGAAAAGTCCAAAGGAGTCTGAAACTGTAATTCACCAGCAAAATGTCAGACTTTTCCTTTCTTTTTTTGGGGGGGTGGAGAGGAAAATCTTTAGAGTGAATCCAAGTTGTTTTGGTGTAGACAGGCACTATACCAACTTTAACTATGCCACTAACTCTTTAACTCTGTTTTTTGAATAGGGTTGCTTTTTGCCCAGCCCAGCCAAAACAGCTTCCAGTTTAGCTGAAAGGCATGTGTCACTACATCCACCTTTTTAGTGGTTGAGAGAGGGGGTCTCACAAATGTTTTTTGTCTAGGCTGGCCTCAAGTCATGATCCTTTTAATCTTCACTTCTCCAGAAGCTATGATTAGAAATGTATGTGCTACTATTCCACAATACTGTGAAATTTATTTTTTTTTTTTGGTTGTTCCTGGGGCCTGAACTCTAGGTCTACGCGCTGTCCCTCAGCTCTTCAGCTTAAGGCAAGCGCTCTACCACTTGAGCCACAGCGCCACTTCTGGCCTTTTCTGCTTATGGCTTATGTGGTGCTGAGGAATCGAACCCAGGGCCTCATGCATGCAAGGCAAGCACTCTACCACTGAGCCACCTTCCCAGCCCCAATACTGTGAAATTTATGTAATCACTTAATCACAATAAAAAAATGTAAAAAAAAAAAAAAAAAAAGAAATGCATGTGCTAAGGCTCGGAGGTGGCTCAGTGGTAGAGTGCTTGCCTTGCATGCATGAGGCCCTGGGTTCGATTCCTCAGCACCACATAAGCAGACAAGGCTGAAAGTGGCGCTGTGGCTCAGTAGGAGAGTGCTTGCCTTGAGCTGAAAAGCTGAGGGATAGTTCCTAGGCCCACAGTTCAAGCCCCATGACTGACAAAAAAAAAAAAAAAAGAAAGAAAGAAATGCATGTCCTACCCATGCCTGGCTTAGTGTGGATCTAGATTTTTTTTTTTTTGGTCGGTCGTGGGGCTTGAACTCTGGGCCTGGGCGCTGTCCCTCAGCTCTTTAGCTCAAGGCGAGTGCTCTACCACTTGAGCTACAGTGCCACTTCCGGTTTTCTGGTGGTTTATTGGAGATAGGAGTCTCAGGGTCTTTCCTGCCCCGGCGGGCTTTGAACCACGATCCTCAGATCTCAGCCTCCTGAGTAGCTGGGATTACAGGCGTGAGCCACCAGCGCCCGGCTGGATCTAGATTTTAAAGCAGTAAATGGAGAATACTTTGGGACACACATTTCACAAAAGACAAAGACTAGAAGATGACACACACACTAAACTCTCTTAAAGAACAAGATCTAGGACTGGGAGGTTGGCTCAGTGGTAGAGTGCTTGCCTTGCATGCATGAGGCCCTGAGTTCGATTCCTCAGAACCACATAAGTAGAAAAAGCCAGAAGTGGTACTATGGCTTAAGAGGTAAAATGCTAGCTTTAAGCTAAAGAGCTGAGAGAGAGTGCCCAGGCCCAGAGTTCAAGCCCCACAACTGGCCCCCCCCAAAAAAAAACAAGATCTAATTCTTTCATAATTATGAGCTGGTGGTTCTCACCTGTAATTCTAGCCCTCAGAAGGCAGAGGCAAGAGAATCAAGAGTTGAAGACAGCCTGAGTTACATAACACCCTATACTTCCATAACATAAAAGAATTGAGGACCATTTAGTCCATTTGGTTTTCTGCTCAGATCTCAGCCTCCTGAGTAGCTAGGATTACAAGTGTGAGCCATTATTTCTGCATTCTTAGATTTTCCTCACCTTCCAAAGGTGGGCACTGGTGGTTCCTGCCTGTAATCCTAGTCAGGAAACAGATCTGAGGATCTCAGTTCGAAGCCAGCCCAGGCAGGAATGTCCATGAGACTCCTATCTCCAATTAACCACCAGAAGACTAGAAGTAGAGCTATAGCTCAAAATGGCAGTATGCTAGTCATAAACACCAAAGCAAGGACATCGCCTAGACCAAGTTCAAGTCCCACGACCTACAAAAACAAACTATTTCACACTATAATCATGTATAAAAAAATAAAATTTTTGGGCTGGGAAGGTGGCTCAGTGGTAGAGCGTTTGCCTTGCATGCATGAGGCCCTGGGTTCAATTCCTCAGCACCACATATGCAGAAAAAGCTAGAAGTGGTGCTGTTGCTCAAGTGGTAGAGCGCTAGCCTTGAGCTGAACAGCTCAGGTATAGAGCCCAGGCCCAACTGAACAAAAAAAGAAAGAAAGAAAAAGGAAAAAGAAGGCTGAGAATGTGGTAGAGTGCTGGCCTAGCATGCATGAAGCCCTGAGTTCAATTCCTCAATATTACATAAACAGAAAAAGCTAGGGCTGGGAAGGTGGCTCAGTGGTAGAGCACTTTCCTTGCATGCATGAGGCCCTGGGTTCGATTCCTCAGCACCACATAAGCAAAAAGAAAAAAGCCAGAAGTGGCGCTGTGGCTCAGGTGGTAGAGTACTAGCCTTGAGCTGAAGACCTGAGGGACAGCGCCCAGGCCCAGAGTTCAGGCCCCACCACCGGACTCAAAAAAAAAAAGAAAGAAAGAAAAAGAAAAAGCCAGAAGTGGTGCTGTGGCTCAAGTGGTAGAGTCCTAACCTTGAGCAAAAGAAGCTCGGGGACAGTGCCCAGATCCTGAGTTCAAGCCCCAGGACTGACAAAAAAGTGAAGATACCTGTACACAGAATGTGGTAAATGTTGTCTAGGAAGCACCAGAGAAAGTAACTCTTCATAATACAACACAACTCACAATACCACTCTAAGGAAAAATCAATGAGGAGACAAAATGTTAATTCTGAAATTGAAGTTCTCAAATGATCCTGAGGGCGGTTTGACAATCACTTGCTTCTCATGAATCTACTAGGAAACAAACCAAAAAGTGGTAAGGCACACAAAGGCTAAAAAAACTCAGCTAACTGTAAATATACTGTGTAATGTCAATTGGGATGTACATCTTGAGAAAACCGATTAAAAAAAAAAGTCCCTGTACAATCAGAAGGATGTTATCAGATCTGTTGTATCGAAAATAGAACTTGTATTCTACAATATATGAGTGATTCCACACTCTGAAAAATTCAGTGTCTGAGTGACAACATGCCTTTCCATGCAATTACATTTTCTTCCCCTTCGGGATCTTTCACTAATCCTGCTTGTACACAGCCGACTCACCCAGCAAGAAAACACGGCTGACCAGTGGAAGGAGTTCCACGCAGCGCTGACAGAATACTCTCCAGCATAATATCTCCCTGAAGCAACCAAGTTTAATGCTCACATTGTATAAAGAACCGCGATGCTCCCCAACTACGTGAGAGCCTGAGGTGGGGAAGGAGGCGCGGGAAACCAGCCACACCGCGCCACCCACGGCGGAAATCCACCAAACAATGGAGTTTTCCCGCCTCCTCAAGGTTCGGCCCCCTGCTCCACAACTGGCTAAAGGGAACCAAACGCTCGCGCGCTAAGCCCCGCCCCGCCCTCTGCGAAGCCCCGCCCACCCTGGCCCTCCGGTCCGGCCTCCCTCCTCGTGCAGTTTTTTTTTTTTTGGCGCCAAATCTGTTGATTATATTTCCAGCTCTTCTGGGGACTTCCAGAAGGGCCACACTACTAGTGCGCTGACAAGCAGGGACGTCGAGGCACGCCGGCACGCCAGGACCCCGCCCCCCCATTGGAAGCCCCGGGCCGGGGACGGGAAGGAGAGGGGTAGGCGATGGAGACAGCCGCCGCTGCCCCCGGCAAGATGGCGGCCGCAGAAAGCGGGGCAGGGGGCGCCAGCCGCCCGCCGGAATCGCCAGTGCGCGGGCTCTCCGTAAGCGGCTTCCCCGGCGGCCAAGCCTCCCCAGACATCGCCAGCGGCTTGCCGGGAGGCAGCCCTCCCACCACCGGACTACCCTTCCCACACACCAGCCCTCCCAGACTGGCCGCAGTCTCTAGCCCGCCACAGCCCCGCTTACTTGTCTGCGGAAACCAGCTCCGCGGCGATAGCAGCAGTGGCTGTGGACTCTGTGGCCATCGTTCCCCTGAGGTGGTGGAACGCCGCGCGGGGATAAAGCCTGTGAGGAAACCAGGGAATTTGGGACGCCAGGGAGCAATTCGGGGAACAGAAAATGGCAGATTGGAGACCCCGCGCGTCTGGAGCCCTCCTATATACCCAAGCCTCGGCCCCGCCCATCCACTTCCGGATCCTCCCCCTCGGATTTAAAGGGACAGGACTCAAACCCCTATTCTATCCCAAGGACACCTCCCACCCTAGTCTCGTTAGTGCCTTCCCGACCTGACCTGCCTTCCTTCAGAACAGCTTCCTGCTTCTATAGGGAGTCTAGTTAGGGAACGAGAATGTTGGTACAACCCCTCACGGGGTGCCAGCCTGCAGCTTCCACGTGAAGCCGGCGCTATTCCGCGAGTGTTCGACGAGTAGCCGAACGCCTTCTCACCCAAGAAGGTGACTCAGATTTTTCTCTACTTCCTCTCAGTACTAACGTATAGACACGCCAGAGCGCTGCACGAGTGCAGCAGCAACGGCTAGAAACGACCTCCCCAAGAAGCGTGGCTCTGGGCCTCCGCAACTAATGACGCAAAAAGTTGCTGGCCTAGGATTGGCTGCAGCTGAAATTACCGCGCTTCATTTAAAGCGCAGTGGGGCGGGGGAGGGGGCGGAATGCGGTTGGCTTCTCTGTGTGGACTCGCCCCCTTTGTCTGGCCCAATCCACTGGTGTCATCCTGTTAAATCACGCTACCCAGATTCCAATTCTGACTAGTTCTAGCTCCTTTGAAACCAATCCAGGCTTACAATTTGTTAAATATCTATTATGCCCAAGGGTGTTTAAACGCTTTAAAGCTATCGGTTTTTTGTTGTTTTTTTTCAGTCATGGGGTTTGAACTCTGAGCTCTCACACTTGAGCCACTGCATCACTTCCGGCTTTTTTTCCTGCTTATGTGTGATAAGGAATCGAACCCAGGGCCTCATACACGTAAGCCAAGCACTCTACCACTGAGCCACCTTCCCAACCCAAAGCTATTGGTGTTGTTTTAGCCCCTTTCCCTCCCCCCTCCCCCAGTCCTGTGGCTTGAACTCAGGGCCTAGGCACTGTCCCTTAGCTTTTTTTTTTTTTTTTGTCGGTTGTGGGGCCTGAACTCTGGGCCTGGGCGCTGTCCCTCAGCTGGTCAGCTCAAGGCTACCACTCTACCACTTGAGCCACTGTCCCCCTTCCAGCTTATTCTGTTTATGTAGTACTGAGGAATCGAACTCAGGTCTCATTCATGCTAGGAAAGTACTCTGCCACTAAGCCACATTCCCAACCCTGTTTGAGTCTTAACAGAACCAATACTAGTGAGACTGGTGTTAGCCCCATTTCATAGATAGAAACTAAGGTGAGCCTTAGTTTCATGCCTGTTCAAAAGCCAACTTGGGCAGGAAAGTCCATGAGACTCTTATTTTTTATTTTTTTGGGTCCGGTCCTGGGCACTGTCCCTCAGCTCTTCAGCTGAAGGCTAGCGCTCTACCACTTGAGCCACAGCACCACTTCGGGCTTTTTTCTTTTTACTTATGTGGTGCTGAGGAATCGAACCAAGGGCCTTAGGCATGCAAGGCAAGCACTCTACCACTGAGCCACCTTCCCAGCACTGTCCATGAGACTTGTATCTCCAATTAAGTATCAAAAAGCCAGAAATGGCACTGGGGTTCAAAGTGGTAAGCACTAATCTTTAGCAAAAAAGCCAAGGGACCAGCCCGCTGCCCATGGCTCACACCTGTAATCCTAGCTACTAAGGAGGCTGAGATCTGAGGATTGCAGTTCTAAGCCAGCCCAGGCAGGAAAGCTTGTGAAACTCTTATCTCCAAGGACAGTGCCCAGGCCCAGAGTTCAAGGCCCACAACTGACAAAAAACAAAAAAAAAGCTAAGGGACCATGACCAGGCCTTGAGTTCAAACCCCAGGATAGGATGTATACTAAAAAAGAAAAGAAACTAAGAGGTAGAAGCAAGGTTTGACTTGCTCAAAAAAAAAAAAACACCAGAAAAGGGATGGGAAGGGAAACAAAGGAGGAGGCAACAGTGCTTGATAAGAAATGTACTCATTACCTTGTCCATGTAATTGTACCGCTCTGTACGGTATTTTCACAATAAAAAAAAAGCCAGAAGTTGGTAATGGCTAACAGTGTGCATCATTTTCTGAGTAAGAGATTTCAGCTCCTTTCCCTGAAAGCTGGCTAAGTGAAATATGTCTGTCAGTCTGAAAAGCTGCACTCCCTTGATCCCTGAGCATCCACTCATTCCCTTCCAGTCTAGTGAGTAGGACAGGGGTGGTTATTTGCTTTCAGGCTCAAGGATACTTACTGGTAAAGGTTCCCAGAAATGACTGTTATCCAATCTCCCAAGGCTCAAGCAGGTCAAATTGTTTGGGGTTATAGAGCCAGGCCTAAAAATGACAATTCCAGACTTAAGACAAGCCTTGTAACTTTTTTTGGGGGGGAGGGGTTGTGGGACTTGAACTCTGGGCGGGGGAACTGTCCCTCAACTCTTCAGCTCAAGGCTAGCACTCTACCACTTGAGCCACAGAATCACTTCCAGTTTTCTGAGTGGTTTATTAGAAATAAGAGTCTCACTAACATTGGGGACAGTGACTTACGCCTGTAATCCTACCTACTCAGCAGGCTGAAATTTGAGGATCAGTTCAAAGCCAGCCCAGGCAGGAAAGTCCATGAGAATCTTATCTCCAATAAACTACTCAGAAAACAGGAAGTGGGTCAACTGGCAGAGTGCTCACCTTGAGCTGAGGGATAGTACCCAGGCCCAGAATTCAAGCCCCGCCACTGCTACTCAGGAAGCTGAGATCTAAGGATCACGGTTCAAAGCCAGCCAAGGAAGGAAAGTCCATAAGAAAAAAAAAAAAAGTTGGAGGTGGAGCAGGTAGAACTGTGGCTCAAGGGCTGGGAAGATGGCTCAGTGGTAGAGCGCTTGCCTTGCATGCCTGAGGCCCTGGTTTCGATTCCTCAGCACCACTTAAAGAAAAAAGCCAGAAGTAGCACTGTGGCTCAAGTGGTAGAGTGCTAGCCTTGAGCTGAAGAGCTGAGGGACAGCACCCAGGCCCAGAGTTCAGGCCCCCACAACCGGACCCAAAAAAAAAAAGAAAAGCTCAGGGACAGTACCAAGACCCTAAGTCCAAGCCCCATGACTGACCAAAAAAAAAAAAAGTTCAGTACTCAGACCCTGAGTTCAAGACCCATTACCAGCACACACACACACACACACACACACACACACACACACACACACACACACACACACACACACACACACACACACACACACACACACACACGTTGAAGTTTAGAACAAGTTTGGTTATTTGCCAAAAAAACTCTCTAAAATTTAATTATTGGGAGCCTGGTGCTGGTGGCTCACACCTGTAACCCTAGCTACTCAGGAAGCTGCAATCTGAGGATCACGGTTCAAAGCCTACCTAGGCCAGAATGTCCGTGAGACTCTGATCTCTAATAAACTGCTAGAAAATTGGAAGTGGCACTGTGGTAGAGTGCTCGCATTGAGCTGAAGAACTGAGGGATAGCACCCAGGCCCAGTGTTCAAGCCCCACGACCGACAAAAAAACAAAATAAAAAAATTAATTATTGGTAGCCTCTGATAGGACTACAACTATAAAGTACTTGAAATAGTACCCAGGGTTGGGTGACAAGCTTTGGGCCTGACCCTGCCTCCTTCTGTTAGCTTATACACAGAGAGAAGTCATTGTTCCTACTTTTTGTGATTTTACAAGCTGGAACCCCAAAACTTTTGTGCTGGTACTGGTACTTAAACTCATAGTGTTAGCTTTTTCATTCAAGGATGGTACAGCTTCACTTCTGGCTTTTTGTTTGTTACTGAGAGATAACTCTTTTTTTTTTTTTTGGTCGGCCGTGGGGCTTGAACTCCGGGCCTGGGCGCTGTCCTTCAGCTCTTCAGCTCAAGGCCAGCGCTCTACCACTTGAGCTACAGCACCACTTCCGGTTTTCTGGTGGTTTACTGGAGATAGGAGTCTCACGGTCTCTCCTGCCCGGGCTGGCTTTGAACCACGATCCTCAGATCTCAGCCTCCTGAGTAGCTAGGATTACAGGCGTGAGCCACCAGCGCCCGGCTGAGAGATAACTCTTAAGGAGATTTTTCGCCTAGGCTAGCTTCAAACCACAATCCTCAATTCTCAACCTTCTGAGTAGCTAGGATTACATGCATGAGACATTGGTACCCAGCTCCCAAAACTTGTGAATATACTTTTTTTAGTTCTTCATATTCCTAAACTTAGGGCAATGATCAGGGAGTGGGGGTTGTCACAAGGCCACAGAACAGTCAGTGAGGCTGATGATAATGATTCTGAGGTGACTACAATTCTAGGGAGAAATGCACCACTACCAAGTGCCACTAGATGGTGCTACTCAAAGCAGAATTCAGATTCCAGCAGGCGCTTCCAGATCCAATAAAGATAATGAAGAGTAAACTGTAAGGGCAGGTAACACAAAGCAGCCCTATAACTGTCATCTCTGTGGGTAACACCTTCCATCCCAGGCCCCACCAGGCAAGTATGTCAAGCAAACAGTGTGGATGTTCCAATGGCTTTATTGACTCCCTTTTTCTGGGAGTGGCAGGCAGTTACTTAGCTGGAAAACTGGGAGGTAAGCCAAGCTCAGTAAGGGTCATTAAAGGGATACAGACAGTGTCCTGCATCTCTTGGAACCCTCTTCCCATCCACCTAGAAAGAGAGATGACTCCATTAGCAAGGGCTGACATTCCAAAGACCCCAGCATTCCCCCTAAACTTTACTTTGCTATACCTATGTATAGTACTTGGTCAGATGACAGTGGCTGGGACCCCAGCCTTAGAAGATGCCACAGAATCAACACGTATCAAATCATTTCACTGGGTTAAAATTTGACTGGACTGGAGAAGTTAACTTGTCATAAGATATAAAGCAGAATTTAGCTCATAGACTGCATGCCTTCACTGGGGCTCAATTCACTGACTTCAAAAAAGAAACCCTTGTATCCAGGATAGCAATCTCACCAATATCTTGTCTCTCCTCTACTCATCAGGCCTGAGGCAAGACCTGCGTTTAACCGCTCCCCAAATCTCTCATTCTCTGAGAGGTGATGAATCCTTACCGTAATCATGGGCACAATATATCGCCAATTTTTGTTCAGGGCATCTAGCTGCTTCATATCTTCTGGGCTAAAGGTGAAGTCAAACACCTAGGAACAAAAAAAGCCAGCGGTGTGCCTTTTTTTTTTCTTCTTCCGTGTGGCACAGTGGTTTGAACTTGGGGTCTCATGCTTGCTAGCTAGCTAGCACTGAGACACTTGAACCATGTCCCTAGCCTAACATTGCCTAGGCATAGTTGGAGTAAAGAAGATAGAACCTATGATCAAGTACCTGGATATTCTGAAGGATACGAGAAGGAGTGATACTTTTAGGGATGCAAATCACTTTCCGCTGGACCTGCCACCTAAATTAGGGATAAAGGTAAATGAGAAAGAATCAGTATTCAGACATTGTTTTGTTCTCCATGCAGCCTTCCCTAAAATCATGGAACACCTAGAGCCCCACTGGAATGAAATGAGAAACATACATCAGAAAGCCTCCCAAGAGATCACATAGCAAGGTTTCAACCTCACCCAGATAAAGAATCCCTTACGCTGGGCGCCGGTGGCTCACACCTGTGATCCTAGCCACACAGGAGGCTGAGATCTGAGGATCAAGGTTCAAAACCAGCCCAGGCAGGAGAGTCTGTGTTACTCTTATCTCCAATAAAAACCACCAGAAAACCGGAAGTGGCACTGTGGCTCAAGTGGTAGAGCGCTCACCTTGAGCTGAAGAGCTAAGGGACAGCACTCAGGCCCAGAGTTCAAGCCCCATGACCAAAAAAAAAAAAAAATCCCTTAATCTTTTCCTCCCACCTGGGAGCACTCTGTCCTTCCAGAGTCTCTTTACCCATTCTCAAGAATACTCCCCACCTGAGCAAGATCTGAGCTGGAGATCTGCCATACTTTTCAGCCAGTGCCAGGACTACCGGATCCTCAAGCAAGACAGGCTCATCAGGATGTCGCCAAGCCCGATCAGAGGAACCCAAAGGGCTATAAGCAGTCACCTCCAGGCCGCGTGCTTGGCAGTGGGCAATAAGCTCATTCTGAGCCAGGTATGGGTGGCATTCCACCTGAGCCAAGGAAGAACCCATTATCATGGAATGGCCATGCTCAGCTTACTTGGCCCCTCCAATACATGCATATCTGGACTAGCCCTTCAGTGATTAATCCCCAGCACTTTTCAGCCACTTTTTGTTTGTTTTTATTATTATTTCCTTTGTTGTTGTTGCCAGTCCTGGGGCTAGTACTCAGGGCCTGGGCACTGTCCTAGAGCTTTTTTTGCTCAAGGCTAAGCACTCTACCACTTGAGCCACAGTGCAACTTCCAGCTTTTGTTTATGTGGTGCTGAGGAATCGAACCCAGGGCTTCCTGCATGCTAGGCAAGCACTCTACTACTGAGCCACCTTCCCAGCCCTCTTCAGCCACTTTTTAAAATGATTTTCCAGTGGTGGCCTCATTCTCTCCCAGGACTTGAAACCCAACTTTATGTATTACACTCTGACAACTCGCAGATATTCTCCATTAAAAAGATTCATCAAGCCGGTGGCTCACGCCTGAAATCCTAGCTACTCAGGAGGCTGAGATCTAAGGATCACGGTTCAAAGCCAGCCCAGGCAGGAAAGACTGTGAGACTCCTATCTCCAATAAACCACTAGAAAACTGGAAGTGGCACTGTAGCTCAAGTGGTGGAGTGCTCGCCTTGAGCTGAAGAGCTGAGGGACAGCGCCCAGGCCCAGAGTTCAAACTCCATGACTGACAAAAAAAAAAGAAGATTCATCAACGGTCCTCTTCACCCCCCAAACTACTAATTATTTGCAGCGCTCACCTGTAACACAGCAGGGCGTACAGAAGCCACACTAAGTACATCATCTATCTGCCGACTGCTGAAATTTGACAGGCCCAGTGCTCGCACCAGCCCCTTTGCCACCAGTGCCTCCAGTGCCTTCCAGGTCTCCTTGTAGTGGATGGAGTCATAGCGCATCGTCCCATCATCATTCTTGGGGAAGAGGTTGTCTCCTCGCCTGAGTGAGACACAGTCCCCCAGGTATGAGCACAAATGCCAGGCTTTAGCCCTGCCTGCCCATCTATCCATTCTATGTCCTTGTCCAATATCTCCAAATCAGAAGAGGATAAAATGCAAAGAATTAAAAACAGCTATGCTGCCGGGCGCTGGTGGCTCACGCTTGTAATCCTAGCTACTCAGGAGGCTGAGATCTGAGGATCGCGGTTCAAAGCCAGCCCAGGCAGGAAAGACCGTGAGACTCCTATCTCCAATAAACCACCAGAAAACCGGAAGTGGCGCTGTAGCTCAAGTGGTAGAGTGCTCGCCTTGAGCTGAAGAGCTGAGGGACAGCGCCCAGGCCCAGAGTTCAAGCCCCACGACAGACAAAAAAAAAAACAGCTATGCTTCTTCATTCTTCCAAATCATAACCTAGGTATTTAGTATACAAGGAAAACCCATTCCCTCTCCTCTTTTTCTTATGTATAGATGATCTCCCTTTTCCTCTGGGAGTCTTCCTTAACTTCTTCCTCCCAGAGTTCTCTACTCTTCTAGTACAGAGCACAATGGTGATGAGAGACTCCTCACATCCTCTGCTGAGGGTCAGCATACTTCCTGAGTTAATAATGGAGTAGGAGGCACCATTCATACTTCTCTAAAGAGGACACTGCTTGTTTTTCTTTTATGTTGCTAAACACCTAACTAGTCTAGCACAAGGCTAGGATTTCTTATCAAGCCATTCTGCTTGCCATGCAGATGAATGTTCTCATCCTGCTCTGTTGCTATCAACACCACACTCAATGTCCAACTTCCAGATAAAGACCCTGGCAAGGCTCACTCAAAGGCATAAGGCCAGTGAATCAGATACAGGTCCAGATACTCCAGCTGGAGGTCAGCCAGTGTCTTCCGAAGGGCACCCTCCACATCCTCAGGGTGGTGCTTGGTGTTCCACAGCTTAGATGTCACAAACAGCTCCTCCCGAGAGACTGGCTAGTACAAGGGAAGAATCATCATGAAAAGAACCTTGAGTACCCAGTGTCACCCACCCTCACCTCTGGGAAAGGAACTAGAAAGATGCTGATGCCAGATACACTCAGTAAGCCCCAGCCCCAGCTTAAGCCTCTGAGTTCTTGTACCCTATCCTCTCTGTATCCCCAATACTTACCTTGCCTGGTCCCACAGTCTCCTTCAGGGCCTCCCCAATCTCACTCTCATTGCCGTAGACAGTAGCACAGTCAATGTGGCGGTAGCCTACACTTAAGGCATAGTTAATGGCTGCTTTTACCTGCCAAGTGAGAGAACATTATTGTCAGCTCTGTTGGTCTGGCCCACATCCCACATCAAGGGACACTGTTGGGAATCAGGGCCATTTATGCAATATGGGGGCGAGATGAAAGATGATTCTAGGCTTGAGGTCCAGGTGACAACTGGAAGCACCAAACCTATTATCCTGCACGATCTAACCAGTCTCCAAGATTCCTTCCTACTAATATATCTCAACAAGCTCAGCCACAAACTAGTAACAAGTTCCTAGCATCTAGCATAAAGACTTGAGTAAGTGTGTGTATATGTATGTCTGTATGTTCCTGGGTATCAAACCGAGGCTTGGCCTGCAAGCTACTACTGAGCTACCTTTCTAGCCCAGGTTTTGTTGTTGTTTTGTTTTTTCAATCAGAAGATACATGGAAGCCAGGTGCTAGTGGCTCACACCTATAATCCTAGCTACTTAGGAGACTGAAAACTGTGGATCATGGTTTGAAGCCAGCCCAGTCAGGATAGTTGTTGAAACTCTTAAATAAACCACCAAAAAGCCAGAAGTGGAGCTCAAATGGTAAAGTGCTAGCCTTGAGCAAAAAACTCAGGGACAGAGCCCAGACCTTGAGTTCAAGCCCCAGAACTGGCATTAAAAAAAAAAAAAAAAAAAAGATAGATGAAAAATAGGTGAGATGTGAGGAAAGCATCTTTTCTATCAAAGTAGATTGGTTCCTTTCTGTCAATCTTGTGAAAATTTTCTGAAAAATTCCTGCTTTGGCAAGGCAAAGTGTTGGAGCTTGATTACATTTTAGTTACATGCTTTTTCTGTTATACTTTACTTATTTATTTACTTATTTTGCCAGTCATGGGGCCTGAGCTCTGGGCCTGGGCGCTGTCCCTCAGCTCTTCAGTTCAAGGCTAACACTCTACCACTTGAGCCACAGTACCACTTCTGGCTTTTTCGGCTTATGTGGTACTGAGGAATTGAACCCAGGGCCTCATGCATGCAAGGCAAGCACTCTACCACTGAGCCACCTTCCCAGCCTTCTGTTATACTTTAATTAAGACATCCTATTAGAAGATCCTAGAATCTCTGTTGCATCCTGTTATTAAGCCATACCTTTTTGTAGATTGTGAACCTGAGCTCAGCCAGTGAGAGCACAGGAGCAGGACCTGCTGGGTTAGTGATAAAAAGGGAATGGCCTGCATGCTCTGTGCTTACTTAGCAGATTTCTGGTTGATGGTATACCCTTATGCAGAAGTAAAACTTTACCTTGCAGTTGGTGTCCTTATTCCTACACAATTCCCCAACATCCTGAGCCTTGCCTTTTCCTTCCTTTCCCTTCTCCCTTTCCTTCTTCCTTCCCCTTTCCCTTCCCTTCCCTTTCTTGGTTTGTCATGGGGCTTGAACTCACTGAGCACTGTCCCTGAGCTCTTTTGCTTAGGCTAGTGTTCTAAAACTTTGAGCCACAGGGCCACTTCTGGTTTTATGGCGATTAATTGGACTTTCCTGCCCAGGTTGGCTTTGAACTGCAATCCTTATAGCTTAGCTAGGTTTTGAGCTACCAGCAGTGGCTTCATTTCTTCCTCCTCCTCTTCCTCCTCCTCCTCTTCTTCCTACCAGCATCTGGCTTCATTTCTTCTTCTTTTTCCTCCTCTTCCTTCTTCTTCCTCCTCCTCCTCCTTCTTCTTCTTTTGTTGGTCCTGGGGCTTGACTCTGGGCTTGGGCACTGTTCCTCAGTTCTTCAGCTCAAGGCGAGTGCTCTACTGCTTGAGCCACAGCGCCACTTCCAGTTTTCTAGTAGTTTATTGGAGATAAGAGTCTCACAGGCTTTCCTACCTAGACTGGCTTTGAACCTTGATCCTCAGATCTCAGCCTCCTGAGTACCTAGGATTACAGACATGAGCCACTGGTGCCCGGCTCTTCTTCTTTTTTTTTTTTTTGGTAGATTGTGGGGATTGAACTCAGGGTCTAGACCTTTTTCCTCAAAGCTAGTGTGCTCTACCACTTTGAGCCACAGCTCCACTTCCAGTTTTCTGGTAGTTAATTGGAAATTTTCTGGTGGTTATTTGGAGTCTCACAGACTTTCCTGCTTGGGCTGGCTTCTGTGATCCTTAAGATCTCAGCCTCATGAACTGCTAGGATTACTGGTCTGATTCCCAAACTCCATTCCCAGATTTCCTTTGGCTGGTTCTACACAAGGGATTGGTAAACTATGAATTTTTATTCTCCAACAGCTCTGAAGCTAAGAGCAGATTTCAAATTTATGTGTATACACACACATTCTTTTTTTTTTGGTCAGTCATGGGGTTTGAACTCTGAGCCTGGGTACTGTCTCTCAGTTCTTTAGCTCAAGGCTAGAGCTCTGTTACTTGAGCCACAGCGCAACTTTCGGTTTTCTGGTGGTTAATTGGAGAGAAGAGTCTCACAGACTTTCCTGCCCGAGCTGGCTTTGAACCGTGATCCTCAGATCTCAGCCTCCTGAGTAGCTAGGATTACTAGTCATGAGCCATCGGTGGCTGTCAACACTTTTTTTGTGGGTGATGGTATTAGAGTTTGAACTCAAGAGCTTGCTACACTGGCACAATATCACTTAACCATGCCTCTAGTTGTTTTTTCTGTTTTTCCATTGATAGAGTCTAGCTTTCCTCCAGCATACCGGAGCCACAGCTGCCTGTTATATATAGGCTTCTCAAGGTCATGGAATGATACATATCACTGCATTAACCTTTCCAAGGAGAGAGTCTAGTGGACTTCTTCCTCTATTAGGCTAGTATTGCAATCCTTGAACCTCAGCCTCCTATGTCCCTTGGGATGACAAGTATATGCCACTGCACCCAGCTGTGGGTTGAGAAGGGGTCTTGAAAATTTTTCCTGGATTGGCCTCATGCCACAATCCTCCTATTTTCAGCCCAATTATAATTACAGGCATAAGTTGCCAGGACCTAGGCTTTGGAGTGCACTTGGGAAGCTGAGATAGAAAAATCATGAGTTTGAAGCCTAGCCTGGGCTATATAAGACCATGTCTCAAAAACAAAAACAAGCAAAAATCCATCATCACTCCCATTTTTGAATCTCATTAAGCAAAATTGAAAAGATTAACCTAGTTTATTAAAAGTTTACTGGGGATTGAAGGCGTACTTCAGCACTAAAGTACCTACTAGTAATCACAAGGACTTGAATTCAAACCCCAGTACTGTCTCCCAAAAAAGAAAGTTTGCTGATTCTTGGTCTACACAGTTGAGCCAGTAGTTCTTCAAACCTTGACATCTATGATGTCAAAGACTGTACACTCAGGAGAGGTCCCAGTGCTCAAGGAACCCAATGTGGGAGAAGAGTAGGTAAGATTATAGTGTAAGCACCATATTAAGACTTACAGCAGCTGGGAAGGTGGCTCAGTGGTAGAGCGCTTGCCTTGCATGCATGAGGCTTGGGTTCGATTTCTCAGCACCACATAAGCAAAAAAGAAAAAAGCCGAAAGTGGCACTGTGGCTCAAGTGGTAGAGCGCTAGCCTTGAGCTGAAGAGCTGAGGGACAGCGCCCAGGCCCAGAGTTCAGGGCCCATGACCGGACCGCCAAAAAAAAAAAAAGACTTACAGCACAGGCTTGGGCAGAGGTTCCATGTGTACCACAGCACTCAAAGCAAATGCAGTTAGCAAAAAATATCTTCCCATCCCCTTGTCCCTCTTGGGTCTCTCAGTCCCTCCTGAGTCAGCTGGAGAAGTCAAGGGCTTATTGTTGTCCCTCCTCTCCTTTCCACACTCCAAGCTCATCCTCATACAAAAAAAGTAGAGTATAGGGTGCTAGGAAAACTGCAGGGCTCCTCTCCCAAATCCCTCTTTTTCCCTGGCAGAGGGTCAAGAAGTTGCCTTCCTCGTTCTTCATCCCTTACCTGGCCAGGCTCACTCTTCCAGGTGCCTAGACCAATCAAGGGCATCTTCTGCCCAGTGTGCAGGAGGACACAGGAAGCTGACATATCACCTGAAACATACATAGAAAAAAGATAGTTATTGTTTGGGCCTCACTGATACAATGGTCAAGAACCCAAGAGAACATGGCTCAGGAAGCGAGTGGAGGGGCAAATACAGGGAATAAATGTATACTTATTTATGGGCCTATGATCCGCAGCAGTAAAGACTAGCTACCACAAACCAATTGAACCCAGTAGTTCCTAGACAAACACTAACCTCATCACCAATCTAGCTGTCTTTAAACCCGGCTTAATGTCTATGTTAAAGAGCTCCAGTATCCGAGGCTAAGACTGTTGCTCAGTGATAGAGTGCTTACCTAGAATGCACAAGACCCTGGCTTCAATCCCTAGTACCACCCCCTCCCTCCCAATAAAAAAGCAGCCAGCACCAGTGGCTCATGCCTGTAATCCTAGCTACTCAGGCTTAGATCTGAGGATCATGGTTCAAAGCTAGCCTGTACAGGAAAGTCTGTGAGACTCTTATCTCCAATAAACCACTAAAAAAACAGAAGTGGCGCTGTAGCTCAAACGGTAGAGTGCTCGCCTTGAGCTGAAGAGCTGAGGGACAGCGCTCAGGCCCAGAGTTCAAGCCCCACAACCAACCAAAAAAATCAAAAACAAAAAAAACAAACAAAAGCTTCAAGTAGTGTGATCCCAGCACTCAGGAGACAGACACTGGAGAATCATGAGCATAAGGCTAACCTGAGCTGCTAACCTGAGCTGCATATTAAGATGTTATCTTAAAAAACAAAACAAGCCAGGCGCCGGTGGCTCACACCTGTAATCCTAGCTACTCAGGAGGCTGAGATCTGAGGATCTCAGTTCAAAGCCATCCCAGGCAGGAAAGACCGTGAGATTCCTATCTCCAATAAACCACTAGAAAACCAGAAGTGGCGCTGTAGCTCAAGCAGTAGACCACTCTCCTTGAGCTGAAGAGCTGAGAGACAGCATTCCAGGCCCAGAGTTCAAACCCCACAACTGCCCCCCCCAAAAAAAAAAAAAACAAAAAAACAAAAAAACCTCTAATATCTAAAGCAAAGGTGGGATGGTCTTCAGAAACACCACCCTTGACTAAATAAGCTCTCAAATCAGCATAAAACAGGTAAAGGCCATTATGAGTCAGAAACCAAGGCAACAAAATAGGCATAGCAAAAGGCTATGAAGATGAAATGCTATTTCCAGGAGGTTACTAGTACTACAAAGTGTGAGTCCCTCCCACTCAGTTCAGATCACCCAAGCTGACAGGTTAGCCAAGTGAGCTCCTACAAGGAAATAAGCCATTGATTCCCCCCCCCCCCCACACCTTTACCTTTTCCTTTTTGCTGGTACTAATATTTGTATTTAGGGCTTTATGCTCTTGCTTGGCTTTTCACTCAAGGCTAGCTCTCTACCACTTGGGCTACCTAGGTCTCCATTTCCAACTTTTTGCTGTTTAGTTGGGAATCTGTCAGGCTGGGAGCCAGTGGCTCATGCCTGTAATCCTAGCTATTGAGAAGGCTGAGATCTAAGGATTGCCATTAGAAGTCAGCCAGAGTAGGAAAGTCCATGAGACTCTTAAATCTCCAATTAATCACAGAAAAAGCCAGAAGTGGTGCTGTGGCTCAAGTGGTAAAGCACTAGCCTTGAGCAAAAGGAGCTCAGGTGGGCTGGGAAGTTGGCTCAGTGTAGAGTGCTTGCCCCACATGCATGAGGCCCTGCGTTCGATTCCTCAGCACCACATAAGCAGAAAAAGCCGGAAGTGGCACTGTGGCTCAAGTGGTAGGGCTCTAGCCTTGAGCTGAAGAGCTGAGGGACAGCCTCCAGGCCCAGAGTTCAGCCCCAACAACCGACAAAAAAAATAAATAAAATTTTTTTTAAAAAAGGAGCTCAGGGATGGTATCTAGGCTCAGAGTTCAAGCCAAAAGAAAGAAAAAGAAAGAAAGAAAGATTGTCTGCTTGGCATGGCTTAAACCTAGATCTTCATATCTTACTTAGCCTCCTAGAGTTACAGGTGTGAGCCACTGGAACCCATCCATGATACTTTTTCTTTTTTCCCCATCAGTCGTGGGCCTGAACTCTGGGCCTGGGCGCCCTTCAGCTCAAGGCTAGCGCTCTACCACTTGAGCCACAGCACCACTTCCTGCTTTTTCTGCGTATGTGGTGCTGAGGAATTGAACCCAGTGCAGGCAAGGCAAGCACTCTGCCACTGAGCCTGCTTCCCAGTCCTCTTTTTATTTTTTGCCAGTCTTAGGGCTTGAACTCAGAGCCTGAGTACTGTCCCTGAGCTTCTTTTGCTCAAGACTAGCACTCTACCACTTGAGCCACAGTGCCACTTCTGACTTTTTCTGTTTGTGTGGTGCTGAGGATGAGTAATCAAACCCAGGGCGCTTCATGCATGCTAGGCAAGTACTCTACCACTAAGCCACCTTCCCAGCCCTACTTTTGTATTTTTGATTGATTAAAGAGTATTAAGGGGGCTGGGAAGGTAGCTCGGTGGTAGAGCTCTTGCCCTGCATGCATGAGGCCCTGGGTTCGATTCCTCAGCACCACATAAGCAGAAAAAAAAAAAGCAGGAAGTGGTGCTGTGGCTCTAGTGGTAGAGCGCTAGCCTTGAGCTGAAGAGCTGAGATATAGCGCCCAGGCCCAGAGTTCAGGCCCCACAACCGGACCCCCCCCCCAAAAAAAAAAAAAAAAGAGTATAAAGGGGCTGGGAAAGTGTCTTAGTGGTAGTGTGCTTGTCTAGCATACATGAAGCCGTGGGTTTGACTTTTCCTCAGCAAAACACAAACAGAAAAAGCCAAAAGTAGAACTGTGGCTCAAGTCATAGAGTGCTAGCTTTGAGCAAAGGAAGCTGAGGGCCAGTGCCCAGACCATAAGTTCAAGCCCCAGGGCTAGCAAAAAAAAAGGGAATGGTACTCATTACCTGACTAATGAAATGGTAATCCATCTGTATATAACACTTTAATAATAACAATAATGTTCAAAAAAAAATCAACGAATCAACAGGAGTCATTCAAGAGAAAAAGGAGTTAATGTTCACCCCAAAACACAATGAAATAGAAATAACCTTTTCCCTCCCTCTTATCAGTACCATAAATATCACTCCCCTAGGATTGATTTCATTGCTGGCAGTGCCTTTGTTAAGTATGACCTTTGTTTCCAAGTTTTGAAAAACATATGGTAGAGCTGGTAATTATACAAGCTGAAGGTAAACTAATACAAAAATATTGTCTTTCCTAATACTTCTGATTCAGAAAGAATTTTCTATTGTAGTATAACCTGAGTAGGTTTCTGCTAAAACTATAAGTAAGTAAACTTCAGTCTGGGAAGCAAAGTATAAACTGCAATAGTCTTTGTAACCAAACTGACCAGGAATACAAACTTCCCAGAGATCAAACAAGAGTATCTGGGCTTCATAGGAGGAACCTGGTGGCTAGTTGCCACCAGGGTCTGACTGCATTCTTAAGCTTAATGTGTAAACAAACCTGTTAGCCTCTCCTAGATATCCCAGCACACATAGGGGCTCTGAAATTACAGCTGAGGTTGGAGTTTCAACAAAAGCCTGGCCTCTGGGGAAAAAAAAAGGAAGAAACTTGAATCTTGCTTCCCCTTTCTTTTCTTTTGCAGGTGAAACTGAAAACCAAAAGGGCTGGAGTTTAAGAGGTGGGTATCCAAGAAGTCTGAAGGTCTAAGGGAGATCTGTAAAAATCAAGAATTTCCAATGCAGGGATGAAGGGGTTATAGCAGAAAAACTAGATGTTTTACTCTAGGATAGAAAGCCATCCTGAACCAGTTTTTAAGATGTTCTGATCCTAAGCTAGCAGCCTACACTAAAGCCTCCAAGATTGGACCTAGTAGTCAGAATGTACAAAGGTGGACCTCTGGCAGCACACAAACACCCATATTATTCTTTTTTTTTTTTGTCGGTCGTGGGGCTTGAACTCTGGGCTTGGGCACTATACCTGTGCTCTTCAGCTCAAGGCCAGTGCTCTACCGCTTGAGCCACAGTTCCACTTCCCGTTTTCAAGTGGTTTATTGGAGATAAAGAGTCTCACGGACTTTTTTGCCTGGGCTGGCTTTGAACTATAAGCCTCAGATCTCAGCTTCCTCAGTAGCTTGGATTACAGGCATGAGCCACTGGCGCCCGGCACCTCCCATATTATTCTGAGGTATAAAAGAGAAATGGAGGGCTGGGAAGGTGGCTCAGTGGTAGAGCGCTTGCCTTGCATGCATGAGGCCCTGGGTTCGATTCCTCAGCACCACATAAGCAGAAAAAAAAAAAAAAAGCTGGAAGTGGCCCTGTGGCTCAAGTGGTAGAGCACTAGCCTTGAGCTGAAGAGCTGAGGGACAGCGCCCAGGCCCAGAGTTCAGGCCCCACGACCAGACCAAAAAAAAAAAAAAAAGAGAGAAATGGACTGGGTATGGGAGAGGAAGGCGGAAGAGGGGAGTTTCAGGACTCAAGTTTTATGATTTCCCAGCTCAGCACCTGGGTTCCTTCTCTCTGGGGTTCAGTCTTCCCTTTTCGGAAGAGGTGTCCGTAGTTTCTGTATAGATGCAGAGAACTTAAAATCACAGAACAAAAAGGAAGCAATATTTATTTACATGAATGTTTCCTGGCTGCTAAGGCCTTTCCTATAGCTACCACAACACTGGTGTCCTTTTGGGTATTGTCTCTAAACTTCCTTACTCTCCTTAGTCAAGTTTGTATTTTCAGTTACTACTATACTCTGATTCTTCCACATCCGTTCTATATGTTCGGCTCCCTCTGGGCCTCTCCACCAGCATGTTTATAGATTTTTTTTTTTTGTCAGTCATGGGACTTGAACTCTGGGCCTGAGTGCTGTCCCTTAGCTCCTCAAGGTGAGGGCTCTACCACTTGAGCCACAATGCCACTTCTGGTTTTCTGGTGATTAATTGGAGATAAGAGTCTTATAGAGCTGGCTGCCAGGGGCTCATGCCTGTAATCCAAGCTACTCAGGAGGCTGAGATCTGAGGATTGTGGTTCAAAGCCAGCCTGGACAGAAAAGCCCATGAGACTTATCTCCAATAAACCACTAAGCAAGCCAGAAGTGGCTCTGTGGCTCAAGAGGTAGAGTGCTGGCCTTGAGCTGAAGAGCTGAGGGACCAGTGTCTTATGATTTTCCTGCCAGGGCTGGATTTGAAGCATGATCCTCAGATTTCAGCCTCCTGAAGCTAGGATTACAGGCGTGAGCCACCAGCACCCAGAAAATCATCTAAGGGGGGCTGGGAAGGTGGCTCAGTGGTAGAGTACTTGCCTTGCATTTCTGAGGCCCTGGGTTCGATTCTCAGCACCACATAAGCAAAAAGAAAAAAGCCGGAAGTGGCGCTATGGCTCAAGTGGTAGAGCGCTAGCCTTGAGCTGAAGAGCTGAGGGACAACGCCCAGGCCCAGAGTTTAGGCCCCACTACCGGACCCAAAAAAAAACAAAAAACAAATAAAATCATATAAGGGGTCTGGTGATATAGCTCAGAGGTAGAATACCTACCTAGCATTCATAAAGCTTTGGCCTTGATCTTTAGCATCATCCACAAAAAAGCTACCACTGGCAGAAACTGAGTAAAAAGTATAAAGGAATTCACTGTAATTTTTTTTTCCGGTTGCTCTTGGGGCTTGAACTCTGAGCCTGGGCACTGTCCCTGAGCTCTTCAGCTCAAGGCAAGAGCTCTATCATTTGAGCCACAGTGCCACTTCCAGTTTTCTGGTGGTTTATTGGAGATAAGAGTCTCACAGACTTTCCTGCCTGGGCTGGCCTCTCTCCTGTTTGGGCTGGCTTTGAACCATGATCCTCAGATCTCAGCCTCCTGAGTAGCTAGGATTACAGTCATGAGCTACTGGCACCCATCTCACCGTAATTTCTAAATGTCATTTATAAATCTAGATTATCTTACAAGTCTATTTAAAAGATTTTAAAAAAAAGCCAAGAATGTGGGCACATAGCTATAATCCCAATACTCGGAAAAAAAGGTAGGGGGATCATAAATTTGAGATCAACCTGGGCTATACTGCACTATATAACTGAACTCTATCTTGAAAGAAAGGAAGGGAGAGGAGAGAAGGGGAGAGGGAGAGAGACAGAAGGAGGGGAGAGAAAGAGAAAGAGAGAAAGAGAGAAAAAGAACTGGGTGCTGGTGTCTCATGCCTATAATCCTACCTATTCAGGAGGCTGAGATCTGAGGATCATGGTTCAAAGCCAGCCTAGCCTGGGCAGGAAAGTCCATGAGACTCTTAACTCCAATAACCATCAGAAAACTGAAAGTGGTGCTATGGCTCAAAGTGAGAGTACTAGCCTTGGGCAGAAGAGCTAAGGGACAGCATCCAGGCCCTGAGTTCAAGCCCTACAGAAAAGAAAGAGAGACAGAGAGAGAGAGAAAGGAAGGAAGGAAGGAAGGAAGGCAGGCAGGAAGGCAGGAAAGCAGGAAGGAAGGAAGGAAGGAAGGGAGGGAGGGAGGGAGGGAAGGAGGGAAGGAGGGAAGGAGGGAAGGAGGGAGGGAGGGAAGGGAAAGAAAAAAAGGAAAGGAAAGGAGGCTGGGAGGCAGGCAGGGAAAAAAGGAGAAAGAAAAGAAAAGTAGAAAAAGCCAGGAGCCAATCGCTCATGCCTGTAATCCTAGCTACTCAGAAGGCTGAGATCTGAGGATCTCAGTTCAAAGCCAGCCTGGGCAGGAAAGTCTGTGAGACTCTTATCTCCAATAAACCACCAGAAAACCAGAAGTGGCACTGTGGCTCAAGTGATAGAGTGCTTGCCTTGAGCTAAAGAGTTGAGGGACAGTGCCCAGGCCCAAAGTTCAAGACCTATGACCGACCAAAAAAGAAAAAGAAAAAAGAAAAAAAAAGTAAAGAAAAAAAAGAAAGAAAGAAAGAGCTGGGTGCTGGTGGCTCATGCCTGTAATCCTAGCTATCTAGGACACTGAGATCTGAGGATCTTGGTTCAAAGCCAGCACAATCAACAAAATCCATGACACAAAAACCTCTACAACTACAAATTTTCTCAATCTTTCTCCAGTTCCTACACCTCACAGCCACTGCCTTAGCCCAATCATCTACATCTCTTATCTAAATCAGGTACCTCTCTGCTTGCAGTGTCCCCCTTGTCCAAAATCTGTTCACTAAATCCAACCATGTGACTCCCAAGTTCAACTCCTCAGCAATTCTTACACTTAGGATAAAGTCCAGATTCCATCAAAACCTGGCTCCTTCCCTCCACACTTCTCTACTTTCTCATTTTTAGTCTGCAGAACAAGCACTACTAGACTCCAGTGACCTTTGCACATTCTTTCTCTAAACCTCACCCTGTCTAACTGCTACTCATCCTTTAACAGAAGGAACTAGAATTTTTTTTGTATATCATTGCATTTTTATGCATGTACTGATAACTTGGGCACATTGATTTACATTTTTGTTTAGAAGTTTCCTGCTCAAAAAACTTCCTGAAAGGGCTGGGAAGGTGGCTCAATGGTAGAGTGCTTGCCTTGCATGCCTGAGGCCCTGGGCCCTGGGTTCGATTCCTCAGCACCACATAAGCAAAACAAAAAAGCTGGAAGTGGCGCTGTGGCTCAAGTGGTAGAGCACTAGCCTTGAGCTGAAGGGCTGAGGGACAGTGCCCAGGCCCAGAGTTCAGGCCCCACGACCAGACCAAAAAAAAAAAAAAAACTTCCTGAAAATTCCCCCCCCTCAAGTCAGTCATCTGCTTGAACCATTCATACAAGAACATGTGTGCGCACTGCACAAGTTCCTAATGGAAGATATCTTGACATTGGAGGAAGTTTGGTCAGCTGGAGAGGCATTTAAAGGAAGTTGCTGTCTCTACCAACTTCTGCCTTTGCTTCAAAAGGCAAAGATGATTCTTGCAAAGAATCATCTCCAGAGTATATCAAAGCATTTCATTATCCCTTTTTTCCCCTTTTGGTTCTGAGGAACAGACCAATACTTGAAACAGAACTCAATACTTGAAACCTTGCATTTTCCTGTCTTTGGCAAAAAATTCCACAGGATCAAGTAGGATCATAATGGGATTGTAAAAGTAACAGTCCTGAAAAGCAAGGTACAGTGGCCCCAGCTACTGGAGAGACTGAATAAAGAGAATCATAGTTCAAATCCAGCTCCCAAGAAGTTAACAAGATCCAATCTTTTTTTTTTTTTTTTTGGGTCCGGTCATGGGGCCTGAACTCTGGGCCTGGGCGCTGTCCCTCAACTCTTCAGCTCAAGGCTAGCGCTCTACCACTTGAGCCATAGCGCCACTTCCGGCTTTTTTCTTTTTGCTTATGTGGTGCTGAGGAATCGAACCCAGGGCCTCAGGCATGCAAGGCAAGCGCTCTACCACTGAGCCACCTTCCCAGCCCACAAGATCCAATCTTAAAAATAAAAATAAAAACAAAAGTACTGGGAGTGTGGTTCAAGCATAGCCTAGCATTCATTAGACCCTAGCTTCAAATTCCAGTACTGAGGGAAAGAAGAAAAAAAAAGTAACAGACCTGATCATCAAGCCTGATCTAGGGAGACCTTGCAGCTGTTAGTATAGATAATCTAAACAAAAGTTATAGCAGTCCCATCCTGTAAAGGTTTAAATCAGAAAAAAAACGGAAGTGGCCCTGTGGCTCAAGTGGTAGAGAGCTAGCCTTAAGCTGAAGAGCTCAGGTACAGCGCCCAGGCTCAGAATTCAGGCCCCACAACCCGCCCCGCCCCCCAAAAAAGGTTCAAATCAGAGTCAGACTCTCATTTTAACAGAGCTTCAGAACAATAAGAATAACTTGTCTTGACTTCCCAAGGCAATAACTTTTAAAGTAAGCAAATTCACCATCACTTCTGAGAATCAACCCTGGACTTCCAGAGGAAAGTAGGCAGGCAGACACACCGACAAACACACAACACAGAGCAATCTAGATGAGTAAACGACAAAAAAAAGTGGCAACTCAAATTTACAAAGCATCTAATACGTGCTGGGCGTTCCCACAGGTTTATCTCAATTCCTGCTCTTAGTACAGCAGAGATAACAGGTTCACAGATAATAATATTCAGGGCTGGGAAGGTGGCTCAGTGGTAGAGTATTTGCCTTGCATACATGATGTCCTGAGTTGGATTCCTCAGCACCACATAAGCAGAAAAAGCCAGAAGTGGCGCTGTGACTCAAATGGTAGTCTTGAGCTGAAGAGCTGAGGGACAGTGCTCAGGCCCAGAGTTCAGGCCCGCGACCAGCAAAATAAAAAAAGAAGTTATTCAAAATCACAGAGAATAGGAGGAAGAGCTTAAACCCGACACCAAGTCTCACGGTGCCCAGTGACCACACACTCTTCTCCATCCGAGTGGTAGACCCGCGGTATTGCAGGGTCCAGACTACCTGCCCTAGAAAAACCAAGGGCCTGCAGCAGAAAGAACTCACCTTGGCGCTTGCACAGTGTGGACTGCTCCGTTCGGCCTAAAATGAGCTGGGAGATAGTGAGTGGAAGGCCCTCGGCTTAAGTCTGGCGGTGAAGAGGAAGCTCCACCCGGAAGGAGGGGCAGAGCCAGGCTCGGGATCAGGCGCAGGGTGGACGTACTGAATGGGCCCGCCCTTTCTCCTCCCCCTGCTCGCGCCTTTCCTGGGTGGAGCCCTGCTGCAGTTTCCCTCTTCTCCATGGAGATGCTGGGGAGTCGCCAGGGCAAGAACCTCGGACTCTTGCTCCACCCAGAGCGTTTGGGGAGCTAGGACTTGCAGCCGCCTGGGGCCACGTGGACCGCCCTGGGCAGCGGCAACCCGCGCCTACCACTGCTCACAGTATGCACCAGGCCCCGGAAGTTAGGCCCAGCTCCTGCCAAGGAGAGTCTGGTTAACCCTCTATGGGGGATTGCTTGGATTCCCTGAGGTCAACTTCGATGGACCCGGTTAGTTCAGACAAATTGAGGTTTAACGAATAGCCACAGCACAAAGGCTGACCACTCTTGACACTTTAAAGTTTCAAATCTCTCAATATGTATGTGCAAGGCAGAGCACTAAGGATTTAGTAAATACAATTCTACTGAATCATCACAATTCTAGAATATTCATTGATTCAGCTATTCATTTTTTGGGGGGGGGTCTGGTCGTGGGGCCTGAACTCTGGGCCAGGGCGCTGTCCCTCAGCTCTTCAGCTCAAGGCTAGCACTCTACCACTTGAGCCACAGTGCCACTTCTGGCTTTTTTCTTATGTGGTGCTGAGGAATCGAATCCAGGGCCTCAGGCATGCAAGGTAAGCCCTCTACCTGAGCCACCTTTCTAGCCCCTCAGCCATTCATTCTTGACAAGATCCTCTGATAAGCCTGGCAAGGTGGCTCATGCCTATAGTCCTAGCTAGAGATCTGAGGGTAACTGTTCAAAAACCAGCCTGAGCAGGAAAGTCTATGAGACACTTACCTCCAATTAACCACCAGAAAAGCGAAAGTGGCTCAAAGTGATAGAGTACTAGATTTGAGTGAAAAAAACTCAGGGACTGGATGGCCCAGGCCCTGAGTTCAAGCCCCATGACTGACCCCTGCTATCCAACCCACCCCCAAAAAATGAGATCAAATATTGGCCAGATTGGCCTTGAATTTCTGCCCTCAAGCAATTCTCCAGACCTGTAGTGCTGTGCTGCTTTTTATTTTGTATATTATAATTTAGCATATTGTACTAATCTTAAATGAGTACAACTCTATGGTTTGGTTTCATGTTTTTACAATGTAACCACAACCCAAACAAAGCTACAGCACTTACTAGCACCCCAGAAGTCTTTTATTTGGGGGGGTCCGGTCATGGGGCCTGAACTCTGGGCCTGGGCGCTGTCCCTCAGCTCTTCAGCTCAAGGCTAGCGCTCTACCACTTGAGCCACAGCGCCACTTCCGGCTTTTTTCTTTTTGCTTATGTGGTGCTGAGGAATCAAACGCAGGGCCTCAGGTATGTGAGGCAAGCGCTCTACCACTCAGCCACCTTCCCAGCCCCCCAGAAGTCTTTGGATTCAGCAAAATTAAAGCTGGGTATAGCCTGGTGCAGGTGGCTCATGCCTGTAATCCTAGCTACTCTGGATGCTGAGATCTGAGGATCACAGTTCAAAGCCAGCCTGGGCAGGAAAGTCCATGAGGCTTTTATCTCCAATAAACCACTAGAAAACCAGAAGTGGCACTGTGGCTCAAGTGGTAGAGCGCTCAAGAGCACAGGGACAGCGCCCAAGCCCAGAGTTCACTCCCCACAACAACAACAAGAAGCTGTGTATAATTTGCAAAAGTCATGCACCTGTATTTCTTAATTTTTTTTTTTTTTTGCCGGTTGTGGACCTGAACTCTAGGCCTAAGCTCTGTCCCTCAGCTCTTCAGCTCAAGGTGAGCGCTCTACCACTTGAACCACAGCGCTACTTCCAGCTTTTTCTGTTTATGTGGTGCTGAGGAATCGAACCCAGGACCTCAGGCTTGCAAGGCAAGCACTCTACCACTGAGCCACCTTCCCAGCCCCCTGTATTTCTTAATTTTATTGTTAAGTTTAGCTGTACAAAGAGGTCAGACTTCCATAGTCAGGTTGTAGTACAATGCATGTTGATCAATGTCACCCCTCCATGTTCTCCCCTAATTTTCCCTCTCCTATCCTTACCCTCAATTCTGTAGCTCAATATTTTACATAATGTACAGTGAATATAATGATTGCATTTGTTCATCCTTCCTCCCTCCATATGCCCCCTTTTGCCCTTCCCCTCAAAACATACTTGTACTTCCTGTTTTTGTTTTTTTTTGGGGGGAGGGGGTAAAGGGGAGAGGTTGGTGCCTGTCCTGGGGCTTGAACTCAGGGCCTGGGGAGCTGTCCCTGAGCTATTTTTCTCAAGGAGAAAACTCTACCACTTGAGCAACAGCTCCACTTTTAGCTTTGTTTTTTTTCTCTCTCTCTCCAAATATTTCTTTATTGAGTTTAAGTAACTACATCTGTTTCACAATACTGTGGCACAGTTATACTGAGCTAAGACCACAAACACATTTTAAACTTCCCAGTGGTGGGGCTGGGAAGATGGCTCAGTGGTAGAGTGCTTGCCTTGCATGCATGAGGCCCTGTGTTCGATTCCTCAGCACCACATAAGCAGAAAAAGCCGGAAGTGGGGCTGAGGCTCAAGTGGTTGAGTGCTAGTCTACAGCTGAAGAGCTGAGGGACAGTGCCCGGCCCAGAGTTCAGGCCCCACGACCGACAAAAATAAAATAAATAAATAAATAAACTTCCCAGTGGTAATCATCATCATCTTAATCTGCAAAGTTTATGAAATCTACAACTTCAACAATAAGACTATATCTTCCAAATCAGTGTTATGTACTTTTCTTTCCTTTTGCTTAGTATCAGCTGTTTCCTCTCTCTCTCTCATTCCTTCCCTCCCATCACCACTCCTGAATTGCTTAGTTCACTTTCATCAATGTCCAGTGCAGTTGATGGACCCCTCTGCTATAATTTTTCACATTTTCCACTGATTGTATGTCATCCTCCCAGCACCTCTCAGACGTGCATGTGTATATACCATATATGAAGTAGAGAATATGGAGTCATCTGAAAATGCTAAGACAAATTAAGAAGACGTCCTTTGTTTCCTTGTCTTTGGGGTTCTTTGCAGTCTGTATGTTATTTAATGCACATATGTAGAGGTGCTTGAGTATTACAATTTGGTGTTATTTTTCCAAGACTGACTTCTTTTCGTTTTACTGTGTATGGGTATCTTGTGTCCTGTTTACTTTGTCATATCTTGTTGCATTTTGAATCTAACATGTGCATATCAGGGAGGTTATATGGTGTATGTCTCTCATCATGCCTTATCTTGCTCAACATTTGTTCTCGTTCCATCCATTTCCCTGTGAATGCCATTATTTTGTCCTTAATGGCTGTGAAGAATTTCATTGTATATAGGTACCTCAATTTTTAGATCCTTTATCTGTAGTGGGGCATCTGGGTTGTTTAACATCTAGCTTTTTTGGTGGCTAACTGGAGATAAGCGTCTCACAGATTTTCCTAGCTATGCTGGCTTTGAACCATGATCCTCAGATCTCAGCCTCCTCGGTAACTAAGATTACAGGTGTCAGCCACTGGCACTTGACTTCCTGGTATTCATTTTGATAAACTGTTCATTAGTTGTTTGGAGGAGTTATATCTTTGAACTCTTCCCCTAAGTATACCATCTTTTGGTCAGTTTGTCACACAGCTATTCAATTAAGGATTTTTTTTTTTGGGGGGGGGGTTGGTTGTAGGGCCTGAACTCTGGGCCTGGACGCTGTTCCTCAGCTCTTTAGCTCAAAGCTAGCACTCTACCACTTGAGCCACAGTGCCACTTCTGGCTTTTTCTGCTTATGTGGTGCCGAGGAATCGAACCCAGGGCCTCATGCATGTGAGGCAAGCACTCTACCACTGAGCCACCTTCCCAGCCTCTAAATTACATATTTTTTAGATGTGAAATAGTTTCTGCCAGTTTGGATGACAGGTATCTTTCCTTGATAAGAGTATGCAAGACAAAGGGTTGTCCAGGTATATCACTATCTTTTCCCACACCTGTCTCCCCATCTTTCCTCTTGTCCCTCAATACTTTTTTTTTTTTGCCAGTCCTGGGCTTGAACTCTAGGTCTGGGCGCTGTTCCTCAGCTCTTCAGCTCAAGGCAAGCACTCTACCACCTGAGCCACAGCGCCACTTCTGGCTTTTTCTGCTTATGTGGTGCTGAGGAATCGAACCCAGGGCCTCATGGATGCAAGGCAAGCACTCTACCACTGAGCCACCTTCCCAGCCCCTCCCTCAATACTTTTGCCTGTCTGGTGGCTACACATATCTATTACTCCCTACTCTCTTTTATGTGTAGTGTCTCCATACTACATGGTATGACATGTTACACCCTATCCTAATAAGGATACGTAGGGGCTGGGAAAGTAGCTTAGTGGTAGAGTGCTTGCCTATCATGCATGAAGCCCTGGCTTCAATTTCTTAGTACCACATAAACAGAAAAGGCCAGAAGTGGTGTTGTGGCTCAAGTAAGTAGAGTGCTAGCCTTGAGCAAAAAGAAGCTCAGGAACAGACCAGGGGCCAGTGGCTCACTCCTGTAATCCTAGCTACTCAGGAGGCTGAGATCTGAGGATCACGGTTCAAAGCCAGCTCGGGCAAGAAAGTCTGTGAGAGTTGGGAAGGTGGCTCAGTGGTAGAGTGCTTGCCTTGCATGCCTAAGGCTCTGGGTTCGATTCCTCAGCACCACATAAGCAAAAAGAAAAAAAGCTGCAAGTGGCGCTGTGGATCAAGTGGTAGAACGCTAGCTTTGAGCTGAAGAGCTGACGGACAGTGCCCAGGCCCAGAGTTCAGGCCCCACAACTGGACCTCCCCCCAAAAAAACAAAACCAAAAACATTTTGGGCTGGGAAGATGGCTCAGTGGTAGAGCGCTTGCCTTGCATGCATGAGGCCCTGGGTTCGATTCCCCAGCATCACATAAGCAAAAAAAAAAAAAAAGCCGGAAATGGTAGAGCACTAGCCTTGAGCTGAAGAGCTGAGGGACAGCGCCCAAGCCCAGAGTTCAGGCCCCACGACCAGTCCCCAAAAAAGAAAGTCTGTGAGACTCTTTTTTTTTTTTTTTTTTTTAGTCTGTGAGACTCTTATCTCCAATAAACAACTAGAAAACCGGAAGTGGCGCTGTGGCTCAAGTGGTAGAGCACTTGCCTTGACCTGAAGAGCACAGGGACAGCGCCCAAGCTCAGAGTTCAAGTCCCACAACAGACAAAAAAAAATGTGAAATTTATGTAATCGCTTAATCTCAATTTTAATTATTTTTTTTAAAAAAAAAAAAAGTGAAGGACTGAGAAGGTAGCTCAGTGGTAGAGTACTTGCCTTGTACGAATAAGGCCCTGGGTTCCATTCCTCAGCACCATGTATGCAGAAAAAGCTGGAAGTAGCACTGTGGTCAAAGTGGTAAAGCGCTAGCCTTGAGCTAAAGAGCTGAGGGACAGTGTCCAGGCCTAGAGTTCAGGCCCCACAACAGACAAAAAAAATAAAAGTGAAGATCATAAAAGGCAGTTCTCAAAAGAGCAAAGTGACTATAAAAAGTTATTCAAACATACTAAAAATCAAAGAAATGTAAATCACTTTTACCACCAGATTACTGTCAGACTGGGCTAGAGGTTCAGCTCAGTAGTAGATTGCTTACATAGTATGCACAAGACCTTGGTTTTAACCCTCATACTGCAAAAAGATTTTTTTTTTAAATCAAGTATAAGAGCCGAGCGCTGGTGGCTTACGCCTGTAATCCTAGCTACTCAGGAGGCTGAGATCTGAGGATCTCGGTTCAAAGCCAGCCCGAGCAGGAAAGACTGTGAGACTCCTATCTCCAATAAACCACCAGAAAACCGGAAGTGGCGTTGTAGCTCAAGTGGTAGAGCGCTCGCCTTAAGCTGAAGAGCTGAGGGACAGCACCCAGGACCCAGAGTTCAAGCCCCACGACTGACAAAAAAAAAATTGTTTAGGGACAGTGTCCAGACCCTTAGTGTAAGCCCCATAACCAACATAAATAAATGAAATATATAATTGATAAAAGTGTAACTGCTAAAATTTAAAAAAAATTTTTTTTGGTTGGTTGTGGGGCTTGAACTCTGGGCTTGGGCACTGTCCCTCAGCTCTTCAGCTCAAGGGGAGCACACACTACCACTTGAGCCACAGCGCCACTTCTGGTTTTCAAGTGGTTTACTGGAGATCAGAGTCTCACAGACTTTCCTGCCGGGGCTGGCTTTGAACCATAATCCACAGATCTCAGCCTCCTGAGTAGCTAGGATTACAGTAAAATTAAAAATTTACACTCACTTTTCTTCTGACATAATAATTTTATTTTATATTTTGTCGGTCACAGGGCTTGAACTCTGGGCCTGGATGCTGTCGCTCCGCTCTACAGCTCATGGCCAGCACTTTACCACTTGAGCCACAGAACCATTTCTGGTTTTCTGGTGGTTTTTTGGAGATAAATAGTTTCATGGACTTTCTTGCTTGAGCTGGCTTTGATCAGTGATCCTCAGATCTCAGCCTCCTGAGTAGCTAGGATTACAGGCTTGACTCACCTGGGCTTGGCTCTGACATAATAATTTTAAGGAATTTAATCTAAGGAAATAATAGGTAAGTGACACAGATGTTTAATCTTTAGAAGAGAGGAAAATTACCAAAGTATTCATAAAAGGATAACTAGCAAAATAAATGATTGTGCATCCATATCATAAAATCCATAGTCAAAACAAAGATAGATATGTATTATAATGTCCATGATAATGTTGTTAAATGAGGAGAAATATATAAAACTGTGGTTTACCAAAAAGTGTTTGGTATTAGCTGTGTTCAGTTTATTTAGTTCCAAGGATCAAAGTCCTAGGGCTCTAAAGGCCAGAAACTGGTTTCTGTTCCTGGATAGTGGTTATGCAAGACAAAGGAGTTGTTGATCATGAGCCTGTGGGAGTGGGGATATTTTTTTCTTCAGTTCTGTCTCAATCAGGGCAGACTTAGGAGCTAGATCTCTACATTACAGCCTGCATTTTGGTTAAAACCCCAGGTATATTATTAGTGCTCCTAATAGGATAAAAAGGTGACTTCTCTAAGAGTGCTGGGTTTTAAGAGCCTTCTTTCCTTTTTCTAGGGACTCCATCAGATAAACTTTGCCTATAAAGGTGTTGTCTGTGTGGTTTTTTTTTTTTTTTTTTTTTAGTTAAAATGCAACTATAGTTAAATTGTTTGGTCTGGCTGTGTTCTTGTCCAGTTGGAAGAAAGATATTTGAGACCATTCCTGAAGTACAAAAAAATCATTTGAGACTCCTAAAAATCAAACAGCCAGTGCTTGATAACATTCACTTCACATAGCCTAGGCTTCCAGTAAGACCTTATTAAGTCAAATAGCTTCTCCATTCGATAAAATCACTGGGGATCAGAGCAAGGACAGACCAAAATTTTATTCCTTAAATGACCAATTAGTATCTAATGAGAACTCTGGAACTCTTGCTAGCCCTACCTGGAAACCTTCTTGCAATTGAAGCAAAAAATTCAGTTTACAACTCTTGATTATTAAAAAGATACTCCAAGGGCTGGAAAGGTGGCTCAGTGGTAGAGTGCTTGCCTTGTATACATGAGGCCCTGGGTTCGATTCCTCAGCACCACATAAGTAGAAAAAGCCAAAAGTGGCACTGTGGTTCAAGTGGTAGAGTGCTAGCCTTGAGCTGAAGAGCTGAGGGACAGTGCCCAGGCCCAGAGTTCAGGCCCCACGACTTGCAAAAAAAAAGATTTTCCAGTGCAAATCCCCAGGGCCTACAGAGGCAGCTTAGTGGTAGAGAGTGTACTTAGTATGCAGGATGAAGGGAGATTGCTGTAGTTGTGATTAAATAAGTGGTGGGACATTTGTCTAGCAAGCTCAACGCTGAGTTCAAACTCCAGTAATACCAAAAGCAAAAACAAAAATTAAAAATTTGCCGGGCACCAATGACTTATGCCTGTTATCCTAACTACTCAGGACGCTGAGATCTCAGGATCACAGTTCAAGCCATGACCACCACCACCAACAACAACAAAAAGACACGTTGGCAGTTTTAATTATTTTTTATCAGTGGTGGGGCTTGAACCCTGGGCCTGGGCACTGTCCCTTAGCTCTTCAGCTTAAGGTTAGCACTCTACCACTAGAGCTACAGCACCACTTCTGGTTTTCTGGTAGTTAATTGGCGATAAAGAGTCTCACAGATTTTCCTGGCTGGCTGGCTTTGAACAGCAATCCTCAGATCTCAGCTTCCTGAGTAGATATGATTACAATCATGAGCCATCAGTGGTGCCTGGCTGAAAGCTTGGTTTTCAAGATTTATTTTGTATATAATTACATTAAGCAATTTAGCTTTAATGGTTTATAGGTTTAATTTTAATTTTTTAAAAAGTTTATGACTGTGTGCTATTAGATTAGCAGGGTTCCTAATATTAAAATAATCACTGTCTTAGGACTTCTACCTAAAGCTCATTTATTGACTTACCCTACTTGTTATACCTTGTTAGACGTGAAGAAGAGACTTGAGCTGTTAATGAGTCAGGTAACTGTCTCCAATTGCAAATTAGGGCCAGAGGCAAGTACTGCTTTAAGTCAAGGCCAGATAATGTCAAAGGAAACTATGAGGTAATGTTTGATGCTCCCTTGCTCAGAGAAAAAAGTGGAGGGAGAACTGAGTCACTATCCTAAGGTGTAAATAAAATAGGTATGTAAAGGCAAAAGGAATGCCTTGGTAGCAGTCAGGATTATATTCATGGAGGCTATTGTTTTGTATATAGCAATTTTCAATAGCTCATCAGCAAGAGTAGTAATCATTAACAAGGAAAAACATTTTCAGGAAACAGAATTCTGGGCAACTTTTAAAAATATTAGCTCGAATTAGAAATAAATCATATTAAATTAATGAACCAAACAAATTAAGCCAGTCTTGGGAATCCTCAAGAATGCTTTTCTAGCGGAAGCCATGCGCTAATGGCTTAGATTTGAGGATTGTAGCTCAAAGCCAGACCAGTCAGAAAAGTTCATGAGACTTGTATCTCCAGTTAACCACCAGAAAACTGGAAGTAGAATTACAGCTCAAAGTTGTAGAGCACCTTTAGCAAAAGAGCTCAGAGACAGCACCCAGAACCTGACTTCAAGCCCCATGACAGACAAAGCAAAAAAATGTTTTTCCAAGATAGACAAGGTTGGTGATGTATGGCTATAATCCCAGTACTTACTAGCCTGAAGCAGGAGAATCCTAAATTCCAGGGCCAGCCTAAGATATCTAGTGAGACTCTGTCTCAAAAACAAAAACCTGATATTTCTATTCAAAACTTAATTTCTTTCTTTCTTTTTTTTTTGGGTCCGGTCATGGGGCCTGAACTCTGGGCCTGGGTGCTGTACTTCAGCTCTTTAGCTCAAGGCTAGCACTCTACCACTTGAGCCACAGCGCCACTTCCAGCTTTTTTCTTTTTTCTTATGTGGTGCTGAGGAATCGAACCCTGGGCCTCATGCACGCAAGGCAAGCACTCTACCACTGAGCCACCTTCCCAGCCCCAAAACTTAATTTCTTTCTATATACCTCTACTCAGTCTTACTCCTTGTGATCTTTTGGGATTGATCGTCCTTCTTTTCTTTTTTCTTTTTTTTTTGGATGTGGGTAATGGGGCTTGAGCTCTGGGCCGGGGCACTGTCCCTGCGCTCTTCAGCTGAAGGCTAGTGCTCTACCATTGAACCACAGTGCCACTTCCTAATTTCTGGTGGTTTACTAAAGAGTCTCAAAGACTTTTCTGCCAGGGCTGGCTTTGAATTGCATTCCTCAAATCTCAGCCTCCTGAGTAGTTAGGATTACAAGCATGAACCATGGTACCCATTCTTTTTTTAATTCAAGCCCCAGTATTAATACACAAACACACATACACACACACACACACACACACACACACAAAGTGGACTGTGAATTCACTTGGCTTGGTCAGACTATGCTGAGGCACAACTCCAAGAAGCACAAATCACAGAGAATTCACTGTATTATATTTGCATATTGTACAACTGATGGTTCTGCTACCTAGGATGAAATCAGCTTCAAATAACCATTAAGAATGGTCTTAAACAATTTAATTCTTTGGGCATTAAGTGGCTTATCTAAGTAATCATTAAGTAATCATTGTTTTATTTTTATTTTTAGATGCCAGGGATCAAACCCAGAACCTCACATGGTAGGCAGCGCTCTACCACTGAGCCTCCATTTACCATTATATTTAACCACAAATCTGCTTCTTTACAGTATTTCCTGTCACTGGAAATCAAGGAATTATAAATATACTTTCTTCTCAACCTAAATCTAATTAATCCTAAAGCCTGTAGAAGTATTCCTGTATTTCTTTCCTTCTCTCTCAGTTTCCAGTGTCACATTACATTCCCTCAATTGGTCTCTCTAATCAATGTTCATCCATCACACAATTGCCAAAGTTATCTTCCTAAAATACAATTCAAGTAATTTCTAGCATACATCCTAAATTTACTACCACAAAGATAAACACAAAGGATCCTTTAATACTCCTATAAACAAATGTGAACACAATGGGATTTGTATAAAAATAGTTCAGTCCTTCCTCCCTAGTGATTCTGAAATCTTCACTGTCCTCAAGGGAGATTCCACAATCACTTTTTACAGAGTAATTTCTTCTTCCTCCTTTCCTTTTTCCCTGACTGGGGATCAAATTCAGAGCCTAATTTGAGACATGAGCTACATCCCCAACCTCTGCTTTCTTTTTTTCCTTTTTCCTTTCAACTTATTTCTATGGGGTAGATTATTAATTCTCACCCCCAACCCCTGCTTGTGGGACTTGAATTTTGGGTCAGGGTACTGTCTCTGAGCTCTTTAACTCAAGGCAAAAACTCTACCACTTGAGCCACAGCTCCACTCCTGGTTTTCTGGTGGTTAATTGGAGATGAGAGACTCATGGACTTTCCTGCCCTGGCTGGCTTTGAACAGTGATCCTCAGATCTCAGCATAATGAGTAGCTAGGATTATAGGCATGAGCCATGGTCTCACCAGCTAATTCTTGGTTCTTAAATGAAACAAACATAAATATCTAGCCAGTACTTTGGCACATGGTAGATATAAGTAGATGGTAATTTTTTTTCTAATTTATGTAGGAATGTTCAGGCTATCCATAACAATATTCATCTTCATTAATATTACTAATATATGTTTTATATATATAATTATATATATATTATTGCTATTACTACTACCACGGCTATTACAACGCTGGGGATTGAACCCAGTGTCTTACTCAGACAAGGCAAACACTCTACCACCAAACTATATCACAGTCTCAAAGTTCAGAGTATGGTAATGGATAGTTATAGGCTTTGGGTTGTAACTCAGTAGTATAGTACCAACATGTGCAACACCTAGGGTTCATTCTCCAGAACTCCAAAAAAAAAAAAATTTAAAAGCTCTGAACTTATAAGACTATCCCTGCTTCCACAAGAGAGAAATGACAAATAATTGTATGACCTCAGATGGAAAAGAAAAAAAACCAACACTAGTTGTTAGAGATGATACATACCACAAAATTGAGATGTTCAGCCAGCATGACAAAGCACTTTTCTTTTTTCTTTTTCTTTTTTGCCCGTCATGGGGCCTGAACTCTGGGTCTGGGCGCTGTCCCTCAGCTCTTCAGCTCAAGGCTAGCGCTCTACCACTGGAGCCACAGCGCCACTTCGGCTTTTTCTGTTTATGTGGTGCTGAGGAATTGAACCCAGGGCCTCAAGCTTGCAAGGCAAGCACTCTACCGCTGAACTACCTTCCCAGCCCCTGCTTTTCTATTTCTTATCCTACAATAAGGACCAACTGAGTTCAGGAGAGAGACAAAATACTATTTATTAAATACTCACCAAAGTCTCACCAAGGTCCTACTGTATATCAAATTATATCAAATGCTGTAGTGTGACTTGAGGTCTTAGAGGTGAATGTGACACAAATCCAATCATGCAGAAAGTCTGGGGGAGAGAGCAGACATGTAATCAAAGTACCTCAAGTGCACTCTCTTTTTCTCTCTCTCTCCCTTATGGCTGGGCTGGTTACTGCTTGAGCACAAAGGAGGGGGATGGTCAATGGCCACGAGATTCAATTCAGTAACACGAGGAATTCTGGGTATAAATCAAAGTCTGGAACTTTAGAGAAAGTAATGTTTTAGCTGAGACTTTGAGCCACCTAGGAAGGAATGGGTTCCCTGAACTGGAACAAAAGCCGACAGGCTTCTGTTTAGGCTCTGTTCAGGGTGGTTGTGATGAGGATAATAAAAGTTTAAAAAGGAGTTAATTATAGCTACTAGTTAACATTTCTAATGCACAGTAAGAACTAGGTATTGTGCTAAATCAGCCACGTAAATTATTTTTTAATGACTTAAGGATTAGTATTATTCCTATTCACAGGTGAGAAAAGTAAACCTTAACAAACACAATGAAAGCCAGGAGCTATGTAACTCAGGAAGCGGGCTTGCAGGGCCCGTTTTTAAAACCACAAATCAGAGGAGTGACGGGATCAGATTCAGAAAGACTTCTTTCAACCTCGGTGGAAACCATGGCTAGAAAAGCAGCACCTCTGTAATCCCAGAACGTCCCCGTAATGGAGGAGGTGACCTAAGTAGTGGAGGTTACTGAGAGGGGAGAGGGAGAGGGCCCCGCGGGTCAGCGGCCGGCTGGGGCTGTTGGTCCCCGACAAACTTAGTGGACGGTTCTCAGGACTTAGTGTGACTCGACGGGGTGTTCCTAGGCAGCAGCGAAGATCCTCACACCGTTGGTGTGACTCTAGTAGGAAAAGCATGTTCTGGAAGAAAAAGAGAGGCCGAGTCCCCAGCAGGAAACGCAAGTTACAGGCGGGGCGGCCGAGAGGATCTCTCTCCACCGACTGACTTCAGCCACTGGGGGCGGGGAAAGGAAGGTGGTCTTTCCTAGGGCCACCCTAGGCCTAACAAGTTAAGATGCTGAGTCATCCTCTGGGGGCGGCAGGGGCGGGCCGGGGCCGGGCGGGGCTCAGATCCCCCCTCCTCTCCACTTCTCTCGCACCCCTGGCCCCTTCGGGTTCTCGCGAGAGCCCGGTAGGATATAAAAGGAGCGCCCCGCGCCTACTTCGCGCGTTCTCTTTTTGCTGCGTCGTTGTGTCTGCTGTCTCGCGAGTTGTGGGTCCGTCCACACGAGTAAGTATGCGAGTGTCGCTACCTCCGTGGAGCAAGGTTCAGCGCTTCCCCTCATGCCGGGCTAGTCGCCTTTGCCTTATCCTCTCCCCATCAGCTGGGGCTCAGCCGGGGTTGTTGGGGTGAGGCGGCTGAGCGAGGCCTACCGCCCGCTGGTTACCAGTGGGTGAGGGCACTTGTTACCCCGAGGCTAACGTCGAGTCTCCTCTTGCCCAAGCCATAGGAGCAGAGGGTGTTGATTGGCGCGGCCGAAAGGGCTAGTGTACTTTGTACGGAAGTTTTCCGAAGACCTGGGGTGGGATTTGAGGCGTGGCCCACACTGGGGTTCGGGACAGTCTCTTTGAGTGGTCTGGTCCAGGCACTGGCCGGAAGTCAGTCTTTTCCGGGATTGGACGTTGGAGGGGCGGCGCGGGGGAGAAACACCTTACAAAGCCGCGCTGGACTAGAAGGAAGTATCCTTATTTGATGGCGCAGCCTTTAACATCGTTAAAGCTTTTTCTTTTCTAAACTTGAGTTGTAACAAAACGTTTCAAGAAGCTAAAGATTCTAAATAGAAAAAAAGTTTGTGATGATGAATGTTCCCAGTTTTTTTTTTTTTTTTGGTTATGGTATTAGAAGAAAGAACTTTGTAACTTGGAAAATAGTTTCTTGGGATTTTCATTATATATATATGTATATATTTATTGTAAAGATACTTTACAGTTACGTGAGGAAGGTAATGAGTCCATTTCCTGTCGAGTATTGTTACCCTCTCTATTGTTTTTCCCCAACCACCCCATTACTCCTCACTCCCCCCCCCCCCCCCCCCCCCCCCCCCCGCCCCTCGTGGGGCTTGAACGCCGTCCCTCAGCTCTTCAGCTCAAGGCGAGCACTCTACCACTCCAGCCAGAGCACCACTTCTGGCTATTTCTGCTTATGTGGTGTTAAGTAATCGAGCCCAGGGCCTCATGCATGCCAGACAAGCACTCTACCACGGAGCACCTTCTCAGCCCCTCTTTGGCTTTTTGGTAGGGTTTGTCCGGTTGTGGGGCCTGAATTCTGGGCCTGGGCGCTGTCTCTCAGCTCTTCAGCTCAAGGCTAGCGCTCTACCACTTGAGCCACAGCGCCACTTCCAGCTTTTTTCTTTTTGCTTATGTGGTGCTGAGGAATTGAACCCAGCGCCTCATGCATGCAAGGCAAGCACTCTTACCACTGAGCCATCTTCCCAGACCCGAATGTTTTTTGTTTTTTTAAAACTGGAAATAAAAGTCTCAAAGGCTTTCCTGCCCAGGCCTGCTTTGAACAGGGATCCTCAGATCTTAGTGTCCTAAGAAGCTAGGATTAGGTGTGATCCACCTGTGCTGGGTTGTTTGGTGTGTGTGTCCACACCCCCAATAGGTCTTCACTTCAGGGCTCTCTACTACTTTAGCCACCGCTTTTGGCTTTTTGCTAGTTAATTGGACCTGAAATTTAGATAAAGTCTTTTGTTTGGGTTTTTTTTTTAACTGTATTTTTTTTTGTCTTTTCTTTTTTGGTACTGGGGATTGAACCCAGGATATTGCACTTGCTAGGCAAGCGCTTTGCCACTGAGCTACATCCCAGCCCTAGATAGTCTTACAGGCTGAGCTGAGAAAGTCCTTGAGACTCTTACCTCTAATAAACTGCTCAGAAAACCCGAAGTGGTGCAGTGGCTCAAGTGATAGAGCATTATCCTTGAGCTGAAGAGCTGTTGAGGCCGAGTTCAAGCCCCATGACCAACAACAACAACAAAAAAAAAGAGTCTCATGGACTTTCCTGCCCAGGCTGGCTTTGAACCACGATCCTCAGATCTCAGCCTTCTGAGTAGCTAGGAGTACAGGCGTGAGCCACCGGTGCCCAGCTATGTTTGCGTTTATCTCACATTGTAAAGGCAAATTTAGGCACAGTTCAGAGCCTACAGTCCTCAGCGTTCTGGGAAGTCAAGCATTCAGTGTTGGTGCCATTTGGGTTCTGGCTTATCTTTCCTCTGCTACTGTCTAAATGCAGTTGTTATATAAACCATAGTTCCAAAAAGGGTGAAAGAGGTGACTGGTTTATAAGCAAAATTGCTGAACCTTTTTTTTTTTTGGTCTGTCTTGGGCCTGGGCACAGTCCCTGAATCTTCAGCTCAAGGGGAGCGCTCTACCACTTGAGCCACGGTGCCACTTCAGCTTTGTAGTGGTAAATTGGGAGATGAGAGTCTTTCCGACTTTCCTGCTTAGGCTGGCTTTGAACTGTGATCCTCAGATCTCAGCCTCCTGAGTAGCTAGGATTCGCCCAGCTGTATTGTGACTTTTGATTACTTGCTTTCCCGTGCTTTAACTTACTGAAAAAAATTATTATTTTTTCAGGCATGAAGCTTGAACTCATGACCTGGACACTGTCCCAGAGCTCTTTCACTCAAGGCTAGCACTCTTTCACTTTTGAGTCACAGCACCACTTCCTAATGTCTTTTATTTTTTAATTGCCTATTTTGGGGCTTGAACTCAGAGCCTGGATGCTGTCCCTGAGCCTCTTTGTGCTCAAGGCTAGTGTTCTACCACTTGAGCCACAGTGCCACTTCTGGCTTTTTCTGAGTATTTTATTGGAGATGAGTCTCATAGCTTTTTCTGCCAGGCTTGCTTTGAATTATGGTTGTCAGATTTTAGCCTCCTGAGTAGCTAGGATTAGAGGCTTGAGCCACTGGGGTCCAGCCCTAATGTCTTGACTACTGGAAAATTCCTCCATAGAACTATAGCTAAAATGAAGGCTGTTGGTTATCTAGAAAAAAAAACAAAAAACAAACTTGTTTTCTTTTCTTTTCTTTTTTTTTTTAAATTTTATTTTATTTTATTTGAGAACATACTGTACAGAGGGGTTACAATTACATGGGCAGGATAATGCATACATTTCTTACCAAGCATTGCAGCCTCCTCCTTTGTTTATCCTTCACCTCCCTTCCCAGCCTCCCCCCTCCCCCCCACAAACTTGTTTTCTAATGTCATTTCTGTTATGCTTTCTAGCTGATAGGAAGATGTCCTCGGGAAATGCCAAAATTGGGCACCCTGCTCCCAGCTTCAGAGCTACAGCTGTTATGCCAGATGGTCAGTTTAAAGATATAAGTCTTTCTGACTACAGAGGTAAGAGTAATGATGTGGGACTTATTAATAGAATTTGGGATGGTTTGCTAGATTTGTGTTTCTTTCTTTCTCTTTTTTTTTTTTTTTTGGAGTCCGGTCGTGGGGCCTGAACTCTGGGCCTGGGCACTGTCCCTCAATTCTTCAGCTCAAGGCTAGCACTCTACCACTTGAGCCACAGAGCCACTTCTGGCTTTTTTTCTTTTTGCTTATGTGGTGCTGAGGAATCGAACCCAGGGCCTCATGCATGCAAGGCAAGCGCTCTACCACTGAGCCACCTTCCCAGCCCCTAGATTCGTGTTTCTTAAGTGTAAAAAACATTTTATGTTTCCTAGGATAGTTTTTAGAACAGATGATTAATATGAAAGTGAAATACGATTATCAACAGGGATCATGGGGGGTAGGTGTCCTAGGTCCCTATTGCTTCTAGAGAAAGCATTTATTATATTTTGAAGCACTAGCCCAATTTTTTCTCTCAATTATATTATTGGAGAAATCCTCATTGTCTCCTGTAATCTACACTTAATTTCAGATCTCAGGTCTTAGGAGTTTTCATGTTTGTGAAATATGTGCATCATAGCACTAATGTTACAATGGAGAGGGATTAGGGAGATTCCCTGAACTGTTTGCCCCTAAGAAGCATTGTTAAAACTTCCCTTTCTGGGGCTGGGAATGTGGCTTAATGCTAGAGGGCTTGCCTAGCATGCATGAAGCCCTGGGTTTGATTCTTCAGTACCACATAAACAGAAAAGCTGGAAGTGTCCCTGTAGCTCAAGTGGTAGAATGCTAGCCTTGAGCAAAAAAAGCTCAGGGACAGTGCCCAGATGCTGAGTTCAAGCCCCAGGACTGGTAAAAACAAAACAAAACTCCCTGTTCTGGTTTCATAGTTCAGTGCAAATACTTGACAAATCCTATCAAGACTTTAACTTCCTTGCTTTGCAGTTGAAATCAGAATGGTCTCCTGAAATTTTTAAAAAATGCAAACCTGAGGCTCTGCCATGGTATCCCATACCTCTAACCCTAATGACTCCAGAGGCTGAGACCTGAGGATTGTCATTAAAGCCAGAGTTCGCAGGAAAGTCTGAAGTCTCTCACTTCCAATTAACTAGCAGATTTAAAAAATGAAGAAAGGGGGGCTGGGAAGGTGGCTCAGTGGTAGAATGCTTGCCTTGCATGTATGAGGCCTTGGGTTCCATTCCTCAGCACAAGATAAGCAGAAATAGCCAGAAGTGGTGCTATGGCTCAAGTGGTAGAGTACTATCCTTGAGCTGAAGAGGTGAGGGATAGCGCCCAGGCCCAGAGTTCAGGCCCCATGACTGGCCAAAACACACACACAAAAAAGAACTTGTTTCTTAAGTTGGCTTTTGGGTAAAACCTTCAATTAAGTTCTGACATGTCATAGTCTTTCAGATGAGTGGAGGTAAGTAGGTCCCTATGGAAAAAAAAAATCACTTAATGGCCAACAAGGTAAGTAACCTCATAAAGAGAGGACCATGGATATAAAGGTACATTGTTTGGAATGAGCAATGCTCTCTGCCCTCCAGGCCTTGACTTGTTGAGACTTCACATGCCTTGGGGAAAAAAAAGTGCTTCTTATTCAAAGCACTGGAGAGACTATTTAGATGATTCAAGGGATTAAAAAGAAATTTGAAAATATTACTGCTACCTGGAAATAAGTGAATATTTGGAAATGCTCCAGTAGTTCGGTACATTAGATGTGTGACCAGTTTTTGAAGATCTAATTCAGTGACCGTCTTGAATGACTAAAATAAAATTATAGTCAGAAGTCTTATAAATCTTGCTACTACTAGTACTTTCTTGGTAGATGCATATTTTTTATGATTAGTGAGATTATTTAACCTTAACATCCCATTACTGTTGTAGAACTATAAAGAACCTTGACTCCCTTTTATGGGGATGGGGAAGAGATAGTGTCTTACTGTGTTTCCCACACTGATAGCCTGAAACTCTGGTTCTCTTGCCTCATTGTCTGAGTGCTGGGAATCCAGGCAAGTACTAAAATGCTTGGTTTGACTTTCTCTTACCTCCTTCCCCCCCCCCCCCCCGCTTTTTTTTTTTTTGGTGTGTGCTGGTCTGGGGCTTGAACTCACAGCCTTGACACTATCCCTGAGCTTTTTTGCTCAAGGCTACTGCCCTACACTTCTGGCTTTTTGATAGTTAATTGGAGATGAGAGTCTCATGGATTTCCTTGCCTGGGCTGGCTATGAACTGGGATCACAGTAGCTGGATCCTGAGTAGCTAGGATTATAAGTATCAACTACTGGCTCCCAGCCCCATTGTTCTTGAGAACCCAGCACACCAGAATTTTCTGGACACTGTAAGCATTGGTATTGAGCCATTTAGTAAATAATCATATCGTTGTTTTTGCTTTTCTTCATTGAATAACTTGGTGTTTATGCTGTTAGCAACTCAGAAGACAAAAAATTGGACTTAAAAGTATTCTTCAAAAAAAAAAAAAGTATTCTTCAGTTGGCAGCTAAAAACAAATTGATAGGAGAGTAAATCATAGGACTAGAGGTCTTATTTTTTTTTTTGGGTCCGGTTATAGGGCCTGAACTCTGGGCCTGGGTGCTGTCCCTCAGCTCTTCAGCTCAAGGCTAGCACTCTACCACTTGAGCCACAGCGCCACTTTCCGGCTTTTTTCTTTTTTGCTTATGTGGTGCTGAGGAATCGAACCCAGGGCCTCAGGCATGCAAGGCAAGCGCTTCTACCACTGAGCCAACTTCTGAGCCTCACGTCTTACTTTTTTTAACTCAGATCTTCCTGGTATAAGTTATAAAAATAATTATTAGGGACAGTGCCCAGGCCCAGAGTTCAGGCTCCATGACCAACAACAACAAAAAAGAGCATCATGGAATTTGGCTGGGAAGGTGGCTCAGCAGTAGAGTGCTTGCCTCCAATGCATGAGGCCCTGAGTTCAAATCCTCAGCACCACATAAACAAAAAGAAAAATCCGGAAGTGCCATTGTGGCTCAAGTGGTCACAGAGTACTAGCCTTGAGCTGAAGAGCTCAGGGACAGCACCCAGGCCTAGAGTTCAAGCCCCATGACCAATCCCCCCCAGAAAAAAATTACTAGGAGACAGATACTGTGAATATTCTAGCATTGAGTGATAATACTGTGTTTGCCATTAATGTAAGCCAGCCTGGGCAAATAGATCTGTGAGACTCTTATTTCCAGTTGACCAGTAAAATGTGGAGGTGTGATTCAAGTGGTAGATCATTAGCACTGAGCAAAAGAGGTAAGGGAAAGTTCTAGGTTTTGAAAGCCCTGGTACTGCTACTCCTCCCTTCCATTCCCCCAAAAGGAAAAAGAAAAAGAAAATTCTTTCAATAGGAAAATATGTTTGACTTATTCATAAGAGAAAACTGTTTCAAGGCTAACCTGTGACATCTATTTTTCCCTTTAGGGAAGTACGTTGTGTTCTTTTTTTACCCTCTTGACTTCACCTTTGTGTGTCCTACGGAGATCATTGCTTTCAGTGATAGAGCAGAAGAATTTAAGAAACTCAACTGTCAAGTGATTGGTGCTTCTGTCGATTCTCACTTCTGTCATCTGGCATGGTAAATGTCTCAGTCCATTTAGTATTTAGGCTCTTTTTTTTTTTTGATATTGGGTCTTGAGATGCTTCCCACACTGGGATTCTGGGATTAAATTAATTATTTTCCAACCTCACCTTGAGTAGCTGGAGTTATAAGTATGTGCCATCATGCCTGGCAACATGTGGACTTTTTTTTGTTACCAGTACTGGAATTTGAATTTAGGTCCTTGAGCTTGCTTAGCCTGATTGCTCAACCAGTATTCCATGCTTCCTGCAAGGTTTTTGCTGGTTATTGGAGATGGCATCTGTACTAACTCCTTCAAACTCTGATCTTTCAGATTTCAGCCTTCCGAGTACTTATGATTATAGTATTATAGCTAATGGTACATGGTTTATGTGTATTTTTCTTTTCTGGTGCTGGGGATTGAACTGCAGAGCTTTATATGTGCTAGGAAAGAGTTCTACCGCTGAGTTACATTCCTGGCCTCCTTGTTTTTGTTTTTGTTTTGCTGATCCTGGAGCTTAAACTCAGGGTCTGGGTGCTATCCCTGAGCTTCTTTTGCTTGCTCAAGCCTAGCACTCTACCACTTGAGCCACAGCTCCACTTCTGGCTTTTTTCTTTGGTAGTCTCATGGGCTGGGTGTTGGTGGCTCATGCCTGTAATTCTAGCTACTCAGGAGATGAGACATGAGGATCATGGTTCAAAGCCAGCCCAGGCAGAAAAGTCTATGAGACTCTTTATCTCCAGTAAACTACTCAGAAAAAGCCAGAAGTGGTGCTGTGGCTGAAGTGGTAGAGCATTAGCCTTGAACACAAATTGGCTCAGGAACAGCCTTTAGGCCCTGAGTTTAAGCCCCAGGATGGGGGGGAAAAAAATCTCATAGACTTTACTGTTCAGGCTGCCTTTGAACTTAAACCATGTCCTCAGATCTCGGCCTTGTGAGTAGAAGCTAAGATTATAGACATGAGTCCCTGGCTGTTGTTTTTTGTTTGTTTGTTTTGAGATAGTCTCACTTTGTAGTTTCAGCTGATATTGAACTAAGTCACCATCTTCCTGCCTTTTCCTCCTGAGTGCTAGAATCACAGGTCTGTGCCATCATGCCTGGCTTATTAAGTATTGACTTCTGGGTTCTGACTTCTTTTATTGCTTATAACCTGGCAGCAGAGAAGGAAAGAGGCTTAACTGTTCTCAACCATGCTTATAGAAAAGAGGGGAGAAGAATAGGTACAATTAATAACTCTTCTGCTACAGAAGAGATGAATGAATGTGACTATATATGTACCTTTTGCTGTAGGATCAACACACCCAAGAAACAAGGAGGACTGGGTCCTATGAACATTCCCTTGGTATCAGATCCCAAGCGTACCATTGCTCAGGATTATGGAGTCTTGAAGTCGGATGAAGGCATCTCATTCAGGTATATACATGGGGATAACATTCAGTAAGATCATGTTAACCATTTGTTTGGAGCAAACTAGAATTGGATCTGAACAGATTACCTTCTACATTCTTTTTTTTTTGGTCCATTCATGGATCTTGAACTCTGGGCCTGGGAGTTGTCCCTCAGCTTTTCAGCTCAAGGCTAGCGCTCTACCACTTGAGCCACAGTGCCACTTCCGGCTTTTTTAGCTTATGTGGTGCTGAGGAATCGAACCCTGGGCCTCATGTAAGGCAAATACTCTACCACAGAGCCACCTTCTACATTCTTGTTTTTTGGGGTTTTTTTGCCAGTCATGGGGCCTGAACTCTGGGTCTGGGTGCTGTCCCTCAGCTCTTCAGCTCAAGGCTAGCGCTCTACCACTGGAGCCACAGCACCACTTCCAGCTTTTTCTGTTTATGTGATGTTGAGAAATCGAACCCAGGGCCTCATGCTTGCAAGGCATGCACTCTACCGCTGAGCTACCTTCCCAGCCCCACCTTCTACATTCTTTAATAGAGGGGTGTCATTAATGGCAATGCTGATATAAGTATTGGAGACCAGATCATTTCTTTGGGACTTGATGCTCTTCTGCTGTAATAGCAAAATTGAAACCTGTACTAACCCCTCAATCCTTCAATCTCTTCTCCCCAGGGGCCTGTTTATCATTGATGATAAGGGAATCCTTCGGCAAATAACTATAAATGACCTTCCTGTTGGCCGCTCTGTGGATGAGATTCTGAGACTAGTTCAGGCTTTCCAGTTCACTGACAAACATGGGGAAGGTAAGTTATCTGCCTGCTAACAATTCAACAGTGGTGGTTGTGTGGAAGGTAAGCAAAAAGGCTAGAATAGAATTGTCTACCTACTCAGGATGCTGAGATCTAAGGATTGAAGTTCAAAGCCTGCCTGTAGGAAGGTCCCATGAGACTATCTCCAATTAACCACCAGAAAGTTAGAAGTGGTGCTGTAGCCCAAGTGGTAGAGTGCTAGCTTTGAGCAAAGGCGCTCCAGGGATAGTGCCCAAGTCCTGAGTTCAAGCTCCATACTGACCAAAAAAAGAAGACTGTCTAATCAAGAAACTTAAATTGTCTCTGAAGCTGGGTGTTGATGGCTCACATCTATAATCCTAGCTCCTTAGGAGGCTGAGATCTAAGAATTAGGGTTTTCTTTTTTTTTTTTTTTGGGTCCAGTCGTGGGGCCTGAACTCTGGGCTTGGGCGCTGTCCCTCAGCTCTTCAGCTCAAGGCTAGCGCTCTACCACTTGAGCCACAGCGCCACTTCCGGCTTTTTTTCTTTTTGCTTATAGTGCTGAGGAATCGAACCCAGGGCCTCAGGCATGCAAGGCAAGCGCTCTACCACTGAGTCACCTTCCCAGCGAGAATTAGGGTTTTCAACCAGACTGGGGAGGAATGTGTGAGACTCCTATCTTCAATTAACCAGAAAAAAGATGGAAGTGGAGTTGTAGATCAAGTGGTAAAAGTGTTAACTAGTGGTGATACATATCTGTAATCTCAGCTACTTGGGAGGCATAGGTAGAAAGGATTATAGTAGGTTAGTCCAGATTATTTGGACAAAAAGATGTGAGAATGTATTTGAAGAATAACTAAAACCAAAAAGGGCTGCTAATAAGGCTCAAGTGAACACTTGGTTGAAGGTCTAGGGGGAAAAATGTACATATTGAGACACTGAATGGCTTGTGGGTAGTTTAACTGGTAGATGTTTGCCTAGCATGTATGAGGTCCTGGGTTTGAGAGATTAGCTTCTTTTTTTTAACAGGGCTTGAACTCTAGGTTTTAGGTGCTGTCCATGAGTTTTTTTGCTGAAGGCTAGAGCTCTGCCACTTAAGACACAGCTCTACTGCCTGCTTTTTGGTGGCCAGTTGGAGATGAGAATCTCAAGGATTTTTCTGCTGACACTAGCTTTGAACCCCAATTCTCAGATCTCAGTCTCCTGATTAGCAGGGTTATAAGCATGGGCCACCAGTGCCTGGCTTTATCCCAACTTTTTCTTTTTCTTTTTGGTTGTGGGTCTTGAACTCTGGGCCTGGATGCTGTCTCTCAGCTTTTCAGCTCAAGGCTAACACTACCACTTGAGCCACAGTGCCACTTCCAGTTTTCTGAGTACTTTATTGGAGATAAGAGTCTCAGGCTTTCTTGCCCGGGCTGGCTTTGAACCACAATCCTCAGATCTCAGGAGTAGCTAGGATTACAGGCGTGAGCCACCACCAGTGCCCAACTTTATCCCAACTTTTGATTAATAATACTATAGTTCTCTTGAAAATTTCCCCTTCTTTCAATACAGTTGGTATAGTTGTTGTTGGGAGACTGATCTCTACTAGTAGTTGTTTCTTAGTGGTGCTGGAGATGAAACTTGGGGCGTTGAAATGCTGAGTAAGTTGTACCTCTAGATTTTCACTTTTTTTGTACCAGAGTTTGAACTAAGGACCTCATAGGCTCTTGCTTGCTAGACAGGTACCTACAACTTTGAGCCATATCTCCAGACCACTCTTGCTTAGTTCTTAAGAGCTCAGCTCCTAAAGTGAGCTCCCATTTGCTATGTATGTGGAGGGATGGGGATCTTGAACTTTTAACACCAATATAATGTAATTGAGGATAAGATTAATCTGATAAAGTCTTTACCGATATCAGATCAAAGGCACAGGTAAGCCAGGGCATACTGCTTCCTTTACTACATCTTGTTTTCTTCTTTTAGTAATTTAGACGAGTTTTCTTTTCTTTTTCCCAGTCCTGGGACTTGAACTCAGAACATGGGCACTGACCCTGAACTTCTTTTTGCTCAAGGCTAGCACTCTTACCCTTCAGCCACAGCGCTACTTCTAGCTTTTTCTGTTTATGTGGTACTGAGGAATTGAACCCAGGGCTTCATGCATGCTAGGCAAGAACTCTACCACTATGTTACATTCTCAGCCCTTAGACCAGTTTTCAAAGACCCATTTGAAGCTTGACCTTGATGACTGAGGCTGAGACATGAGGGTCATTAATTCAAGGACAGTCTGAGCAAAAAGCCAAATGAGAGTATAAGGCCCTTGTTGAAATCTTAACGCCCACACACACTCACCCTTGGTGCTGATGACTCATACTTATCCTAGCTACTTGCGAAGCTGAGATCTGGAGGATGATGCTTCAAAGCTAGCTGGTCAGAAAAATGGGCTCCTATCTCCAAAATAAGAAGCAAAAAGTAGTGCTGGAGATATAGCTCAAGTGGTAGAATACCAGCTGCACAGCAAGCTTAGAGCTCATGGGCCAAAGTTCAAAGTCAAGTACCAAAAGTGGGGTGGGGAGGGGAGTGAAGTTATTAGAATCTGAATTTGTGATTTGTTTGAGGGACCTAAACATGCTTAGATAGAGGAAAAGCACGATAGGGTAGGATAAGGATCTTTTGAGAACTGGGAGGTATCATTGCAGAAGCACATGTAGCCAAATAAATCTGCTAACAGCTGCTGAGACTGCCCCCTGGTGACGAGAGAGGTTTAGTGCTAAGATGTAGGGGAAAAAGAGTAGGTAATAGCAAAGTGTATGTTTCTTCAAGGTATATTTACTTTTCCTAGCACCTAGTATACATTTTTTCAAGGTATTTGTTTACTTTTCCTAGCACCTTACATAGAATCTAAACTCTTCAACCTGTTCCTTGATTATTTCTTTTGGGGAGGGTCCAGTTGTGGACCTGAACTCTGGGCCTGGGCACTGTCCCTCAGCTCTTCAGCTCAAGGCTAGCGCTCTACCACTTGAGCCTCAGCGCCACTTCCAGCTTTTTTCTTTTTGCTTATGTGGTGCTGAGGAATTGAACCCAGGGCCTCATGCATGCAAGGCAAGTGCTCTACCACTGAGCCACCTTCCCAGCCCACCTGTTCCTTGATTCTGTATTGGTCTCTTGCTTCCAGATCCACTAGCACAGGAACACCTGTTCATTTACAATCATTTTTAAACCCATTGAGAGCCTATGAGTACCTAACATTATTCTGCATTTTTTACATGTTGAGGTTATTATTATTTTTTTAAATACCAATAAACCAATACTCAAACCAGATACATCATTTAGCTGGGTGTGATGATGCATATCTTGTAATCCTAGCACTCAGGAGGCAGGCAAGAATATCACAAGGTAGGAGGCAGCCTGGGCTACATAGCAAAACCCTTGGTGCTGTTCATAAGCTTTTGTGCTCAAGGCTAGCACTTTACCATTTGAGCTACAGCTCCACTTCTGGTTTTCTAGTGGTTAACTGGAGATAATAGTCTCAAGGACTTTCCTGCTCAGGCTGGCTTCAAACCTTGATCCTCAGATGGGTCTTCTCAGTAGCTAGAAATACAAGTGTGAGCCACCAGTGCCTAACCATCGGCGTTTTTGCCTGTTAACTGGAAATATGAGCAATTTTCTGCCTTGGCTGGCTTTGAATCATGATCCTCAGATCTTAACCTCCTGGGTAGCTAGTATGAGCCCTCAGTGTCTGGCTCTTGTCTATTTCTTGAAAGTGAGCAAGTACTTACTTTGTTTGTGTGTTTGTGTTCACAAACACACATAATTACTGGGGCTTGGAACGCCAGGTCCTCTTACTTGGCTGTTAAGTATACGACTTGAGTTATGCTTCTACTACTGGCTTTTTGTTGGTTAACTGAAGATGAGAGTTTCTTGGATTTGACTGCCTAAGGTAATAATTTGCCTTTCATATACATTGTGTGTGAGATAGTATTAGGACTTGAACTCAGGATGGCAGCACTCTCCTTAAGCCCTTTTTGCCCAAGGATAGCACTCTACCAATTAACCCACAACTCCACTTCCGGCTCTTTAGTAGTAAATTGGAGGTAAGAGTCTCAGATTTTCCTACCTGAGTTGACTTCATTTTGTTTTTGTTTTGTGCTGGCCCTCAGGCTTGTACTCAGGGCTCAAGTGCTAGTGTCCTTAGGCTAGCGCTCTACCACCTTGAGCCACAGTTGTATTTCTAGCTTTCTGGTAGTTAATTGGAGATAAGTTTCTATAGACTTCCTGCCCAGGCTGGCTTTTGAACCTCTATTCTCAGATTTCAACCTCCTGAATAGCTAGATGTGAGCCACCAGTGTCTAGCTTGGAGTTGGCTTCAAGCTGTGATCCCCTGATCCAGCCTCCTGAGTAGTTAGAATTACATACTTGAGCCAACAGTGCCTGGTTTTCAGATTCCTCTCCCCCCTACCCCTCCATCCCACTCCCCATTGTTTAAGGAATTTTATTAAAGCAAGAATTTTAGGGCTATAGGCAGGTGGCTCAGTGGTAGAGTGCTTGCCTTGCATGTACGAGCCACCTTCCCAGCCTTCAGATCTGTTTTCAAGGTAGCCCTTGTATATGAGAGGAAGTTGGCACACACTGAGCAGGTGATAATTAGTGGTACCATTCTCTTGCAGTGTGCCCAGCTGGCTGGAAACCTGGCGGTGATACCATCAAGCCTGATGTTCAGAAGAGCAAAGAATATTTCTCTAAGCAGAAGTGAACACTGGACCATTTGTGCTGGGCTGTAGTAGTCAGCCATAATAAGTCTCTTTTGTACTTTTTTTCATGTTTAAAATACAAGATGAGATGTGTTCCATATATGCCTTCCCTACAAGGGTTGGGAGGTGAGCCTTAATTGTATTGTGGAGCAGATCATATGATGTGTATGATGTCTAGCAGTGGGGCGTCAATCTCCATTAATCTTTGGTAGTGTCTATTAAACTTGAACTGAGAGCTTGATGATTCTTCATTTTAGGGTCTATTAACCTTTGAACATTAAGAGAGCTCTATTATTTTCTTTCCTCCTCAAGGGAAAAATTGCCTCAATAAGTTACATTGGGGGGTAGTATAGAAACATAGGAATTTAAACCAAAGTGTCTTATGTCAGTCGGTATGTGAGGATAGAAAAGCCTATTATGGGGGCTGGGAAGGTGGCTCAGTGGTAGAGTGCTTGCCTTGCATGCCTGAGCCCTGGGTTCAATTCCTCAGCACCACATAAACAGAAAAAGCCAGAAGTGGCGCTGTGGCTCAAGTGGTTGAGTCCTTTCCTTGAGCTCAAGAGCTGAGTGACAGCGCCCAGGCCCAGAGTCCAGGACGCCCCCCCCCCCCCCCAAAAAAAAAAAAAAGAAAAAGAAAAAAGAAAAGCCTATTACGGTGTTGACAAGGACACTGCAATTTGGATGAGTGGGTGGGTTGTAAGTTACAGTACCATGTGACATGAGTAGACATCCATGTTTATAGTCATGAGAGGGCTACTTAAGAGCCAGGAGCTTAGTCCCTTAGGATAAATATCTGTTATGTAAAAGAACAAAATTTGAACAAACAGAAGTGGCATTGCATACCTATAATCCTGTATACCTATAATCCTAACACTCCATAGGTAGAGGTAACATTTCACATTTGGGGCCAGCTTGTGTCACTAGCAGTACTCTTGCCTTGAAAAAGACAAGAATTGAAGGTTTTGTCTCTTTGGAACAGAAAACAAACAGGTATAGTGACTTTGGGTAGGGTTTATAATACAAGTGCAGTGCTGTTCACTTCTCACCTTTCTTGCATTCTATCCATTAGAAGATAGGGCTTATTTGATCATTCATACTGTTTTGGAATTTTCAGCAGGGTGAAGTGCGGTTTCTTCTGGGTTCTTTTTTTTTTTTTGGGGTCCGGTCGTGGGGCCTGAACTCTGGGCCTGGGCGCTGTCCCTCAGCTCTTCAGCTCAAGGCTAGTGCTCTACCACTTGAGCCACAGCGCCACTTCCGGCTTTTTTCTTTTTGCTTATGTGGTGCTGAGGAATCGAACCCAGGGCCTTGAGCATGCAAGGCAAGCGCTCTACCACTGAGCCACCTTCCCAGCCCCTCTTCTGGGTTCTTGAGGCAGATTTATGTATCTCTATCAAAGGTGCCTTATAACACGTCAGCCACCCTTGTAATTCAGACTAGAATAGGAGCAGTCACATTGGATTCCTAGGGCCTTCAGTAATGAAGCAACAAGACCAAGCACATTCAAAGTGCTTCACATTTATTAGTCACTACTTAAGGGGTGGTTGCCCCTAGGGCCCTGTAACAAGTAGTACCTTGGAGCACTTAATAGGAATGGTAACAGTGACTAATCTTGAATTCCAAAGCAAGTGGGGATTTCTGGATCTGTTGTATTGGATTTATCTTGACCAACACAGCCTTTTAAGTTGAGCCTTACTCATTGAATATCTCTACTATCAAAAAACAGCTATACTGTCCCTACAATAAAATCTAGCTAATCAAAGCCAGTTAAGCCCTAGCAAGTACCACCATAAATTAGGGATCCCATAGAGAAGGATGATATCAAGGAACAGGGGATACAGTTGGTGAGACACTGGGGCTGAGCCAGCTGCCTGCTTTGCTGGGAATCTGAGGCTTGGTGAGCATAGGAAAGGGACACTCAGGCAATGTAGTGTTAGGCTCCTCTGAGGGCTGAGCCAAGCCTAACAGGGCCAACCTTTCAGCAGGTGGGGTAGAAAAGTAGGCCTTCTGTTCTTCTGAATAACGTTCCTGAGGGGTCACAGCATCCCTGTAAGTCCAGTCCTGCCAGTGGAAATTGAAGCCTTCAAGCAGGGTTATGCGGTCAGCTCTTCCAGGTACACAGTCAGGTGGCTTTCTGTGTGGCAGATCTGGCACTGTAATCCCTGGCAGCAACACCACGCCTCGGATGGCAAACCAGCCCCCAAATCGGGGATGGATGCACACACCTGCTATGTGCTGGTGAAGAAAGAAAAGCAAGGTCATAGAGGTGACCTTGGTACTATTACAAGTCTGCTATCACTGCAAGCTATCCTTGTTCATCTACTACATGCTTAATGCACAGTGGTTCCACACAAAATGAACTTGTTTCTTCTGTACCACCTTTTCATATGCTTACCAGAATGTGAGGAAGGGGTCATTTAAATTTAGCTTAGGGCAATTCTGTCACCTCAGGTCTTATTCATGGATGTGTCCCCAGGTGAATGAGAAAGCATGTGGGGGCTGTGTGGCTCAGTGGTAGTCTACTAAAAAGTAGGAAGCATGTGAAGGAGCTGGCCCCTTGGATAGGACATGAATGTTTGTCTTCATCAAAGGAAGACTGGGACTAGTAAGGAATATCTTGAGGGTCCTTCGTTATTTTTTCTCAGTCCCTACTTATTCACGCCTGTCTCTGACCTGAGTTCCCCAAGGGTCATCTTCCACATCTCTTCGTTGGTAGTAGTAAGCAGCCCCTGCCACATGGGCTGCTGTCTGGGCCAGAATCTTAGGACGCCGGTTGGGGTGTACCTCATAGTCTGCAATGACTTCCATCTGCAGCTCTGGAAACCTCTGGAATAGAATAAGATACTGGTAGCATGACGGGAGTTAACTGTCCCTACTCGAGCCTTCATTTGCTTATTCACATGGTCCTGTTCTGAGAAGCCCTGTGTTAAAAGGAAAACAATCAGGGAGGCTCAGAAATGAAAAGAGACAGTTCTTTGCAGGAGGGTCTATTTGAAGGCTAGTAAGATCTTACTCAGTAACCTCCATCATGAGGGGGTGATTCAGCCTTGCCCATCAGAATCCCAGTGTGTGTGTGTGTGTGTGTGTGTGTGTGTGTGTGTGTGTGTGTGTGTGTGTGTGTGTGTGTGTGTGTGTGTGTGTGTGTGTGTGTGTGTGTGTGTGTGTGTGTGTAAGATCTTAGTGATTCAGCCTTGCCCATCAGAATCCCAGTGTGTGTGTGTGTGTGTGTGTGTAAGATCTTAGTGATTCAGCCTTGCCCATCAGAATCCCAGTGTGTGTGTGTGTGTGTGTGTGTGTGTGTGTGTAAGATCTTAGTGATTCAGCCTTGCCCATCAGAATCCCAGTTGTGTGTGTGTAAGATCTTAGTGATTCAGCCTTGCCCATCAGAATCCCAGTGTGTGTGTGTGTGTGTGTGTAAGATCTTAGTGATTCAGCCTTGCCCATCAGAATTCCAGTGTGTGTGTGTGTGTGTGTGTGTGTGTGTGTGTGTGTGTGTGTGTGTAAGATCTTACTCAGTAACCTCCATCATGAGGGGTGATTCAGCCTTGCCCATCAGAATCCCAGTGTGTATGTGTGTGTGTGTGTGTGTGTAAGATCTTACTCAGTGATTCAGCTTTGCCCATCAGAATCCCAGTGTGTGTGTGTGTGTAAGATCTTACTCAGTAACCTCCATCATGAGGGGTGATTCAGCCTTGCCCATCAGAATCCCAGTGTGTGTGTGTGTGTGTGTGTGTGTGTGTGATTGTTTATAAATGTATGTATATATGTCTTAATTATATGTGTGTATGCCTTACAATTCTAAGGCAAACGCAGGTAAGCATAAGCAATTCATAGAATATGTTGGCCCCATATTCCACTTTGAGGCCAAGACTGGCCTGATATTTATCTATTTCAGACTGGAGGTCTGCTAAAAGAGGGTAGTAGGACATGGGAGTGAGAAAGCAGAATAAGTAGAAAACCACAGACTGGTTTTATGGTATTATTTCAGTTGTGAAATGGCTCTTAGCCCTAAGTCTAGATACTGCATTGAGCTTGGAGAGTGAATCAGATATATGGGAGATGAGGGGAAGTTGAGCCTTGCTCACCTCTATAACACGCCTCAAGTGGTAGCCCACACACTGATCCACTGGGTCAGTCAGTGGTTGGAGGTAGTGGCTCTCCAGGAAGGGCTTGAGGGCTTGGTCAAACATGGCAGGTGTGCTGAGTACAAGGAAGGCCAAGGTAGGTCCTGGAAGGGGCAGGTGGAAGGCTGGAGGCAGGAGCTCATTGTACCATGCCACCTGGAACAGAGAAAGCTCAGGCTAGATAGACAAACCAGCTTAGGACGTAGCCCATACCTTCGCAAGGAATTGAAGATCTCATCTATTTGGTTGAAATTTCCATCTCACTCATTCAATGAATTTTCACTGATGCTGTATAACCTATGGGCAACCCATCTGAATTTGACAGGGACTTAGAATATTCTGACAGAGCTGGGCGCTGGTGGCTCACACCTGTAATCCTAGCTACTCAGGAGGCTGAGATCTGAGGATCTCGGGTTCAAAGCCAGCCCAGGCAGGAGAGACCGTGAGACTCCTATCTCCAATAAACCACCAGAAAACTGGAAGTGGCGCTGTAGCTCAAGTGGTAGAGCACTGGCCTTGAGCTGAAGAGCTGAGGGACAGCGCCCAGGCCCAGAGTTCAAGCCCCACAACCGACAAAAAAAAAAAAAAAGAATATTCTGACAGAGGGCTAGAGGCATGGCTCAAGTAGTAGAGTGACTTACTGTAGAGCAAGCCCAAGGTCCTGAATTGAATCTAGTACTATCAGAAAGCAAACAGACAGAGTTCATGACCAACCAAGAATAAATATAAAAATTGTTCAATTATTAATGCTATAATAGGGGCAGGCAAAGGTCCTCTGAAATTAAAAAAGGCTTTCTTAGAAAATATGTCTAGAAAGTTGGTAAGAAAACAGAAGGTCGGGGCTGGGAAGATGGCTCAGTGGTAGAGCGCTTGCCTTGCATGCATGAGGCCCTGGGTTCGATTCCTCAGCACTACATAAGAAAAAAGAAAAAAGCCGGAAGAGGCTCTGTGGCTCAAGTGGTAGAGCGCTAGCCTTGAGCTGAAGAGCTGAGGGCAGTGCCCAGGCCCAGAGTTCAGGCCCATGACCGGACCCAAAAAAAAAAAAAAAAGAAAAGAAAACAGAAGGTCCGTCTGGGAAGGTGGCTCAGTGGTAGAGTGCTTGCTTTGCATGCACGAGGCCCTGGGTTCAATTCCTCAGCACCACATAAACAGAAAAAGCCGGAAGTGGCCCTGTGGCTCAAGTGGTGGAGTGCTCGCCTTGAGCTGAAGAGCTGAGGGATAGCCCCCAGGCCCAGAGTTCAGGCCCCACGATCGACCAAAAAAAAAAAAGGTGGGCTGGGAAGGTGGCTCAGTGGTAGAGTGTTTGCCTCCCATGCATGAGGCCCTGGGTTTGATTCCTCAGTACCACATAAGCAGAAAAAGCTGGAAGTGGCTCTGTGGCTCAAGTGGTAGAGAACTTGGCTGGAACAACAGTGCCCAGGCCCAGACTTCAGGCCCCACCACCACCACCACCAACAACAACAAAAATAGAAGACAGAGCTGGGAATGTTGCTTAGTGGTAGAGTGCTTGCCTGGGTTCAATTCTTCAGTACTACATAAACAGAAAAAGCTGGAAGTGGTGCTGTGGCTCAAGTGGTAAAGTGCTAGCATTAAACAAAAGAAGCCCAGCTTAGTTCAAGCCTGCCTCAAGACTGGCAAAAAAGAAAAAGAAAAAAAAACAAGGCTGAGCCAGGCGCCAGTGGCTCATACCTGTAATCCTAGCTAATCAGAAGATCTGAGGACCACAGTTTGAAGCCAGCCCGGGCAGGAAAGTATGGCTCAAAGTGGTAGAGTGCTAGCCTTGAGTGAAAAACGCCTAGGTTGGGGCTGGGAAGTTGGCTCAGTGGTAGAGCGCTTGCCTTGCATGCATGAGGCCCTGGGTTCGATTCCTCAGCACCACATAAGCAGAAAAAAAAAAAGCTGGAAGTGGCACTGTGGCTCAAGTGGTAGATGCTAGCCTTGAGCTGAAGAGCTGAGGGACAGTGCCCAGGCCCAGAGTTCAGGCCGCATGACTGGACCAAAAAACAAACAAACAAAAACGCCTAGGTTGTGAGTACTCAATTGGTAGAGTTCCTCCTTCCAAGTGTGAGGTCCTGCGTTCAATCCCCTATATTACCAAAAAATACACAACAATCTACCTCCCAACCTTTTTTTTTTTTTTTTGGCCATGAGGCTTAAACTCTGGGCTTGGGCACTGTCTGCGCTCTTCAGTTCAAGGCTAGCACTCTACCACTGAGCCAACTTCCCAGCCCCAACCTAGGCGTTTTTCACTCAAGGCTAGCACTCTACCACTTTGAGTCATACTTTGAGCACTTCCAATTTTCTAGTGGTCTATTGGAGATAAGAGTCTCACGGACTTTCCTGCCTGGGCTGGCTTTGAACTGTGATCCTTGGCCTCCTGAGTAGCTAGGATTTCAGGTCTGAGCCAATGGCACCTGGCTGGTTTGTTATGTTTGAGGTAGAGTTTTACTTGATGCCCAAGCAAGCCTAGGCTGTGATCCTCCTATGTTGCTGGAATGAAAGGCAGTGCCACTGAGCTTAGCCATTGTGCTTTCTCTGTAGCTAGGATAATAGGTGCACCTTATCCAGCCATTTGTTGAGATGAGGGTTTCATCTCACAAACTTTTATGCCTGGGCTGGCCTCAAACACTGACCCTTTGATTTCTGTCTCTCAAGTAGCTAGGATTAGACTTGCGCCACCATGCCAGGCTCTGCTGTGTATTTTATTTATTTATTGCCAGTCCTGGGGCTTGAACTGGGCTTAGGAACTGTCCCTGAGTTTCTTTTGCTCAAGACTAGTGCTCTGCCACTTCAGTCATAGCACCACTTCCAGTTTTTCTGAGTAGTTTATTGGAGATAAAGAGTTTCAAACACTTTCCTGCCCTGGCTGGCTTTGAATCCCGATCCTCAGATCTCAGCCTCCTGTAGCTAGGATTACAGGTATGAGCCACAGGTGCCTGGCTCTGCTATGTATTTTAAACTAGGATACAGCATAACCACATGGGCAAGTATATTTGTGCTTATTTACAGAAGAGCAAATTGTCTAGTTTTGTAGAAGTGAAGGAGCTGTGTATTGGAGAGGGATTGGAGAGAGGAGTAGGAATTCACCTGATTGGTGAATGTGTTTGGTCTTGGATACCAATATAAGGACTATGGATCTAAAATTTAGTGCAAGGAGTTACTGAATATTAAAAAATAAAGCTGGGAACCAATAAGCGCATGTATAATCCTAGTCAGAAGGCTGACATCTGAGAATTGTAGTTTGAAGCCAGTCTGGGCAGGAACGTCCATGACACTTTGTGTGTGTGTGTGTGTGTGTGTGTGTGTGGTGTGTGTGTGTGTGTGTGTATCAGTCATAGGGCTTGAACTCAGGGCCTGGGCGATGTCCCTCAGCTCTTCAGCTGAAGGCTAATGCTCTACAACTTGAGCCACAGCGCCACTTCTGGTTTTCTGGGGGTTTATTGGATATAAGAGTTTCAAGGACTTTCCTGCCCGGGCTGGCTTTGAACCCCAATCCTCAGATCTCAGCCTCCTGAGTAGCTAGGATTTTAGGTGTGACCCATCAGCACCAAGACAATTTTAACTCTAATAATCAAAAAGCAGGAAGTAGAGCTATGGATCAAGTGGTAAAGTAGTAGTAGCCTTGAGCACAAAAACTCAGGGAGGGGCTCAGTGGTAGAGCGCTTGCCTTGCATGCCTGAGGCCCTGGGTTTGATTCCTCAGCACCACATAAGCAAAAATGAAAAAGCCGGAAGTGGCACTATGGCTCAAGTGGTAGAGTGCTAGTCTTGAGCTGAAGAGCTGAGGGACAGCACCCAGGCCCAGAGTTCAGGCCCCATGACCGGACCCCAAAAAAAAAAAAAAGCTCAGGGACTGCTCCCAGAATCTTGAAGACTGGCACCAAAAACAAAACAAATCACAAGAAGTAAATTGAGGGCTGGGAATATGGCTTAGTGGTAGAGGGTTTCCCTAGCATTCAAGAAGCCCTGGGTTTCCATTTCTCAGGACCACATAAACAGAAAAAGCCAGAAGTGTTGCTGTGGCTCAAGTGGTAGAGCGCTAGCTCTGAGCACAGAGGCTCAGACACAGAGCCCAGGCCCTGAGTTCAAACCCCTGGACTGGAAAAAAAGAAAAAGGAAGTAAACTGAGAAGGAGCAACATTGACTGAGAAGCTTGTACTCATAACCTGAGTTATAGAGTCAATTTTGTTCAACTACTTGACAATAAGAAAGAGAAAGGAACAAAGGAAAGAAGGAAGAAAAGAAAGAACAAACTGGGCAAGGTAGTATATTCCTATAATCCCAACTTCTCAGGAGGTGGAGATAGGGTAACAAGTTTGTGGACAGTCTGGGCAAAGGTAGCAGACACTGTTTCGAAAACAAAATGAAAAAAAGACTGAGGCAGTAGCACAAATGGATGAGTACTTGCTTAGCACGTGCTAGGACCTGGGTTCAATCTCCGTGTACAGGGGGAAAAAACAAAACAAAACAAAACTATTATCTAAATCTAGTTTCCATACAGAGAATGGATTGGAGGCAAGACAAGATTGTTACAGTAATCCAAAGAACATAGATTGATGGTTTGGAAACAAATGGATTTGGGAGGTTCAAGAGACAGACCTGAGCCACTATGGTAGATTTCTCAGGGTAAAAGAGTGGAAAATAAACTTTTTTTTTTTTTAGCATCAGGCAAAGGACTCAAGTTGATTTAACATTGTGGTTTGAGTGTACTGGATTCTAAGTGCATCTGGCACTGACGTGTTCTCCACACACACATACCCATACTGGGTTTTAAATTCAGGGCCCCATGCTTCCTAGCACTTGAGGCAGGCTTCCATTCCTAGGGTGTTTTTTGTTTTTTTTTTTTTGTTGTTGTTTTAAAGGGGATGCTTGCTTGCAGTGGAAAAGGGGCCTGTAGAGACTTCGGTGCCAGGCGGGTGCACAGAATTTCTACATCCAACCCTGTACTGGTGGTTAGCAGCATTATGAATTATCCCTCTGTTGGTAGATGGAACAAACCAGCAATTGTCTCTTGCACAGGAGGAATGCCCTTCTCTCCTCAACTGACAATCATACCCGCGCAAACTTCCTGTGCCTTGCTCTCTCCTAACGTCTTTAGGAAGTAAGGAGATTTCTAGCCCCTGGGATACCTTTCTTCTTGTAAACTATAGAGATGAAAAAACTATAAAAGGTATGAGATCATATGTTGTCTCCCACTCGTTAATTTGACATCATATGGAGGTAAAAGGACAAACATGTGACCGCTTCTCTACCTTTTTAATGAGCCCCAGCGAACACTCCCGTCCCGGTCATTAGATGGCCACCGGGCCGAAGGAGCTTGGGGGAGGATCGGAAGGATTCTGGGGGCCTCATGCCAGCTGCACCCAGGCCAATCATTTAGCTCACCCTTGGCCCACAGGAGGGATAAACCAACCTGGAAGGGGTAAATCTCGAAGCCAAAAGGACTCAATATGTCCTCGATCTTCTGCTTCAGCTCTGCGACACGCGGCTCCATAGCGCACGCTGCACACTGAGCTTGCTGGGGAATGAAGTCTCAAAGGTAACCCAGCCGTTTACTTTTTAAGTCAGCTTAGACTCCATTTCCCAGAAGCCACTAGGACCAGAACGAGACAGAGTTGGACCTGAGCGATGCGTCTTGGGATACGTAGTTCGCTCGTCCTGGAGCCCACAACTCCAGAGCCTCGAGAGACTCGGTATCCCGACAAGCTTCGCGGAGGGCGGGGAGTGTACGCACGGGTCGTTTCCAAGGAAACAGCTCCGCCTCCACTACGGACTTTATTTCCCGGGTGGCGCTGCGGTGTTGCCTAAAGTATTTTCTCCACCTACTGGAAGGTTTGAACCTAGCGGCGGCAGTGGTCGGTGACACAGGTTTGGTGTGTTGGTATCAGCGTCCTAGATTTGGAGGGGTATCGACTAAGATTTGACATCTTTCACTCTCATTTAATAACTGCGTTATCAGACTATTGTGCTCCTCCCCCCTCCCCCCCCCCCCCCCCCCCAGCTCCCTAAGACATCAGCTCTTTTGCCTAGTGCCAGAGTCGTAGTTTGGTGATATATTGCGTCCTTTTCCCTAGTTTTCTATCCCTATTCTCCTTTGTCTATCTAATGTCATGGTCTTTCCTGGGCTGCACTTCCGATATCCCCATCAGGGAGAACAAGAGCACGAGCTATCAGGGAGCCAGACCCCTGCCACAGGCTATGATATGAACTGGTATGAGCAAATTGACACACTTCTAAATGCAACTGATGGAAGTATGGCCCGGATTAAGGTAAGGAGGTGCCCACATCCCCACGGCTTTTTTTGAGGGTGGGGTGAATTAAGGAACATTTAGATCTTATTGGCCTGAGGAAGTTTCCTTTGTAGCAGAGGCTGTATTCCTTTGGAGTCTCCACTACAGGTAAATATTGCCCCTTTCTACTCCCAATCTTTTGTTTTCAAGACCTACTTTCTTACAGTGTCTGTACTATCTACTATTCCTTCCCAGTACCCATTATTTCCTTTCTAGAACTCTGTTACCCACTTAGATAGATTCTGCCTTTCTTGTTCCTTCCTTATACCTTCAGCAGACAACCTGGCGGGAACCTGTATTTCCTCTCACCACTTGCCTTTCAAGGCAGGAGCCCAAGTACAACAGCCTTGGGCTTTAAAGACTTCCACCACCCCAGAGAGACAGAGATGGACTGAAGCCTATAGTTCCTCTTCTCTCTGGGATGAAATTACTGTTCTCAAGTCGCAGATTCAGTCTCAGGCTCAGGTGAGCCTTGATAGCCTAGGTTTGCGTGAGATGAAAATACTAGGAGTTGGGAAAGCCTCTTACATAATAGCTCTTTTTTTTTTTTTTTTAAATGCTTGAGTAGGTGACTGAGACACTACAGCACACTGTGCAGGGCCTCCTGGAAGAACGAGAGCTGCTGATGTGCAAGATCAGTGCCCTGGAAGGTATCAGATGTTTGTATTTTGGTGATGGATGAACCCAAAGCCTTATGTATACTAAGCAAGTGCTCTACACCTCTATCCCCTTGCACAGTTCTGTATGTTGGTGCACAATTTTGCTGCCTACCTGTTATGTGTATATCTTAATTTGCAAGTAGTGTTGAGGTTTATGTGTGAAGCTCTCAGTAAGGTTAAGACCTTCAACTTGTTCCACAACAGCATCACTAAAATTGCTGCAGGAGGCCCCAGAAGGGCAAGCCCTTTTTCTGGAACAAGGCCTGGAGCTGAAAAGGGAACTTCAGGGCCTTAGGAGCCAGGTGCTGGAGTTAGCCCATGCTCAAATGAAAACAAGACCAAGAACAGGAAAGCACAGTACTACTAATAGCTTTCAAGAGGAGCTGCAGACTGAGTGAGTGAAAGGCAAGATTTAACCTTCTTGGGTTGGTTTGCTTGTGTGTGTTTTTTGTTTTTTGCTTTTGGTCTTCCCTTCCCTTCCCTTCCCTCCCTTCCCTTCCCTTCCCCTACCTCTCTCTCTCCTTCCTTTTTTTGTGTGTGCTCATTCTGGGGATTGAACTCAGGGCCTGGGTGGTACTGTTTCTGAGTTTTTTTGCTTAAGGCTAATACCCTACCACTGGAGCCACAGCTCTAGTTTGTGTGTGTGTGTGTGTGTGTGTGTGTGTGTGTGTGTGCTTAATTTTTTTTGTGCTTAATTGGATATGAGTCTCACATACTTTCCTCCCTGGGCCAGATTCAAACCATAATCCTTAGATCTCAGCCTCTTGAGTCACTAGGATTATAGGTGTGAGTTACCAGCACCTGGCTTCCTTTTCTTTTTTGATACTGGGGATGGAACCCAGGGTATTGTACTATCCCAACCAAAGACTTCGCCGCCTTTTTTTTTTTTTTTTTTTTTTGGGTCTGGTCGTGGGGCCTGAACTCTGGGCCTGGGCGCTGTCTCTCAGCTCAAGGCTAGCGCTCTACCACTTGAGCCACAGTGCCACTTCCCGCTTTTTTCTTATGTGGTGCTGAGGAATTGAACCCAGGGCCTTAGGCATGCAAGGCAAGCGCTCTACCACTGAGCCACCTTCCCAGCCCCAGACTTCACCTTCTTGAGGCCTCTGAACTCTGGATATTCTGGTAGGCAGATGGCTTCCTCACTTTGACTTTGTTATATGACTCTAGAATGACACAGTTGTTATTCCTGTAGGCCACAACTTTTGTGGGAACAGTCAGAGATTTTGTGGGAGGAACTGAAGTTGCTACGGGACCAGTTGTGTAAGTACAAGATTGATAGCATATTTCCTTGTCTTCTTTTTTGGAATACAGGTCTCCCTGTTTGAGCTATGGAGAACTCTAGCAAAGTCTTGTTTATTTATTTGTTGGATTGAACCCATGACCTTGTACATGCTAGGCTCATATTGTACTGTTGGGTTATACCTCTAGCCCTTGGAAGTGTTCTGTCTTGCTCTTCGCTTCTCGCAGTGTGAGTTTAGTCTTTCCAATCAGCTTGGAAGCTTTCCAAAAGCTGTCCAGAACACTCTTGTGTCAGTTTTCAGTACCAGGCTAGTCGCAAGGCAATGAAGAAAGATAGAAGTTGTAGAACAGCCACTCTCATTCTCTGTTATTTGCAGGCCAGCACCAGGAGCTGCTGCGGGAACATATGGCTGCAGGGCACCAGGTTGAGACCAGCAGATGGAAGGTAGTACCAGGATTAGACCTATCTCCAATTATTTCTTCATGGAAGCCCTGTTATTCCTCTGTTGTCTGTATAGGCCCACAAACCATTGCTCAGCTCCATCTTACTCCTGTCTTCCCTGTGCTGATTATATCTCTCTCTAAACCTCTTCTTCACAAACTAGGGGATATGACTGAAATTGTATTTTTTTTTTTTTTTTGGTCTAGTCGTGAGGCCTCAACTCTGGGCCTGGGCCCTGTCCCTCAGCTCTTCAGCTCAAGGCTAGCACTCTACCACTTGAGCCACAGCGCTACTTCCAGCTTTTTTCTTTTTGCTTATGTGGTTCTGAGGAATGGAACCCAGGGCCTCAGGCATGCAAGGCAAGCACTCTACCACTGAGCCACCTTCCCAGTCCATAAAGTTAGTTTTTTTTTTTTAAATGCCAATTGTGGGGCCTGAACTCTGGGCCTGGGCACTGTCCCCCAGCTCTTCAGCTGTAGACCAGCGCTCTACCACTTGAGCCTCAGCCCCACTTCTGCCTTTTTCTGGTTATATGGTGCTGAGGAATCGAACCTAGGGCCTCATGCATGCAAGGCAAGCACTCTACCACTGAGCCACCTTCCCAGCTCAAGACTGAAATTGTAGAGTGCTTGCCTAGCATGCACAAGGTCCTGAATTCAATCCTCAATAGCTCCCTGTCCTCCCCCACCCTCCCCTCCAAAAAAAAAAAAAAGACTTCAAAACTCTTCTTCCCAATTCCTGTGTTCTAGGCCATGAAAAAACATCCTAGTGCCAGGCGCCGGTGGCTCATGCCTATAATCCTAGCTACTCAGGAGGCTGAGATCTGAGGATCACGGTTCAAAGCCAGCCCGGGCAGGAAAGTCCATGAGACTCTTATCTCCAATAAAACCACTAGAAAACCAGAAGTGGCGCTATGGCTCAAGGGGTACAGTGCTCGCCTTGAGCTGAAGAGCGCAGCGACAGCGCCCAAGCCCAGCCCAGAGTTCAAGCCCCACAACCGACCAAAAAAAAAAAAGAAAAACCATCCTAGTTGATAGGAGGGTTCTAATAGAAGTATGCTTAGGTGGGGAGGGGTTTTCCTTTTGAAGAGGGAGAGGTTTGGCCTACCTGGGCTCATGGTCTGGAAGATGTTGGAGAAGCTGCAAAGTGGCCAAGAAGGCAAAGGTCACACTCTGTAGGCTACCTGGACAGAGGCTCAGGATACCCAGCAGGAACACAGCCTCCTCAGGTCAGAATGTGTGGGTACTGTGGCAGTAGAGGGAATTGGCTCATGAAGTCCACCTATCCTAACTTTGGCTAGGGGCAGTAGGGGCAATCTGAGTTTCTGTGTTGCAGCCCATAAGCTAGCCAGCATTGGGCAGTCTTTACCTGACACTCAATCACTGAGATATTTTTATATGTTTAGACGATAAGGAGAGGAAGAAAATTGTGTGCTTGAGACCATCACTACCATCTCTGACTCTGATTCTGTTCTTTCTAGGACCTCTGTTTATGTCTTCCAATCTAAGCTGCTACCACCTTCACTATGTCAGTCTTCCAGACAGAATCAGTAGTTAGGAACTACTACTTTTTTGTTGTTGTTGGTCATGGGGCTTGAACTCTGGGCCTGGGAGCTGACCCTGAGCTCTTCAGCTCAAGGCTAGCGCTCTACACTTAAGCCACAGCACCACTTCCGGTATTCTAGTAGTTTATTGGAGATAAGAGTGCCAAAAACTTTCCTGCCTGAACTGGCTTTGAACCATGATCCTCAGATCTCAGCCTCCTGAGTAGATAGGATTACAGGTGTGAGCTACCAGTGCCCAGCTAAGGGAACTACTTTTTAGGAAACAAAACAGGAAACTATATGGGGTTGAGAGTAGGAATCTCAGGTCTGTGGGAGGCTGACTCTGAATGATGCCTGAATGCCAGCCACCTAATTATTTAGCATGAGTACAATGGAATTTCTCTGCCTTTTTGTGAATTCACCTATTTCTCTTGCTACTTATGCCAAACTGGTGTGTCCCTACAGACAGGTTAGGGTCTAGTTCGCTGCATATCACAGTGATTGCTGATGTTTTGTTTTTCTCTTTCCTTTTTTTTTTTTCCTTTTAGATCTCCAAAACAGCACCTTTTCTAACCTGCGGCTCAGCAGCTTTCAGGTACATGCCTAGAATTTTGAGTAAGAGGACTTACTCCTTCAGGACTCCCAAGATGCTCCTGAGCGACTGTAAGGACTTGTAAGAATAGTGGGATGAAGCTTTCTTTCCCTCCTCTTCACTCCCCTCAGAGACTTGTCTGGGCAGCCTTCTCATCCCCTCTGGATATTCCCTTTTCCCTGAGACTTCTCATTGCCCACCTATTCCTGCCTACCTCCTTTACTGCAGTAAAGTGGCTTATCTCTCCATGATGTGTTTTCTGTGAATCTGTACCCACATGGGGTAGTCTTGGGTATATCTTCTTCCTGTTATTTGACTATTTCTTGTGATCTCTACCTCCGAAATCTGAGTCCATAGACATTTAGAACTCTACTTCCTGAGTATAAGCTCAAGTGAACTTGAGAGAGATAGAAGCTCTCATTCTGGTGAGCATAATGAGCTGGAATCCTGCACTGAGGCAATAGTGCTGTGGGGATATAGAAGACAGATATTCTGGAGGGCCCTGGACCTAGGTATCTCTGGTTTCTATTGCTTGAGGCTCATCCAGCCTCTTCTTAGCAATCCAGCCTATATTTCTATAGAAGCTTCATTCCTGGTTTCAGTTTCTTTGACTCTTTTTTTTTTTGTGTGTGTGGGGGGGGGTCCGGTCGTGGTGCCTGAACTCTGGGCCTGGGCACTGTCCCTCAGCTCTTCAGCTCAAGGCTAGCGCTCTACCACTTGAGCCACTGTGCCACTTCTAGCTTTTTTCTTTTTGCTTATGTGATGCTGAAGAATCGAACCCAGGGCCTCAGGCATGCAAGGCAAGCTCTCTACCACTGAGCCACCTTCCCAGCCCCTTCTTTGACTCTTAATGAGGCAGTATTCAGAATTTTCTGATGTAAGAAAAAAAGATTTTATTTTTTTGTGCTCCTAATAGACCTTGAACTCAGGGCCTGAGTGGTGTCTTTTAGCTTTTTTTTTTTTTTTGCAACAAGGCTGGTGCTCTACCACTTGAACCATACCTTCACTTCTAGATTTTTGTTGGTTTAATGGAAATAAGACTCTCGCAGATCTTTCTGCCCAAACTAGCTTTAAATTGTGATCTTAAGATCCCAGCCTTCTGAGTAGGTAGGTTTGCAGGTGTGAGCTACTGGTACCAAGCTTCTATGCTTAGTAGGATTGATATATTCTGATACTTTTCTCTTTCTCTCAGTCTCTTTTTACCATTTTTTTTCTTTCAGTGCTTGAATTGATCCTGGAGTCTCACACATGCTAGGCAAATTTTATTTTACTAAGTTATGCCCCCAACTCATTTTTGTTATATTTCATTAAAAAATGCCTTGTGGTGAATGATTATGGTCCTTCGGCCATGTAGTTGCTCTCTGGAAAGTATCTTTAGATAAAAGCATTACTTTACCTGTGCTTTGTGTTCTAGACTGTACAATTCAAAATTTCCTAAGAACCAGTAGCAACTCACTGAGGCCTCACTAGGCTTCTTTCACTGGGAAACATTGGTAAAAGATAATGCCAGGCTGGGAGGAAGGTGGCTCAGTGGTAGAGCACATACCTTGCATGCATGAGGCCCTGGGTTTGATTCCACAGCACCACATAAGCAAAAAGAAAAAAGCTAGAAGTGGGGCTGGGAAGGTGGCTCAGTGGTAGAGCGCTTGCCTTGCATGCATGAGGCCCTGGGTTCGATTCCTTAGCACCACATAAGCAAAAAGAAAAAAGCCGGAAGTGGCACTGTGGCTCAAGTGGTACAGCGCTAGCCTTGAGCTGAAGAGCTGAGGGACAGAGCCTAGGCCCAGAGTTCAGGCCCCACAACTGGATCAAAAAAAAAAGAAAAGAAAAAAGCTGGAAGTGGCGCTGTGGCTGAAGTGGTAGAGCACTAGCCTTGAGCTGAAGAGCTGAGGGACAGTGCCCAGGCCCAGAGTTCAGGCCCCATGACTGGACCCCCCCAAAAAAAAAGAAAAAGAGAAAAGCTGGAAGTGGCGCTGTGGTTCAAGTGATAGAGTGCTAGCCTTGAGCTGAAGAGCTGAGGGACAGTGCCCAGGCCGAGAGTTCAGGCCCCACGACCGGAACCCCCCCCCCCCCCAAAAAAAAAAGATAATGCCATTCACCCACTAAACAAGATGTCCGTTAAGAGGAATCTTGCTATGTTTTCTCCCTCAACTAGGGTGGGGCCAGGGGCTTATGGGAAGGGTCCAACCTGCATCTTGGTCAACCTAGCTAGAAGAGACAGTAAGGCTGGGTGCTGTAATCCTGTAATCCTACCTACTTAGGAGGCTGAGATCTGAGGATCTAGGTTTGAAGCCAGCCTGGGCAGGAAAATCCACAGGACTTTATTTCCACTTAATCATCAAAAAAGCCAGAAGTGGAATTATGGTTCAAGTGGTAGAGTGCTAGCCTTAAGACATAAAGCTCAGGGATAGTGCCCAGGCCCTGAGTTCAAGCCACAGGACCAGAACACACACACACACACACACACACACATACACACACACACACACACACACACACACACACACACACACACACACACACACACACACACACACGGTGCTATAATCCTGTAATCCTACCTACTCAGGAGGTTGAGATCTGAGGATCTAGGTTTGAAGCCCTGAGTTCAAGTCACAGGACCAGAACACACAAACACACACACACACACACACACACACACACACACACACACACACACACACACACACTCTCTGGGTGCTGTAATCCTGTAATCCTGTAATCCTACCTACTCAGGAGGCTGAGATCTGAAGATCTAGGTTTGAAGCCAGCCTGGGCAGGAAAATCCACAGGACTTTATCTCCACTTAATCATCAAAAAAGCCAGAAGTGGAATTATGGTTCAAGTGGTAGAGTGCTAGCCTTAAGACAAAAAGCTCAGGGATAGTGCCCAGGCCCTGAGTTCAAGCCACAGGACCAGAACACACACACACACACACACACACACACACACACATACACACACACACACACACACACGAAGAGATAATAAGTAATCTGAAATAAAAATAATAAAAGGCTGAGGTAGCTGGGCACCAGTGGCTCATGCCTGTAATCCTAGCTACTCAGGAAGCTGAGATCTGAGGATCGCGGTTCAAAGCCAGCCCGGGCAGGAAAGTCTGTGAGACTCTTATCTCCAATAAACCACCAGAAAACCGGAAGTGGCGCTGTAGCTCAAGTGGTAGAGCACTAGCCTTGAGCTGTAGCGCTAAGGGACAGCAGTCAGGCCCAGAGTTCAAGCCCCACAACCGACAAAAAAAAAAAAAAAAGGCTGAGGTGATAGGATTTAGACACCTGAATAGCTACAGCCAAGTTCTCCTCAGCTTTCCTGAGCTTTGGAGAATTGCTGAGAGTAGTGATAAAGATCAGATCTGGGCCGGGCACCGGTGGCTCATGACTGTAATCCTAGCTACTCAGGAGGCTGAGATCTGAGGTTCATGGTTCAAAGCCAGACTGGGCAAGAAAGGCTGTGAGACTCTTATCTCCAATTAACCACCAGAAAACTTGAAGTGGCACTGTGGCTCAAGTGGTAGAGTGCTTGCCTTGAGCTGAAGAGCTCAGGGACAGCACCCAGGCCCAGAGTTCAAGCCCCACGAATGACCCCTCCCCGCCCCCCCCCCAAGAAAAAGGGTATGGTCTGTGTGATGTACATCCAACAGACAGTGTAAAACAAACATCCAACAAACAGTCTAAAACAAAATAACTTCCTCTCAAATTTAACTTTTCTCCTGAAGCAAGTACAAGGAACCTTTGTTGTTTACATCTTTCACTAGGCAAGTGATTCATCTGGCATGGTAGCATTATTTGTCTTTGATTGCTACCAGTACTTCACTAGTTTATCACCTACTTTTCATCAAGCTCTGTGGGAGACAGGCTTGCAGGGTGCCAGACCTTTCACAATAATACTGAACAGCAGTGTGGAACAGTGTATATGGTCTGTCACCAGGTGGCAGCACATGATTTGTTGCCAGAAGAATAATACTGAAAAGTTTTGGGCCAGAGGATCTGGGCTGGTGTGATTGCTTTTTCCCTTTAGAAATTCTATGAGCTAAAACTAATCTACCTAGAACAGAGCTCTGTTTAGATTAGATTATACTCATATTCACAGGTAATTTTCAGCATGAAAACAAAAGACAAATTCAGCATTTAAGCCAAGTCACCATTCAGCCTCTTCTCTCTCCAATCTATTTTTTTTTTTTTAACTATAAACCTTTAACCTTAATTACTTTCAGAAACACCTGTACTCCAATTACTATTATTATTATTTTAGGTGCTAGGGATCAAATCAGAGGCCCTACACGTAGCAGATGCTCTACCACTGGGCTATCTCAACTTTTTTTTTTGGCCATGGGACATGAACTCACAATCTGGGCATTGTCCCTGAGCCTTCTTGTGCTCAAGACTGGGGCCACTTCCAGTTTTTGAGTGGTTAATTGGAGATGAGAATCTTACAGGAACTTTTCTCCCCAGACTGGCTTCAAATCAGGATCCTCAGATCCCAGCCTCTTGAGTAGCAAGGATTACAGGTATGAGCCACCAGTGCTGGCTGTTATCTATAATTTATTTTTTGTGTGCCAGTCATGGGCCTTGAACTCAACCAAGACTTACACAAGTCTAGAGCTCTACCATTTGAGGCACAACTTCACTTACAACATTTTGGCGATTAAGTGGAATTAAGTGTGTTACAGTCTTTCCTGCCTGAGTTGGCTTAGAACTGTGATCCTGTCTTACACACCTGTCAAGAGCTCCCTCTTCCAAAAGAAGTCTTAAAAAAATTTTTTTTTTTTGTCGGTCCTGGGGCTTGAACTCTGGGCCTTAGTGCTGTCTCTTAGCTCTTTAGCTCAAGACTAGCACTCTACCACTTGAGCCACAGCACCACTTCTGGCTTTCTGGTGGTTCATTGGAGATCAGTCTCACAGACTTTCCTGCCCCGGCTGGCTTTGAACCCTGATCCTCAGATCTCAGCCTCCTGAGTAGCTAGGATTACAAGGTGTGAACCATGAGCCCCCAGCTAAAGGTAGCCTCTTATCTCAGGGGTTGGCAGCACAATAGGTCTTAGATCCACTGAGTCTCATCTCAGTTTGATCAGGTCTAAGTTTTTTTTTTTCTTTTTTTGTCAGTTCTGGGGCTCGAACTCTGGGCCTGGGCGCTGTCCTTGAGCTCCTCAGCTCAAGGCTAGTGCTCTACCACTTGGGCTACAGCCCCACTTCTGGTTTTCTGGTAGCTAATTGGAAATAGAGTCTCAATTGTCGGGCTCTGGTGGCTCACGCCTGTAATCCTAGCTACTGAGAAGGCTGAGATCTGAGATCACAGTTCAAAACCAGAGCAGGCAGGAAAGTCCGAGACACTCATCTCCAATAAACCCCTCAGAAAACAGGAAATGGCGCTTGGCTCAGGTGGTAGAGCGCTAGCCTTGAGCTGAAGAGCTAAGGGTCAGTGCCCAGTCCCAGAGTCCAAGCCCCACGACTGACCAGAAAAAAAGGGGGGGGGGGGAAGAGTCTGAAGGACTTTCCTGCTCGGGCTGGCTTTGAACCGCGATTCTCAGATCTCAGCCCCTTGAGTAGTTAGGATTACAGACAGCAATCCTTAGAATTTAGCCTCCAGAGTAGTAAGGATTCGGAAGTGAGCAGAATCCAATCTCTTTTTTTTTTTTTTTTGTGGTCGTGGGGCTTGAACTCTGGGCCTGGGCGCTGTCCCTCAGCTCTTCAGCTCAAGGCGAGCGCTCTACCACTTGAGCTACAGCGCCACTTCCGGTTTTCTGGTGGTTTATTGGAGATAGGAGTCTCAGGGTCTCTCCTGCCCGGGCTGGCTTTGAACCGCGATCCTCAGATCTCAGCCTCCTGAGTAGCTAGGATTACAGGCGTGAGCCACCAGCGCCCGGCTCAGAATCCAATCTCTTAGAGTGAATTGTCCCAATGTTTTCCTTAGCATGTTGTTTGATTTTATTTACCCTTCTTACTATCTCAAGTCGCTAATTATTATAGATTACATTTTTTCCTCTCACTGTACTATGATCCTTCAAGACACATTTATAGGGCTTTTCCTACCTCAGCTGTACTTTGACTAACCTAAAGGCTGCTCCAGTGTAGTCCAGTGCTATTGTCCTTATCAATTACCACTTCTGCCTCTGACATTTTGCATAGCCCATCGTGAATTAACTGTGTGGCTCTTCTACTCTTCAGGCTTGGGTTTTCCCCAGGTGTATTCTTTGCTCTATAGTTCCGCTTTTCCAACACACTGCTTCTTCTGTTTTTGCCCCTACTTCTTTCCTATTGGTTTCCTTCGTCCTCCAAGAGTTGGCGCCTAGGGCCGTTGATTGGCTTCTGTGCACGCCCATTGCGCCCACCCTCATACCACGTGTCCTTCATAACTCTAATTGGACAGTTCCATTCGCTCATTTATCAACAAGTGACGATTGATTGGCTGCTCCTTAGGTAGGGCAACGGAGGGGGCGTGGCCTACGGTAGCCCCTCCTCCGAGCCCCAGGCGTTTCAGTCGCTCGCGACCGGCAGGCAGTCCAGCAGAGTTCGCCGCTGCCTCCTAGGTCTCGCAGGTCTGCTCCTCCTCTCCTGACCCCGCCAAATTGGCGGGGGGGCGCGGAGAACAGCCCGACTACAGGGCCATGGCCGTAGCCTCCTCGTCCTCTGCCGCCGGTAGCTCCGCGGAATCGCCGGTTTCAGCGAGAGAGACCCCCACCGCCTCTGCAGGCTAACAAGCAGCTGCGGCCACCAAGCTGCCAAGGCTACTATGCTTCCTCTGGGCCACCACCTTCCCTTTGGCCCGCTCAGGCACCTCTTCGGCTGCTCGTTCCCGCCTCAGGTAACATCAGAGAGCGCGTGGGGTACGAACTGGGGCATCCCGTCCCGCGAGTAGCAGCTCCGCCTCCCTGGTCCCGGAACCTTGGCACTTGGGTCGCTTAGCACTGGACAGGACCCGGTGGCTTCCCTCAGGTCCTTCCCGCAGCGGCAGGAACATTACCTCTCTCTCCCACTTTTCCATTCTCATTTTCTTCAGGGTACCAGGATAGGCTCCCGCCTTCTCTCGGAGGCGGGGAACCCTTTAGAAGTTACCCTGGACAGGGACCTTCCTCATTTTCAAGATTCTGCAATACTCCGTGCCCTCAGAAAACTCCTGTTTCACAGACCTCCAGCTAGCTGCCTCCTCCCCCCGCCGAGCGCCTCCTTGGGCCTCTGTACCCGGTCCTGCCTCGGAGCTCTAAACTCTTTCACTTATTTCCATCAAACATGCTTGTCACTCCGGACACCCACTTCTGCCCTCAGAAGAGACTTCCCTCTTCTCTTTTCCCTCCTTGGTCTTTCCCCTTCGTTTAAGACTCTGGACTCAATCACTGTTTAGATTTAGCCAGAAATGAAACCCAGGTTTGTCTAATTTTAAAACCTTTCAATATATATTGCTGAGAATAACTTGCCAAGGAATTTGGACTTTATTCTGTAGGCACGGGGAGCCTTGCAGTTTGTATGCAGTCTGATATGATTGAATTATCTCTAGTGAAAACCTGGATATAGTATTGAAAATGAAGACTGAACGCCTGAATGCCTGAAGGCCTAGGAGAAACTAGTATACTAATTTGCATGAGAGTGAACCAGGATGGCATGAAATTCCAAGACGTTTCCCCCCTCCCACCCCTCTCCCACGAGGTTTTGAAATAAGGTTGAGAATTTTTTTGAAGGATTTCTGGCTTATGCTACAAATGATGGTAGAGAATGTAATTTTGGGAGATGGCAATGAATTTGAACAAATTCATTTTGAGATTTTTTTTTCAGCTATGACTAGAAATGTAGATCTGAAAATCTGAAAAAATAGTTTAGAACTGAATACATAAAGAGGGTGTATGAATACACAAGAGAGGGTATATGGGGCAACAATCTGAGACCTTAGTACGGGATGTAATACTGAAAGAAGAGAAGAAAAAGGGCTGTGGACCTGAAAAAGCATCATTGCTGAAAGATCACAGACACTGAAAAAGAGAAGTTAAAGGAGTGGGACAAGAACTAGAAAGAACCGAACTCTAGTGGTTCATGCTTGTAATCCTAGCTATTCAGGAGTCTGAGATCTGAGGCTTGCTGTTCAAAGCCAGCCCCCACAGGAAAGTCTGTGAGATACATCCCATTAACAACCAGAAAAGCTAGAAGGCAACTGTGGCTCTTGTAGTAGTGTGACAACCTTTAGTGAAAAAGCTGGGGGACAATGCCCAGACTGCTGGTCGTCCATGCTACATGAACTCTTGCTATTCTAGAAATTGAGACCTAGAACATCCCTGTTCAAAGCCAGCCTTGGGAGAAAAGTTTGTGAGACTCCATTTCCAATTTAGTAAAAATGCTGGACTGGAGATGTGGCTCAAGTGGTAGAGCATCAAGCATGAGTAAGCAAGCCAGGCAAGAACTCTAGGCCCAGAGGTCAAGCCCTAATACTGGCATAAGAAAAGAAAAGAAAACAAACAGAAGAACTAAAAACAGTGTGGCATCATATAGAAGCCAAAAGTAGAAAGAGCTTGAAGATTCAAGGGGAATAACTCTCACCAGAGACAAGTAGAATGAGAGAAAGAAGTTAATGAATTTATTAATTAGGAAGTCACTTGTTTCCTTGAAGGCAGTTTTGATAGTGTGGTGGTAACAGTGACACAACAGTTGTCAGATCATAGATTGAAGAATAAATGGGAGGTTGGAGTAAAATTACTCTTTCAAAATAATAGTTGTCAAGGAAAATTGCTAGTTGAAACTATGGTCAATGTAGGTACCAAAAAGATGCTTTATAGATTATAATCAGTTAGAGGATTGTCAGTATTCCTCTTTTACAGTTTATAAGAATGTTAAGATTTGAACAAGGTCTGCCTAGTTCTGAAGCTTGGGTTCTTTCTACTATGGCTCACGTGTGTTTTCCTTTTTCATATGAGCAAAATAACTTGAAGTTTGGAGAAAGAGTTTATCTTGACATTTCCTTCACATCAAAACAATAAAGTTTGCCGGGCACTGGTGGCTCACGCCTGTAATCCTAGCTACTCAGGAGGCCGAGATCTGAGGATCGCGGTTCAAAGCCAGCCCGGGCAGGAGAGACTGTGAGACTCCTGTCTCCAATAAACCACCAGAAAACCGGAAGTGGCGCTGTAGCTCAAGTGGTAGAGCGCTCGCCTTGAGCTGAAGAGCTGAGGGACAGCGCCCAGGCCCAGAGTTCAAGCCCCACGACCGACAAAAAAAAAACAAAAAACAAAAAACAATAAAGTTAGCCAGGCACCGGTGGCTCACGCTTGTAATCCTAGCTACCGAGGAGGCTGAGATCTGAGGATCTTGGTTCAAAGCCAACCCAGGCAAGGAAAGTCCGTGAGACTTATCTCCAATAAACCACCAGAAAACCGGAAGTGGCACTGTGGCTCTAGCGGTAGAGCGCTTGCCTTGACCGAAGAGCTGAGGGACAGCGCCCAAGCCTAGAGTTCAAGCCCCATGACCAACAAAAAAAACAAAAAAGCAACCCCCCCCCCAAAAAAAAACCAATAAAGTCAAGATGGATATAATAGGAGGGAAAAAAAGTGATATGGCCTATTTATTTGCCTGTGTGTGTGTGTGTGTGTGTGTGTGTGTATGCTCCTATCCTGGGGCTTGAACTTGGATGTGTGTGTGTGTGTTTCTGTGTGTGTGTCTATGTGTCTGTTCCTATCCTGGGGCTTGAACTGGGATGTGTGTGTGTGTGTGTGTGTCTCTGTGTGTGTCTGCGTGTGTTTCTGTGTGTTTATGTGTATGCTCCTATCCTGGGGCTTGAACTTGGCCAAGGTTAGCACTCTACCACTTGAACCACAGCACACTTTCAGCTTTTTCTGAGCAGTTTATTGGAGGTAAGACGCTAACAGACTTTCCTTCCTGAGCTGGCTTCAAACTGCAATCCTTAGACCTCAGCCTCTTGAGTAGGTATGATTATAGGCATGAGCCACCAGTGGCTGGCTTGCCTTACTTTTTTGAAATAACAACTATCTGTGAAGAAATCAATTATCTCTGGAGGCTGAAGGAAGTATAAATTTAAGCTTGAGTGTCATGGCCAAGAGAATCATCAGTGGAAAATTAAAGAGGAATACATATATTTTTTAAAAAAGATTATCAAGCATATTAAGAGCCTAGTTAGTTATGTTTGTGATGGGCCACCATACCATGGATTTTACATTTTCTTCACAATCTAAAAGGAAGAGTGCAAAGAAGGTGAGTAAGTTGATCCAGAAGTAGACTTTGCAAAACAGAAGGATAAAATAGAGAGCAACTTTACACTGCTGGTGACAGTGTGGGAGATAAGATTTGACTTTGCCAGTCTAGAGTGTTAGTAGCAGTAAAACCTTGACTGAGAACAAGGCTCAAGTAGTAGAACACCTGCCTAGCAAACAAAAAAACAGAAGAACCTGAATTCAACCCTGGTATTACCTCCCACCCCCCAAAAAGAGGCTGGTATATTCAGAGGTTAAGGAGATAATCAGAAATCCAGTTGGAAGATCAGGTTTTATAAAAATTGTTTAAGTAGAAAATTCAGAGTTTAATGTTTCAAGGAAAAAAAAAAGGTATAACCATCTCAGTGTTGTTGAAGGGAAATAGAATGGTAGGTTATTGAAATAGTGAGAGGTTGAATATGTCATTTGTATGGATGTCACTGTTACCCAGAGGGTACAAAGAACAACTTACCAGGAGGAACCCAGAGTTGCATTGGAGGTTCCTAGGCTCTTGGTAGTAGTAGTAGTAGTAGTAGTAGTAGTAGTAGTAGTGGTAGTAGTAGTACTAGATGGTACAAATGTTTGTGTGTGAATTAATAGTAAAATCTCAGTTGTGTGGTATATCAAAGCTATGATGTATTTTTCTCTTATCCAGATAGGTTTTTAGGAACATATATTCTCAAACACAAATCCTTTGTGATTTGGCATAGAATTGGTCTTAATTTTCTTAATTTTGTGTCAACACACACACACACACACACACACACACACACACACACACACACACACACACACACACACACGTGAGTGGGTAAGAATCTCCTACCCCAGGACCTCTAATAACATTTCTTCTATTTTCTTTTCTTTTTTCTTTTCTTCCCTCCCCCCGCTCTTTGTTGTTGTTGTTGTAGGGCTTTTACTCAGGGCCTGGGTGCTTTCCCTGAGCCTCTTTGTGCTCAAGGTTAGGGTTCTACCGCTTGAGACATAGTGCCACTTCCAGTTTTTGAGGGGTTAATTGGAGATGAGTCTCATGGGGACTTTGCTGGCTGGGATGGCTTTGAACCATGATCCTCAGATCTCAGCCTCCTGAATACCTAGGATTACAGGTATGAGCCCAGCTTATTTTTTTTTTTAGGCTTAAAAAAAGACATAATTTTGTGAGGTATTAACAATGGTTTTTTGGCCTGCTCAGTGTGGAAGTTTTGATCACGATAGAAAAAATTCATCTTCCTTAGTGGAAATGAAACTGTAATGTAGCCAGGCGCTGGTGGTTCACACCTGTAATCCTAGCTACTCAGGAAGCTGAGATCTGAGGATCATGGTTCAAAGCCAGCTCGGGCAGGAAAAGTCTATGAGACTGTTATCTCCAATAAAGTGACACTGTGGCTCAAGTGTTAGAGCACTCACCTTGAGGTGAAGAACTGAGGGACAGTGCCCAGGTGTTGAGTTCAAGCCCCACGACTGACCAAAAAAAAAAAAAAAAAAAGATGAACCTTGTGTTGAAATTTGTAAACTTGTAACAAAAGTTTTTATGGGAATATTGTCTCTTTTTTGTAGATGAAGCCCAATTATTACATCGTATTATGTTGGTGATGGACAAACAATGGTATTATACTGTCATCAATGAGAAATGAATTCATTGTGACTTCACTCCTGAGTACCCAGGAGTGACTATCTCAGAGAAAATCCTACTTGTGATAAAGTTTAAACCTTCCATTCCTGAACGTTTCAGAAAGGTAGTGTGATAAGGGGGAAAATATTAGAAATCTGAGTTGTTATAGATTCTGCTATTAACTATAATTACAGGCAAATTATGTATTCTCTGTAAGCTATAGTTTAGGATTTTGTGGATTTTTTGTTTGTTTTGTATGTTTGCTACTTCAGGGGTTTGAACTAAGGGCTTAGGCGCTGTCTCTGAGCTTTTGGGCTCAAGGCTAGGGTTCTATCACTTGAGCAAAAGCTCTACTTTCTGCCTCTCATGGCCTTTCCTGAACAGGCTAGCTTTGAACCATAATCCTCAGATCTCAGCCTCCTGAGTAGGATTACAGATGTTAGCTACCTACATCAGGTGAGACTGGGATTCCTTTTTTTTTTTTTTTTTGGAGCTTCTTTGCTCAAGGCTAGTGCTCTACCACTTGAGCCACATTTCCAATTCTAGCTTTTTTGGTAGCTAATTGGAGATGGTCTCATGGGACTTCCTGTCTGCGCTGGCTTTGAACTGTGATCATCATATCTCAGCTTCCTGAGTAGCTAGGATTAAGGTATGAGCCATAAGTGACTGACTCTCTCTCTCTCTCTCTCTCTATATATATATATATACATATATATATATATTTTTTTTTTAATTTTTTAATTTTAAATTTTTTTTTTATTTTTTGGTGGTTGTTGGTCATGGGGCTTGAGCTCAGGGCTTGGGTACTGTCCCTTAGCTTTTTTGCTGCTAGCTAGTGCTCTAACACTTTGAGCCATAGCAGCACTTAAGTTTTCTGATGGTTAATTGGAGATAACAGTGTCACTGCCTTTCCTACCCCAGCTAGCTTTGAACCATGATCCTCAGATCTGGGCTTCCTGAGTAGCTAGGGTTACAGGAGTGAGCCATTAGTATCTGGCTGACTCAAATCCTTGATCTGATGCTTTTGCTCATTAGTTGATGCTCAACTATCTGAGCCATGCCTCTAGCCTCCCTTCTTTTTTTCAGTTTAATATCTGAAGCCATTTATGGTGGTGCATGCCTATAATCCTATCATTCTGGATAGAGACTTAAGTCTGAAGGATTATTATCTCAAAAATTTTATTTGAGGGCTGGGAAGGTGGCTCAGTGGTAGAGCGCATGCCTTGCATGCCTGAGGCCCTGGGTTCGATTCCTCAGCACCACATAAGCAAAAAGAAAAAAGCCGGAAGTGGCACTGTGGCTCATGGTAGAGTGCTAGCCTTGAGCTGAAGAGCTGAGGGACAGCGCCCAGGCCCAGAGTTCAGGCCCCACAACCGGACCCAAAAATAAAAAATTAAAAAAAAAATTTTATTTGAAAAGAATACATTCATATTACAAATATTCATACTATAAATATTTATACTTTATATAAGCAGTAGAAAATTTCATTCTCATGCTTGTCCTTGATCTATCCAGTTTCATGTCCCTTCCAAACATGTGATATATATATATATATATATATATATATATATATACACACACACACACATACAAACATTTTATATATATATATATATATATTTTTTTTTTTTTTTTGTCGTGGGGCCTGAACTCTGGGCCTAGATGCTGTCCCTCAGCTCTTTAGCTCAAGGTAAGTGCTCTACCACTTGAGCCACAACGCCACTTCTGGCTTTTTCTGTTTATGTGGTGCTGAGGAATTGAACCTAGGGCCCTCATGCATGCGAGGCAAACACTCTACCACTGAGCCACCTTCCCAGCCCCATTTTTTATTTTTTGATAATGCTGAGAATTGAGCCCAGAGTCTCATAAATGGTAGACAACTGATGCTTGAGCTGCATCTACAACTCCATTTTTTACATTCTTTATATTTTCTTTAGCCAAATATTAACAAATAAGAATATGTAGTTTCATTTTTATTTTCATGAAAAATCTGTGGTCTCATACTTTTGCACTGTCCTTTCCCTAGTTTTGCCTTTTCATTTAATGTATCTTGGAGATATTTCCCAGTCAGCACATAGAGTTTCTCCCCTTTTATTTTTATTTATATTAGCTAATATAAATAAATATTAAAAATAAATATTAAAAGCTGCTAGAGCTATACCAGTTGAGCCACAACTCCACCTCTAGCTTTTTTTTTTTTGTTAATTAGATATGAGTTTCTCAGATTTTTCCTTCCCCAGGCTGGCTTGAAACCATGATCCTCAGATCTCAGATCTCAGTAGTTAGAATTAGTGTAAGCCACAGTGCCCAGCTTCTCTCTCCTTTTTAATAACACTTGCATTGTGTCCTATTGAGTGGATATGGTACAAGTTAGCTATTTTTTTGTTGTTGTTGTTGTTTTTTTGGGTCCGGTCGTGGGGCCTGAACTCTGGGCCTGGGCACTGTCCCTCAGCTCTTCAGCTCAAGGCTAGTGCTCTACCACTTGAGCCACAGCAACACTTCCGGCTTTTTTTTTTTTTTTGCTGCTTATGTGGTGCTGAGGAATCAAACCCAGGGCCTCATGCATGCAAGGCAAGTGCTCTACCACTGAGCCACCTTCCCAGCCCTTGGACAATGTCATCTGTTTGTTTTCCTTCAGTTTCTTCCTTCCATTCTGACTACAAATTATATAGATCATTTTCCGTATAGTGTATACTGAATAGCATGATTGCATTTGTTCACCATTCCTCCTTCCTTTTTCACACCTCCTTTACCTCCACTTATAAAAACAAAAACAAACAAAAAAAAAAACGGGCTGGGAAGGTGGCTCAGTGGTAGAGTACTTGTCTTGCATGCATGAGACCCTGAGTTCGATTCCTCAGCACCACATAAATAGAAAAAGCTGGAAGTGGTGCTATGGTTCAAGTGGTAGAGCACTAGCCTTGAGCTGAAGAGCCGAGGGACAGTGCCCAGGCCCAGAGTTCAAGCCCCATGATCGACAAAAAAAAAAAAAAAATCCATTGGGGCTGGGAATGTGGTTTAGTGGCAGAGTGCTTGCCTAGCATGCATGAAGCTCTAGGTTCAATTCCTCAGCACCACGTAAACAGAAAAAGCCAGAAGTGATGCTGTGGCTCAAGTGGTAGAGTGGTAGCCTTGAGCAAAAGCAGCTCAGGGACAGTGCTTAAGCCCTGAGTTCAAGCCCCTGGACTGGAAAAAAAAAAAAGCAAAAAAAGCAAAAGCAAACACCACCACCACCACCACCATCAACAATAAAAGAAAAACAATGTTTCCATTTTCTGGAGTTTATTTGGATAAATAATATTTTAAATGTTCAGATCATTTACACCTTGGTGTTCCTCCCTTTAGGGTATCCTCCTTTAGCCTGACTGTATGAATGCCTAGATTCCTGTATAAGAAATCTTTTTTTTTTTTTTTTGCTGGTCGAGGAGCTTGAACTCTGGGCCTGGGCACTGTTCTGAGCTCTTCAGCTCAAGGCTAGCACTCTACCACTTGAGCCATACCACCCACTTCCAGCTTTTTCTGTGTATGTGGTGCTGAGGAATCGGACCCAGGGCCTCATGCATGCAAGGCAAGCACTCTACCACTGAGCCACCTTCCCAGCCCCCCCCCATGTATAAGTAATCTTGTCCAATTGTGTTTCATTTTTCCTTCTTCAAAAAATTTTTTTTGCGTGTATGCCAGTTCTGGGCTTGAGGATCTGAGCTGTGTCCCAGAACTTCTCTTACTTCTTTTTCTTTTTTTTTTTTTTTTGGGTCCGGTCGTGGGGCCTGAACGCTGTCCCTCAGCTCTTCAGCTCAAGGCTAGCACTCTACCATTAGAGCCACAGCGCCATTTCCGGCTCTTTTTTTTCTTTTTGCTTATGTGGTGCTGAGGAATCGAACCCAGGGCCTCATGCATGCAAGGCAAGCGCTCTACCACTGAGCCACCTTCCCAGCCCCAACTTCTCTTATTTCAAGGCTAGTGTTCTACCACTTGAGCCACAGTACCACTTTGGGCTTTCTGAGTAGTTTAGTAGAGCTAATAGCCTAATGGACTTTGGTGCCCTCATTAGTTTTTTGTTTTCTTTTTTTGGGTCCAGTCGTGGGGCCTGAACTCTGGGCCTGGGCGCTGTCCCTCAGTTCTTCAGCTCAAGGCTAGCACCTACCACTTGAGCCACAGCGCCACTTCCGGCTTTTTTCTTTTCACCTATGTGGTGCTGAGGAATCAAACCCAGGGCCTCATGCATGCAAGGCAAGCGCTCTACCACTGAGCCATCTTCCCAGCCCAATGCCCTCATTAGCTTTGAAACGCTCCTTAGATCTCAGTCTCCTGAGTAGCTAAGATTATAGACATGAGCCACTGTTTCCTGGCCATATCTAGTTATATTTTAGATCTGACTTCCACATATGAGAACAAATATGCATCATTTGTCTCTCTGTTGCTCAGCTTTCTTTATGAGAGCTGGTTTCTACCACTTTTGCCTTGCCTTTAATCTAGCATTTTTGCTGGAAATGGAGACTTTTTTTTTTGCCTGGGATCACTTCAAATCTGTAGGTCTTAGCCTTCTGAATAGCTAATATTACTGGTGTGGGCCACTGGTTCCTAGGGAGAAGCAAGATTTTCTAAGTTAAGGCATATTCATACACATATACACACATTTATTTATTTATTTATTTATTTTTGGGTCTAGTCGTGGGGCCTGAACTCTGGGCCTGGGCGCTGTCCCTCAGCTCTTCAGCTCAAGGCTAGTCTCTACCACTTGAGCCACAGCGCCACTTCCGGCTTTTTTCTTTTTGCTTATGTGGTGCTGAGGAATTGAAACCAGGCCCTCATGCCTACAAGGCAAGCACTCTACCACTGAGCCACCTTCCCAGCCCAAACACTTTTATTTATATACCATATATATGTATTTTTGGAGGGGGGGAATTTTTTTTTATTGTAAAAATACTGTACAGGGGGGTTACAATTACATGGGCAAGATAATGAGTACATTTGTTATCTAGCATTGTAGCTTCCTCTTTTGTTTCCCTTTCCCATCCCTTCCCATCCTACCCCGCCCCCCCACCCAATCCTCCTTGCCACCCCCCCCTCCCCCACCCCGCATATATATGTATTATTATGAGTATTGAATTGCCTTAGAAGTTATTCCAATATACATTTAGTTACACACTAAATTGGCTGTACCATAGTTAATACTTACAGAGTGTTTTCTGTATAGCATGGGTACTGTATCATTTAATCTTAGCAAAATCTCTTTGAGGTAGGTACTAATATTATCTCTTTTTCAGATAAATACATTAAGGAATAGAGATCTTAAGTGACTTGCTCAAATCACAGGAGAAAAAAGTATCAAAAATTCAAACTTGCCAGGTGCTCGTGGCTCATGCCTGTAATCCTAGCTACTTAGGAGGCTGAGATCTGAGGATTGTGTTTCAAAGCCAGTTCCTGTAAGGAAGTCTGTGAGACTTATCTCTAATTAACCTCCAGAAAATTAGATATAGAGCTGTGGCTCAAAGTGGTAGAGTGCTAGCATTAAGCAAAAAAGCTCATGGACAGTGCCCAGACCCTGAGTTCAAGCCCCATGACCAACGATAAGAACAACAAAAATTGAAACTAAGCACTCTAGTTCTAGGGTGAGTATTTTATATTATACCTTGCTGTTATCAAATTCTTGCTGACAGAGCTTTAATTTTTTTTTCCCATTGTGGGGCTTGAACTGGGAGCTTGTTTTTGTTCAACGCTAGTGCTGTACCACTTTGAGCCACAGCTCTACTTTCAGTTTTTTTGTTTTTGTTTTTGCCAGTCCTGGGGCTTAAACTCTGGGCCTGGGCACTATCCCGGAGCTTCTTTTGTTCAAGGCTAGCACTCTACCACGTGAGCCACAGTGCCACTTCTGGCTTTTTCCCCTCTGTTTATGTGGTACTAAGGATTGGAACCCAGAGCTTCATGCATGGTAGGCAAACACTCTACCACTAAGCCAATTTCTCAGCCCACTCCACATCCAGTTTTTGAGTTATTAATTGGAAATAAGAGTCTCATGGGGATTTTCCTGTCTGGGCTGGCTTCGAACCACAATCCTGAGAGAAGCTAGGAAGAGAAGCTAGAATTACAGGTGTGAGCCACCAGGGCCTGGCTTTAATTTTTTTTTAAATTATGTTAATGTTAAACTTTTTTTTTTTTTGCCAGTCCTGGGGCTTGAATTCAGGGCCTGGGCACTGTCTCTTAGCTTCTTTTGTTCAAGGCTAGCACTCTACCACTTGAACCACAATGCCACTTCTGGCTTTTTCTTTTTCTTTCTTTTTTTTTTTTTTTTGGGTCCGGTCGTGGGGCCTGAACTCTGGGCCTGGGCACTGTCCCTCAGCTCTTTGGCTCAAGGCTAGAGCTCTACCACTTGAGCCATAGCACCACTTCTGGCTTTTTTTCTTTTTGCTTATGTGGTGCTGAGGAATCGAACCCAGGGCCTCATGCATGCAAGGCAAGCGCTCTACCACTGAGCTACCTTCCCAGCCCCATTTCTGGCTTTTTCTTTTTCTTTTTTTTTTTTTTTTGTCGGTCATGGGGCTTGAACTCTGGGCCTGGGCGCTGTCCCTCAGCTCTTCAGCTCAAGGCGAGCGCTCTACCACTTGAGCTACAGCGCCACTTCCGGTTTTCTGGTGGTTTATTGGAGATAGGAGTCTCATGGTCTCTCCTGCCCGGGCTGGCTTTGAACCACGATCCTCAGATCTCAGCCTCCTGAGTAGCTAGGATTACAGGCGTGAGCCACCAGCGCCCGGCCTCCATTTCTGGCTTTTTCTATGTATGTGATACTGAGGAATTGAACCCAGGGCTTCATGCATGCTAGGCAAGCACTCTATTAAGTCATATTCCCAGCCCAACATTTTTTTTTTTTTTTTGGTCAGTCATGGGGCTTGAACTCTGGGCCTGAGCACTGTCCCTCAGCCCTTCAGTTCAAGGCTAGCGCTCTACCACTTGAGTTACAGAGCCACTTCCGGTTTTCTGGTGGTATATTGGAGATAAGAGTTTCACGGACTTTCTTGCCCAGGCTGGCTTTGAACTGTGATCATCAGATCTCAGCCTCCTGAATAGCTAGGATTACAGGCGTGAGCCACCGGCGCCTGGCTTCCCAGCCCAACGTTTTTTTATATAAATAATTCATTTTTCCTTTTCTGTAACCATCTTTATAAATACTCTACCTCTTTTTTGGTTTGTTATAAGTTTCTTTCTTTTTAATTTCTAGACTTTATAAAAAGTTAAATGTTTTATTTTTGATATGTGGTGCTGAGGATTCAAACCCAGAGCCTCATGCATGCAAGGCAAGTACTCTTCCACTGAGCCAACTTCTCAGCTCTTGTGATATGTTTTAAAAGTATTTTTCCTTCATTCTCAGGGCCTCATATATGCTAAGTACTAGATCTTACACTAAGCTACACAACCAGGCTCATCTTGTTATTTATCTTCTGACTTGATTTTATTCTGATGTAGAAATTCTACATTTTTTTTATTGCCAGTCCTGTGGCTTGAACTCAGGGCCTGGACACTGTCCCTGAGATTCTTTTGTTCAAGGCTAGCATTACTTCCAGCTTTTTCTGTTTATGAGATCCTGAGGAATTGAACCCAGGACTTCGTGCATGCAAGACAAGCACTCTACCACTAAGTCACATTCACAGCCCCAGTTCTAGACTTCTATGGAGACAAACTTTAAAATTTTTTCTTTTTTCTTTTTATTTTGACGGTCATGGGGTATTAACTCTGCACCTGGACACTGTCCCTGAGCTCTTCAGCTCAAGGCTAGTGCTCTACCACTTGAGCCACAGTGCCACTACCTAAATTTTTTCTTATAACTTTTGGATTTTGAGCTATAGTTCAAAAAGCTATCTACATTTCAATCCTTAGTTTATCAACCTATCCAATGGGAACAAGAAAACAGAACTATTGTGAAGGTCAAAGTGCTTTGTGAACTGTAAACTGTAAATCATTAAATAGATGAAATATGATGTTATTAATTTATCTTCTGGATGAGTTGTACAGAGACTTTCATCTAGAATGACAGAATTTTCTTTTCTTTACTTTTTTTTGTTGGTCATGGGTCTGGGCTCTGTCCCTGAGCTCTTCAGCTCAAGATGAGCACTCTACCACTTGAGCCACAGCGCCACTTCCTGTTTTCTGGTGGTTAATTGGAGATGAGTGTCAGGGAAGTTGGGCACCAATGGCTCATGCCTATAATCCTAGCTACTCAGGAGGTTGAGATCTGAGGATCGAGGTTCAAAGTCAGCCAGGGCAGGAAAGTCTGTGGAGACTCTTATCTCCAACAAACCACCAGAAAACCGGAAGTGGTGCTGTGGCTCAAATGGTAGAGTTCTAGCCTTGAGCCTTGAGCTGAGGGAGAGTGCTCAAGCCCAGAATTCAGGTGCACGACCAACTGACAAAAAAAAAAAAAAAAGAGTCTCACAGACTTTCCTCCTGGGGCTGGCTTTGAACCGCAATCCTCAGATCTCAGTCTCCTGAATAGCTACAATTATAGGCGTGAGCCACTGGCACCTGGAAAATGATAGAATTTTCTTTCTGCAGTGTGGAAAACTAGGATGTCATTGCTCTTTTGGTTAATGTTTTCTTTGGGCAATTTGCATGGGATAACTTTTTTTTTCAAAATGACTTTCACAATGAGTTCACTGTGGAAATCTTGAAATATTTTTGCATATTTTAGTTTTGTTGTTCCTTGTATTTGAATCTGAAAGTTCTTGTTCTCTATTGTTTTGCTCTCATATTAGTTATTTGTACACTAATAACTGTATATGCAGATTCTACTGATGAGAGGAACTTATAATTTTGGAAAACTCAAAATTTTTGATTGACAAAATAAGGCATATTTATTGCCTTTTGTTGTTGTTGTTGTTGGTCATGGGGCTTGAACTCTGGCCTGGGTGCTGTCCCTCAGCTCTTCAGCTCAAGGTTAGTGCTCTAGCACTTGAGCCACAGCGCCATTTCTGGCTTTTTCTATGTGATGCTAAGGAATCAAGCCCAGTGCCTCATGCATGAGAGACAAGCACTCTACCACAGAGCCACCTTCCCAGCTGGCATATTTATTAAGAAAGAAAGTGGAGGGGGCTGGGAAGGTGGCTCAGTGGTAGAGTGCTTGCCTTGCATGCATGAGGCCCTGGGTTCGATTCCTCAGCACCACATAAGCAGAAAAAGCCAGAAGTGGAGCTGTGGCTCAAGTGGTAGAGTGCTAGCCTTGAGCTGAAGAGCCGAGGGACAGCGCCCAGGCCCAGAGCTCAGGCCCCATGACTAGCAAAAAAAAAAAAAAAAGTGGAGGGCTGGAATGTGGCCCAGTGGTAGAGTGCTTGCCTAGCATGTCTGAAGTCCTGGGTTCAGTTCCTTAGTACCACATAAAGAGAAAAAGCTGGGAGTGGCACTGTGGCTCAAGTGGTAGAATGCTAGCCTTGAGCAAAAGAAGGTCAGGGACAGTGTTCAGGCTCCAAGTTTAAGCCCTGGGACTGGCAAAAAAAAATCATTTTAATATATATAAAAATCACTCAAGGTGAAATGGTTAAAGGTATCTAGAACACCTCACATTATTTGAATAATGGATGAAAAATTAGTCAAGATGCTGGGCATCAGTGATACATGCCTGAAATCCTAGCTACTCAGTTGGAAAAGATCTGGAGTATCAAGGGTTCAAACCCCTGCAAGAAGTCTTTGAGACTCTATCTCCAGTTAACCAGCCAAATGCCAAGCTGGAGGCATGGCTCAAGTGGTAGAGGACTAGCTGTAACAAGGAAAGCGAAGTGACATGTGTGTGTGTGTGTGTGTGTGTGTGCACTCATGCACATGCACACACACACATACAAACAAGCGTACACACTCTGTAATTTTAGTACTTGGATAGCTGAGACAGGAAGATTACTTTGAAGGACTACATAGTAAGACTTTTTTTTTTTAAAGGCTGGGAATATGGCTTAGTGATAGAGTGCTTGCCTAGCATGCATGAAGCCCTGGGTTTGATTCTTCAGTACTATATGAACAGAAAGAACTGGAAGTGGTGCTGTGGCTCAAGTGGTAGAGTGTTAGCCTTGAGCAAAAGAAGCTCAGGGATAGTGCCTAGGCCCTGAGTTACATGCCAGGACTGGAAAACAAAACAAAACAAAACCAACTAAGAAACAGATTTCAAGGGAGAAGATCTACACTTCTCAAAACTCTCCTTAGAGTCAATGAATTAATAACCAATGTTAACTGTTTCAGATCGCATCTTCTCAGAATTCTTGCTCTGTATATGTCTATTTTGTCAAAACCAACTCTTAAGGTTTGGCAGAGTGCCTTGCCCCTAGGAGGTGCTAACTAAATACATGTTTGTCAACAGAGTGAATGAAAGAATGAATATGATTTTCATGTAGAATGTTTAAATTTTTTTCCCCATTGGTCATGGGGCTTGAACCAGACCCATTTTGTGTGTGTATGCCTGTCCTGGGACTTGAACTCAGGACCTTGGCCCTGACATAGAGCTTTTTTGCTCAAGGGTAATTCTATCACTTCTGGTTTTCTTTTCTTTTTTTTTTTTTGCCAGTCCTGGAGCTTTAACTCAGAGCCTGGGCACTGCCCCTGTGCTTCTTTTGCTCAAGGCTAGCACTCTCGCATTTGTGCCACAGCACCACTTCTGGCTTTTTTCTGTTTATGTGGCTCTTGAGGAATCGAGCTCAGGGCTTCATGCATGCTAGGCAAGCAAAAACTCTATCACTAAGCCACATTCCCAGCCCCACTTCAGATTTTCTTTGGTGGCAATTGGAGATAAGAGTCTCAAAGTAGGTCTGGGAAGGTGGTTCAGTGGTAGAGTGCTTGCCTTGCAGGCCTGAGGCCCTGAGTTCTATTCCTCAGTACCACATAAGCAAAATGAAAAAAGCCGGAAGTGGCGCTGTGGCTCAAGTGGTAGAGTGCTAGCCTTGAGCTGAAGAGCTGAGGGACAGCGCCCAGGCCCAGAGTTCAAGCCCCACAACTGGACCCCCCCCCCCCCAAAAAAAAAAAAAAAGGTCTCAAAGACATTCTTGCCTGGGTTGGCTTTGAACCATGATCCTCAGAGCTCAGCCTCTTGAGTAGCTAGGATTACAGTAGGAAGCCGACAATTGCCTGGCTTCTTTTTTTTTTTTTGTCATGGACTCAGGGCCTGGGCACTGTCCCTGAGCTCTTTTGCTCAAGGCTAACATTCTGTCACTTTGAGCACAGCTCCACTTGCAAAGTTTAAATTTTGATGTCCAGATATTTTTTTCTCCATTGAATATTTTGATTCTTATCATAGCATTAAAATTAGTTTGTTGTGTCCTAGCTATTCAGGAGGCTGAGATCAGAGGATCGTGGTTCAGAGCCAGCTAGGGCAGGAAAGTTAAATCTGACTCTATCTCCAATTCACCACTTGAAAAGGGAAGTGGCTCTGTGTCTCAAGTGGTAAAGCGCTTGCCTTGAGCTGAAGAGCTCAGGGACAGTACCCAGGCTGATAGTTCAAGCCCACAACGGACCAAAAAAAAAAAATGTATTTCATTTGAAGGTGATCAAGTTCATGTCTCATGTCTAGGCCCTTACGGAACTCATAGTCCAATTTAAGAGACAGATAAGCAACAATTAATATGATAATTGTATATATAACTAGGTGATAACTGTAAATGAGGCTTGTGCTTATTATTATCTGAAGAGATTGAGAGGTCAGAGAACAATTACACATGTGTCAATTATTGAGAACCATATGGAAAAAGCCAAGAAAAACACACCAAGGAGAAAAACTATTACAGCCAGGCACCAGTTTCTCATCAAGAGATGAGATCTGAGGATTGAGGTTCAATGCCAGCCCTGGCAGTAAAATCTTTGAGACTCTTATCACCAATAAACTACCAGAAAAGCTAGAAGTGGAGCTGTAGCTCAAAAAATTAAATTAAATTAAAAGGGGTCTGGATCTGTGGCTTTGTGGGTAAAGCAAACTTGTATCGAGTGGAGGTCCTGCATTCAAAGTCCAGTATCACTGTTCTATTACTGAAGTACATCCCCAATCATCCCTCCTTTCCTCCCTCCCTCTTCCCTTCCTTCTTCTCTCCCTCCCTTTCTCCCTTTATTTATTCCTTCCCTTTCCCCCTACCCTCTCCTCTCACTCTAGTGCCTACTCTCACTCTTGCTATGTGACCTATGGTGGTCTTCAGCTCCTGGCCGAAGTAACCTTCATGCCTCAGCCTGTGTGTGTGTGTGTGTGTGTGTGTGTGTGTGTGTGTGTGTGTGTGTGTGTGTGTGTGTGTGTGTGTGTGTGTGTGTGTGTGTGTGTGTGTGTGTGTGTGTGTGTGTGTGTGTGTGTGTGCCAGTATTGGGCTTGAAAACTCACTGTCCCTTAGCTTTTTTACTCAAGGTTGATGCTCTACCACTTGAGCCACAGTGCCACTTCCGGTTTCCTGGTGATTTATTGGAGATAAGAGTCTCACGGACTGTGTGTGTGTGTGTGTGTGTGTGTGTGTGTGTGTGTGTGTGTGTGTGTGTGTGTGTGTGTGTGTGTGTGTGTGTGTGTGTGTGTGTGTGTGTGTGTGTGTGTGCCAGTATTGGGCTTGAAAACTCACTGTCCCTTAGCTTTTTTACTCAAGGTTGATGCTCTACCACTTGAGCCACAGTGCCACTTCCGGTTTCCTGGTGATTTATTGGAGATAAGAGTCTCACGGACTTTCCTGCCCAGGCTGGCTTAGAATTGCAGTCCTCAGATCTCAGGCTTCTGAGTAGCTAGGATTACAGGCGTGAGCCACTCATGCCCAGCTTGCTGTACAGATATATATTTTTTAATTTTTTTTTTACATTTTTTTAGTTGTAAAAATATCATACAGAGGGGTTACAATTACATGGGCAAGGTAATGAGTACATTTCTTATCAAGCATTGTTGCCTCCTTCTTTGTTTCTGCTTCCCATCCCTTCCCATCTCCCACTCCCCCACCCACCATGTACAGATATTTTAAGCAATACATTGTATAATATTAAAAAAAAACCCTGCTTTCTTTCCTACCTTATTAGATAAAAATTTTTTCTGTTTATATGCCCTGCCAATCTTAATATCTTTTCCATCACTGGTTCCTTTTTTAATTATCTAGTACTACTTTATCATCCAGTTCTTCTCTTGCAGCTGTTAGAAATATAACATTTTTTGAATACCTAGTTACTGGTTCACTAGAAAATTTATTCCAAGCAACAAATACTCTTTTATTCAACATAGGGCCAGTTGAGTTTCTCACTTTTTTTTGTAGATGTTTGTCTATGCTGAATTCACTAGTTAGATTTTTTTGTACTTTTTTTTGTGGTCCGTTGTGGGGTTTTTCCCCTGACCGAGGACTTCATGGATTCTGTTTATACAGCAAACATTATACTTATTCCAAAGGGCTAATATACTTTTTTTTTTTTGGTTGTACAGCTTGAACTCTGGGCCTAGGCACTAGTGGTCCCTCAGCTCTTCAGCTTAGGTGAGCTCTACCACTTGGGCTACAGGGCCACTTCCGGTCTTCTGGTGATTTATTGGAGATACGATTCTCACAGACTTTCCTGCCCAGACTGGCTTTGAACTGGGATCCTCGATCTCAGCCTCCTGTGTACCTAGGATTACAGGTGGGAGCCACCATCACCCGGCTGTACGTTTTTTGTTGTCAATTGTAGGGCTTGAACTCTGGGCCTGGATGCTGTCCCTGCACTCTTCAGTTCAAGGCCAGTGCTCTACCATTTGAGCCACAGTGCCACTTCCGGTTTTCTAAGCCTCTCATGGAGGCAGGCATTGAACTGTGATCCTCAGATTTTAGCCTCCTGAGTAGCTAGGATTATAGGTATGAGCCACCAGTGCATGGCTATATATATATATATTTTTTTTTTGTAATTTTTTTTTTACTGTTATAAAGGTGATATACAGAGAGGTTACAGTTACATAAATCAGGTGAGGAATACATTTCTTTTAGGACAAGGTCACCCCTTCTCTCTCCCAGTTTTTTCCTTCCATCCCTACCCACAAGTTGTATTGTTCATTTTCAACATAGAGCTAATACATTTCAAGAACAAGCTTTTGATCTATCTGGCACTAGTATATGCTATTGTGTATGTCCGTAGCTAATTAATTAGATGAATCCAATTTTTATGCTAGAATGCCTTTGGTTTGAATGGAAACTGCAACTTATTATTTCACAGCAGGATGGCAGACTCAGCAGTATTGCTTTTATTTCCAATTATGCATTCATCCTGAAATGTGACTGTATTTGTTGTTTTGGTCCATAGAAAGGATAGCAGCTGAGCAGACCTGTCATGTAGATTTGCCATGAGTTTGGTCTTGATGCACTGCTAATGTACTTGTCAGTGCTCCTATTCTAGAAAACAAATGGCCAGATTTATGGTCTACATATTAGTCAAAATGAATTCTTATTTTATTTTGGATTAGTTAGGGACTTTTTTTTCATTCTTGAGCTAGAACTCAGGGACTCACTCGTTAGAGAATTATTTTATGAAAGAAAGAAAGAACCGGGTGCCAGTGGCTCACGTCTGTAATCCTAGCTACTCAGGATGCTGAGATCTGAGGATCAGGATTCAAAGCCAGCCAGGGCAGGAAAGTCCGTGAGACTCTTATCTCCAATAAACCACTAGAAAACTGGAAATGGCGATGTGGCTCAAGCGGTAGAGCACTTGCCTTGAGCTGAAGAGTTCAGGGACAGCGCCCACACCCAGAGTTCAAGCCCCACAATGGACCAAAAAAAAAAAAAAAAAAAGAAAGAAAGAAAGGAAAAAATTATTGGGTATTAGCATATTTTAGTTGCATTTTTTCTATTCTTAATTTCTAGGATATAAAAGTCCACTGAAATCTCAGTAGGCCATTTTTTTCCACTTTGTGGCTTTTCATTACTAACTGTACACACTTGATTTCATATTTGTATAGATGTTGAAGAGTTTTATTCTGGCTGCTATTCTGCATGTGTGAAAATGCTATCATCTTTGTTTTTGTGAAATGACAGAGTAAAAAACTAACACTTAACATTAGAATTGAAAAGAATGTTTGGGAATTGGAATACTTACTTTTCCTGTCAGTTTGCCATTCATTCCTTAGAGAGTCTGAATCAGTGTTCATTTTTATGTCTGTAGGGATTAAATGATGAAAGAGGTTGATTGCATGATCATTTGTAATTTTTTAGTCTTTCTGTTCAATGAGAGTAGAGAATAGGAGTAGCTTTCTGTAGCCAATTTGCAAATATTTTTCCATAGAACGGTAGCTATGGTTCTGAAAGTTGTATGTTACAGTAGAAAGTGCTTAGATTTGGAAACTATCAGATTTGAATTCCAAGGCTGTCACAGTAAATCTTAATATCTGAGTGTCTTAATACTTTCTTTTATTGGAGAGTTCATTTGCAGAGTTGTCACAAAGATTAAAGAGAACATACATACAAAACTTGGGAGAATACTAGGGCCACAGTAAATGTGGCTATAGTTATTTCTAGTACTTCAGATAAGATTTTGATCTGAATGTCCTAAAAGTTTCCTTGATACTCTGGAAAATGATTGTGGAATTCCCAATTTATTTTATTCTATTATACTGGGGCTTGAACTCAGGACCTGGGCACTTACTGTCCATTAGCTGTTTTGGTCAAGGCTAGCACCCTACCAACTTGAGCCACAGCTCTACTTCCAGCTTTTTGCTAATGAATTGAAGACAGTTTCTTTTTCTTTTTTCTTATTTCTTCCTTCCTTCTTTCCTTCTTTCTCTCCCTCCCTCCTTCCCTCCCCCCTCTCTCTCTTTCTCTCCTTCCTTTCTTTCTTTCTTTTTTTGCCATTTGCTCAAGGCTAGCTAGCATTGTACAACTTGAGCCACAATACAACTTCCAGCTTTTTCTGTTTATGTGGTACTGAGGAATTGAATTCAGGGCTTCAAGCATGCTAGGCAAGCACTCTACCACTAAGCCACATTCTTAGTCCGCGAAAGTATTTTGACTTCCCTGCCTGGGCTGGCTATGATCTTCAGCATTCAGCCTCCTAAGTAGGTAGGACAGGCATGAGTCACTGGCAAATTCCCACTTTTGAGAGGTAAAATATAAAATATATAATGTTAGATATATAATAATTAGTTCATTAGCTGCTGTTTTCTTTTTTTTTTTTTTTTGGGGGGGGGGGTGGTCATGGAGCCTGAACTCTGGCCTGGGCCTGGGTGCTGTCCCTCAGCTCTTGAGCTTGAGGCTAGCGCTCTACCACTTGAGCCACAGCGCCACTTCCAGCTTTTTCTGCTTAAGTGGTGCTCAGGTATTGAACCTATGGCCTCATACATGCAAGGCAAGCATTCTACCACTGAGCCACATTCCCAGTCTTTCACATTTCCCAGCCTTAATTTTTTTTTCTTCTGTTGTTGTTGATCCTGGGGCTTGAACTCTGGGCCTGGGTGCCCTTCAGCTCAAGGCTAGTGTTCTACCAATCAAACCACATTGCCACTTCCAGTTATCTGGTGGTTTACTGGAGATAGTCTCATGGACTTTCATGCCCAGGCTGGCTTTGAACCGTGATCCTCAGATCTCAGCCTCCTGATTAGCTAGGCTTATAGGCATGAGCCGCAGGCACAGGGCTCAAATTACTTTCTATAATCAAAGCTTTTAATTGTTTCTTCTTTGTATAAGACAAGTCAACTCCAATATATATAAACATTTTAGAAAAGAAACTTGTCTAAGTAGAAAAGAAAAAGTTTTGATCACATCTAAGTTTATAAATACTGGAATTGAAAATACAATTAATTAAAAAAATCATTCATGGCATTGTAATCCACATTAGTTGTGATATTTTTGAAAGACCATTACAGGCTATTTTGTTTAAAAACAAAAATGATTAAGCTTTTCTAACATTGTTTCTCAATGGAGGCAGTATTGGCATTTAGGGAAGGACAATTCTTTGTTGTGTAGGACTATTTTGTGCATTGTAGAATATTTGGCTTCATTGGTTTCTGCCCACTAAAATACCAGTATTGCCCACACCCTCAACATTATGAATTCTTCCTGACAAATCCCCATCTTCTGGCTGAATTTTCATATGTTCCTACTAAAAACGCAGCCGAACTTGGCCTGATTTCCCTCTCTCCCTCCCTTTCTTCCTCCCACCCTCCCTCCCTTCTTTCCTTCCTTCCTTCCTTCCTTCCTTCCTTTCCTCCCTCCTTCCTTCCCTCCTTCCCTCCTTTGTTATTCCTACTTGATCAACTTGCCCTTGGAGCAAGCAGATTCTTTTGAACTAAAATTGCATTATTTTCTTTCTTTCTTTCTTTCTTTCTTTCTTTCTTTCTTTCTTTCTTTCTTTCTTTCTTTCTTTCTTTCTTTCTTTCTTTCTTTCTTTCGTGATAAATTGGAGATAAGAGTCTCATGGACTTTCCTGCCCAAGCTGGCTTTGAACCGTGATCTACAGATCTCAGCCTCCTGAGTAGCTAGGATTACAGGTGTGAGCCACCAGTGCCTGACTTCTTTTATCTTTCTACTAAGTATAACCAATACTTATGAGACTGGGAAGTTGGCTCAGTGATAAGAGTGCTTGCCTCCAATGCATGAGGCCCTGGGTTCGATTCCTCAGCACCACATAAGCAGAAAAAGCCAGCAGTGGCACTGTGGCTCAAGTGGTAGAACGCTAGCTTGAGCTGAAGAGCTGAGGGACAGCACCCAGGTCCAGAGTTCAGGCCCTATGACTGGCAAAAATCAAAACAAAAAAAACACAGTACTTATATTTAAAAATGTTTACCTTGAGGAGCATTTTCAGTTTCAAAAGGTAATATTCCATAAATAAGAACTATAGGCAATTCAGAGAAAGAAGCACCTTAAAATAAGAACTATAGGCAATTCAGAGAAAGAAGCACCTTAAAATCTTTTTTTTTGGGGGGGGGGGGTCCAGTCGTGGGGCCTGAACTCTGGGCCTGGGCACTGTCCCTCAGCTCTTTTTTTTTTTTTTGCCGGTCATGGGGCCTGAACTCTGGGTCTGGGCGCTGTCCCTCAGCTCTTCAGCTCAAGGCTAGTGCTCTACCACTGGAGCCACAGCGCCACTTCCGGCTTTTTCTGTTTATGTGGTGCTGAGGAATCGAACCCAGGGCCTTATGCTTGCAAGGCATGCACTCTACCGCTGAGCTATTTTCCCAGCCCCAGTCCCTCAGCTCTTCAACTCAAGGCTAGCGCTCTACCACTTGAGCCACAGCGCCACTTCCAGCTTTTTTCTTTTTTTCCTTATGTGGTGCTGAGGAATCGAACCCAGGGCCTCAGGCATGCAAGGCAAGCACTCTACCACTGAGCCACCTTCCCAGCCCCTTAAAATCTTATATATTTCATTCCTCTTTCATTCTCTCTCTCTCTCTCTCTCTCTCTCTCTTTCTCTTTCTCTGTGTTGGTACTGGGGCTTTTTGTTTAGGGCTTCGCTTACTCACTCATGGCTGGCACCCTACCACTTCAGCAATGCTTCAGTCCAAAATTCCAATATTTCAAACTATGTATTTTCTGATTTTCTTTTTGTAGGTACGGATTAAACCTAGGCCTTGGGGCTGCCATAGACCAAGCCTCCATCCCTTTTTGCTCTAGATTTTTTTTAGACTGGGTCTTGCTTTTTGCCATGCTAGTCTAGGACTATGATCCTCCTATTTGTGCTTCCTGCTTAGCTGGGTTACATGATTGAACCGTTGTGCTTTTATTTGTTGAGATGGGGGAATCTTGTTAACTACTTGCCCAATTTGGCCTTGAACGTTGATCCTCCCAATGTTTACTTTCTAAGTAGCTGGTATTATAGGTGTGAGCCATCTTACCTGGCTACTTTCTGCTTTTAAAATTAGTCTCGTTCAGATTTTAAAAGGTAGGGCGTGGCTTTAAAGTATGTTCGTATATACCTATTTTGCCTTTTATGGTTAATTAAAATTTGCTTGATGGGCATAGTGGTGCACACATGTAATCTTAGCACTCCAGACTAAGGCAAGGGCATTTCAAATTTGAGGCCAGACTGGGCTATATAACACGACCCTGTTTGAAATAAAATATTGTTAGATTCATTGATTTTAGCTTGGTTTATTTCACTTAAAACATGGTTATTTAGTATGCTGGCTACGGGAACAGAAGGTGTGGTTTGGAAATTTTTCCTTGCTCAACTCTTCTCCAAATGTATTAACAAAGTTCCTTATTACCATGAAGGGCCTGTACTTTCTACAACGCATCCCAGTTGTCTAGTAATTAGTATTACTGTGGCATGGAAGAGGGATTCCACACTAAATACTGGTGTTTCATGTAAGCTTTTTTATATTTGACTTGAGTCAGTTATGCTGTCTAAAAATTTCTGTAGTACTTTTGAGGTTTTAGCCTAAGATATAAATATTCCTTGGACAAAAAAAAAAAACTATATGAACCACTGCATAATAAAAGTTTGAGCATCCTGAGGCTTGGCTTGCATACTAGGCTGCTATTTATTTGCCAAATTGCTTTCAATTTTCTTGGCATAAACATCCTACATAGCTGATGTATTAGCAAAGACTTTTTTTTTCTTCCCCCTTCCTGTGGTTCTGGGGATCAAACACAGACCGCTGTACATGCCAGACAAGCACTTTTCCACTGAGCTGTATCCCCAGCTAACTTGGTAATTAAAAACAAAAAAACAACAAAAAACAAAGCAAACAAAAAACCCTGCCGGGTGCTGATTCACCATACCTATAACCCTAGCTACTCAGGAATCTGAGATCCAAGGTTCGTAGTTAGAAACCAGCTTGGGCAAGAAAGGCCATGAGATTCTTAAAGTACTCAGACAAAGCAGAAAGTAGAGCTGTAGTCCAGTGATAGAGTACTAGCCTTGAGCAAAAAATACCCCCCCCAAAAAAAGTCAGTGACAGTGCCCAGGCTCTGAGTTCAAGAACCAGCACAAGGACCAGCACAAAGGAATGAATGAATGAATAAATAAATAAGTAAAATTGAGCAGATATTGCTCAATTGGTAAGTATGAGTCACTGAGTTCAATCTCAGTACTATAACAAACTCACAAACAAATTCAATATAGGAGCTGGGTGCTGGTGGCTCATACCTGTAATCCTAGCCACACTTGAGGCTGAGATCTGAGGATCTCGGTTCAAAGCCTGCCCAGACAGGAAAGTTCATGAGACTCTTTTCTCCAATTAATCACTTAAAAAGTAGAAGTGGAGCTGTGGCTCAAAGTGGGTAGAGTGTTAGCCTTGAGCACAAAAGCTCAGGGACACCTCCCAGATCCTGAATTCAAGCCCTACCACTGATTTTAAAAAAAATCCTAAATATAGGAAAGATTATAATAAATAGTAACCAGAGTCAACAAGTATTAATTATGAAAAGAAAGAAAAAGAAAAACCTGATGTTGGTGGCTCACACCCATAATTCTAGATACTGAGGAGGCTGAAAATGGAAGGTTTGAGGCCAGCTCAGGCAGAAAAGTTTGTAAGATCCCTTCTCAACCTTTAGCTGGGTGTAGTGCCATGTTCTTGTCATCTTAAACTATGTGCAAATCTGAGATAGGATTATAATTTCAATTCAAATTGGACTGAAAGACCAAGATTCTATCTTAACAGAAGGAAGGTGGGTGTGTACCTGTCATTCCAGTTATGACAGGAAGCCTAAAATAGGCAGATTGTAATTCAAGTGAAAGGAAGTGAGACTCTCTTAAAAATGACCAGGATGCCAGGCACTGGTGGCTCACTCCTGTAATCTTAGCTACTCCGGAGGCTAAGATCTGAGGATCACAGTTCAAAGCCAGCCTGGGCAGGAAAAGCCGGGAGACTCTTACCTCAAATTAACCACAGAAAACCAGAAGTGGTGCTGTGGCTCAAGTGGTAGAGTGCTTACCTTCAGCTGAGGAGCTGAGGGACAGCTCCCAGGCCCAGAGTTCAAGCCCCACAGTGGACACACACACACACACACACACACACACACACACACACACTCACACACACACACACACACACACACACACACACACACACAGAAATATAGTAGGGTGTGATGATAGATGTTTGTAATCCCAGCACTTACTAGGTAGAGGCAGGAGAGTCAACGGTTGCTCTACATATCAAGGCCCTGTCAAGAAGGTGCTGGGCACCAGGGCCTCACACAATCCTAGCTACACAGAAGGCTGAGATCTGAGGATTGTGGTTTGAAGCCAGGCAGGAAAGTCCATGAGCTGCTCATGTCTAATTAATCACCCAAAAGGGAAATGGAGCTGTGGCTCAAATAGTATAGTGCTAGCCTTGAGCAAAAAAGTATGTATGTATGCATATATGTTTGTATATGTATCTCAAACAAAGAAAAGCAATGAAAAACTGTAGATGACAAACCTGGAAAATCAGAGAAAACTATTTCCTATATATTGAGTTTCAATTTAGTATGGCTTATTTTTTTGCTAGTTTCTCCTTGTTTTTCTCCCAGTTTTTATCCAAATTACAATCAGTATGGCTTTCCTCTTCACTTAAGTCTCTAGCCTCTTTTCTACTCCTTAAAAGTGGCATGACACTGAACAAGTAATAACGAAATGGAAAGATCTTGAGCTTTGGTGCCAGATGGAGGTTACTTTTCATTCAGGCTTTACCACCTGTGAATATTTAAACAGGTACTTAACCTCCTGATCTTCTGCTTTTTCTGTAAAATGGAGAGAATGTCTACCTTGGACCTATGTATTGAGGGTAAAATGAAAAAATGTTTATAAAATTCCTATGCTTAAAAAATAAGCAATTAGGAAGCGGCGCTGTGGCTCAAGTGGTAGAATGCTAGCATTGAAATGCTGAGGGACAGCGCCCAGGCCAGAGTTCAAGCCCCAGGACCAACTGACAAAAACAAAAAAACAAATACAAAAAAGCAATTTTCTGCTCTTCTGCTGTAGAGCACCATGAGCTCAGACAGTACTTAAGAATCACTGTGGAGCCTGGCGCTGGTGGCCTGTAATCCTAGCTACTCAGGAGGCTGAGATCTGAGGATCGCAGTTCAAAGCCAGCCCGGATAGGAGAGACCGTGAGACTCCTATCTCCAATAAACCACCAGAAAACCGGAAGTGGTGCTGTAGCTCAAGTGGTAGAGCGCTCGCCTTGAGCTGAAGAGCTGAGGGACAGCGCCCAGGCCCAGAGTTCAAACCCCACGACCGACCAAAAAAAAAAAAAATCACTGTGGAGCTTAGTTAAATTTCCAGGCCTCATCTCAAAAGAGATTCTGATTTATTAGGTCAAGCATGAGAGACAGAACTGTTTTTAAACAAGCTTCTCAGGTAATTTTAAAGCAGATGATCAACAGACATGACTTTAAGAAGTGTACTCCTTTAGTTCCAAGTCTAATTTTGTTACTAAATAGAATAAAGCATTTACTCAGAAAGTTTTCACTGTCTCAGTCTTGTGTTTTCTTAAACATAAAATGAATGACTTGGGGCTGGGAAGGTGGCTCAGTGCTTGCCTTGCATGCATGAGGCCCTGGGTTCTATTCCTCAGTACCACATAAGCAGAAAAAACCAGAAGTGGCCCTGTGGCTCAAGTGGTAGAGCACTAGCCTTGAGCTGAAGAGCTGAGAGACAGCACCCAGGCCCAGAGTTCAAGCCCCACAACCAACAAAAAAAAAGAAGAAAAAAAAAGGACTTTCCTTGATAATCTCTACTTGATGTAAAATTTAAAAGTTTTGTCTTATATGCTAATGTTTTATATTTTAGGATCTGGTAATGGCTTCATAGAAGTACTTGAATTTTGTTGTTGTTGGTGGTCGTGGGGCTTGAACTTTGGGCATGGGTGCTGTCCCTGCTCTCTTCAACTCAAGGTGAGCGCTCTACTGCTTGAGCCACAGCGCCACTTCAGTTTTCTAGTGGTTTATTGGAGATAAGAAGTCTCATGGACTTTCCTGCCTGGGCTGGCTTTGAACCACAATCCTCAGATCTCAGCCTCCTGAGCAGCTAGGATTACAGGCGCTCAGCTGTTTGTTTGTTTGTTTGTTACCTCTCTTGGATAAGTGGGATGACAGATGCTGACCATCACAATTTGCTTATAGATTGAGATAGAGTTGCCAAAATTTTGACCTGGCTGGCTTCAATGACATTTCTTTTGTTGTTGTTATTGTTGGTAGTGGGGCCTGAACTCTGGGCCTGGGCGCTGTCCCTCAGCTCTTCAGCTCAAGGCTAGCACTCTACCACTTGAGCCTCAGCCCCCCTTCCGGCTTTTTCTGCTTATGTGGTGCTGAGGAATCGAACCCAGGGCCTCATACATGCAAGGCAAGTACTCTACCACTGAGCCACCTTCCCAGTCTTTCAATGACATTTCTTATCTCTACTTCTTGAGAGCTGGTATGACAATATAAGTCACTGTGGTCTTAAAATTTCAAATTAAGGGGCTGCGAATTAGCCTGTACCCATGTTCTTATACTGTTTCCTGCATAAATGGTTCATAAATGGCGTATATACATATATGATATTTATATCAACTATGGTTGATAGTTGTATCATATGTATGTATATATACTATATATATGTTTTAAGTATATCAGTGCTGTTTTTGAAAGTAAAGACAAAGGTTTTTAGGTCTGAAAATCAGGAGCAAGTTTGCAAGTTCATTGATTTGCATGTACTTATTAATTTTTAACAGTTTTTCTTATTATAAAGGTGATGTACAGAGAGGTTACAGTTACATAAGTCAGGCAAAGAATTCATTTCCTTTTGGGCTATGTCACCCTTTTCTCTCTCTCTCCCAGTTTTTCCCTCCTATCCCACCCATAGGTTGTATAGTTCTTTTTCAACATAGTGCCCAGCGAGTACTATTACTGTATTTGTTCACCCTTGGTCCCTCCATTTCTGTGCCTCCCCTTACCTTTCCCCAAACATATAAACTCATGAATGTTTTAATATTTTTTTTTGTTTCCTTTAGTGTCAAACTGGAAGAGAAATAAAGTTCAACAAAAACTTACTATGATCGGACTTCCTTCTTAAAAGAAGAAGTGATTATTGATATTATGGATCGGAGCAAACGGAATTCAATTGCAGGATTTCCCCCACGTGTAGAGCGTTTGGAAGAGTTTGAAGGAGGTGGTGGTGGAGAAGGGAACATGACCCAGGCAGGAAGAGTTTGGCCATCTTCATATCGAGCTCTCATAAGTGCCTTTTCCAGACTGACACGTTTGGATGACTTCACCTGTGAAAAAATTGGGTCTGGCTTCTTCTCTGAAGTGTTCAAGGTGAGTCATCCCTCAGCTTCTTTCATTGTCTTGCTATCAGATTCACTGCAGAGTTGATAGTTGAATTTGTGTAGGATATAGGTTTTTGCTTCCTTGGGCTGCTGTGGATTTTACGTTCTGTTCCAATATATTTATTCATTTGTAAGATATTTTGTTTTCATTTTAGAAATGATACATGGTATTCAAAAATTCAAAGACTATAGGAGTCTCTTTCGTCCTCCTACTCACACATATATGATACATGTATGTTTGTGGGTGTCTGTCCATATGTATTCTACAATAATAACTGCTATTTTTTACTAGCTAACATTAGTTGTATAGAGGGTGTTTCATTGTTATATTTTTACATGTTTGCAATACATTTCACTCCCTCTATCATTTGAGTCATGCACTTAATAGGCAAGCACTTTCCCATTTGAGCTATGCCCCTAGTCCAAACTACACCCATTTATTTTTGTTTGTTTGTTTGTTTTGAGTTCTGGTTTCCACTAAGTAGCCCAGGCTGACTTGAAAGTCATAAACCTTCTGCTTCTACTTCCCAGAGTACTTAGGATTATGGGTGTGTTCTACCACACCCAGCACTAAATTTTTTTTTTTTTTGGTCAGTCATAGGGGCTGAACCATGGACCTGGGCGCTGTCCCTCAGCTCTTCAGCTCAAGGCTAGCACTCTACCACTTGAACCCCAGCACCACTTCTGGCTTTTTCTGCTTATGTGGTGCTGAGAAATCGAACCCAGGGGTTCATGCATGTGAGGCAAGCACTCTACCACTGAGCCAACTTCCTAGCCCTAATTTTTTTTAAAGTATTATTTGTGAGGCATTAATTTATTATTTATTTATTTATTTAAAAATTTTTTGGGTCCAGTCATGGGGCCTAAACTCTGGGCCTAGGTGCTGTTCCTCAGCTCTTCAGCTAAAGGCTAGCACTTACCACTTGAGCCACAGTGCCACTTTCAGGGTTTTTTTTTCTGCTGATGTAGTACTGAGGAACGGAACCCAGGGCCTTATGCATGCAAGGCAAGTGCTCTACCACTGAGCCACCTTCCCAACTCTTTATTTTTTATTTATGAATAGAAACCTGAAAGAAACATTGCATAGTTGTATTTTGTGTTCTCTATTTCTTGACAAGATTATGAAGAAAGATCTAAAATATTTCTAAATATTTCTATTTTGTAACTGTTACAAATGAAATACATAGAGAAGTAAATATATACCAGCCATGCTATAATAGGTGATAGAAAGAAACAATTAACTCACCAGGCACGGTGGCTCACGCCTGTAATCCTAGCTACTCAGGAGGCTGGAATCTGAGGATCACAGTTCCAAGCCGGCCTGGGCAGGAAAGTCCATGAGACTCTTATCTCCAATTAACCACCAGAAAACCAGAAGTGGTGTTGTAGTTCAAGTGGTAGAGCACTGGTTTTGAGCTGAAGAGCTCAGGAACAATGCCCAGCCCAGAGTTCAAGTCCAACTACTAACCAAGAAACAAAACAAAACAAAACCAATTAACTCTGTTCAAAAAGCAGATACTAACCAGGCAGGAGTGCATTGCTCATGCCTATAATCCTAGCTACTTAGGAGGCTGAGATCTGAGGACATGACTCAAAGCCAGCTGGGGCAGGAAAGTTTATGGAACTCTAATTTCCAATTAACCAGCAAAAAGCCAGTAGTGGAGCTGTGCCTCAAGTGATAGAGCATTTGCCTTGAGCAAGAAAGCTCAGAACAGCATCCAGGCCATTAGTTCAAGCCTCAGGACCAGCACAGTGCCTGGGCCCAGAGTTCAAAACTGAACCCTCCCCCCCACAAAAAAAAAAAAAAAAAAGAATGGATCAAGAGAATGTGGTATATATGGAACTTTATTTTATTTTATTTTTGTCAGTCGTGGGACTTGAACTCTGGGCCTGGGTGCTGGCCTTCAGCTCTTCAGCTCAAGGCGAGTGCCCTACCACTTGAGCCACAGTGCCACTTCTGGTTTTCTGGTGGTTAATTGGAGATAAGGGTCCCACAGACTTTCCCTGCCTGGGCTAGCTTTGATTTTGTTTTTGTTTTTTTTTGTCGGTCATGGGGCTTGAACTCTGGGCCTGGGCGCTGTCCTTGAGCTCTTCAGCTCAAGGCGAGCGCTTTACCACTTGAGCTACAGTGCCACTTCCGGTTTTCTAGTGGTTTATTGGAGATAGGAGTCTCACGGTCTTTCCTGCCCGGGCTGGCTTTGAACCGCGATTCTCAGATCTCAGCCTCCTGGGTAGCTAGGATTATAGGTGTGAGCCACCGATGCCTGGCTATATGAAATTTTTTTTTTTTTGGGGGGGGTCCAGTCATGGCCTGAACTCTGGGGCTGGGTGCTGTCCTTCAACTCTTCAGCTCAAGGCTAGCGCTCTACCACTTGAGCCACAGCACCACTTCCGGCTTTTTTTTTTTCCTGCTTATGTGGTGCTGAGGAATTGAACCTAGGGCCTCATGCATGCAAAGCAAGCGCTCTACCACTGAGCCACCTACCCAGCTCTGGCTATATGCAATTTTATACAATTGAATTTTACTCATCTATTAAGAAGAATGATATATCACTTGCAAAGAAATGGATGGACCTGGAAAAAATTAGGTTAAGTGAAATAAGTCAGGCTCAGAGAGACAAAGGACAAATGTTTTCTTTCATATGTGGAAGGTAGAACTAATTTATAAATGTAAAAATAAGCACATGGAGATTGCATGGCAAATATATGCAAATGTATTAACTGAAATAGGATATTTTCAGGAGAGAATTCAAATGATGTAACTCCTTTAAAAAAAACTCATAATCCAACAAAATGAATACCAGGAAATTGGTACTGGAAAGGTTGGGAGGGAAGCTGGGAAGGGGATAGATAAAAATTGAGAGGAAGGGGAGGAGGCTGCAATGCTTGGTAAGAAATGTACGCATTATCCTGCCCATGTAACTGTAACTCCTCTGTACAGTATGTTCACAAATAAAATTAAATTAAATTAAAAAAAAATTGAGAGGAAGGTAGATTTGATAAGGATTGGAAGAATGATGAAAGGGGAAACATTGATCAAGATGCATTATATTCATAAACTGATTTGTTGAATAATAACTGCTTTGTACAACTATTTTTTTTAACAAAAAGAGGGAGGAATCTGGGTACCCAGTGGCAAATGCCTGTAATCCTAGTTAGTCAGGAGGCTGACATCTGAGGATCATGATTCAAAGCCAGCCTAAGCAAGAAAATCTATGAGACTTTTTTTTGCCAGCCCTGGGACTTAAACTCTGGGCTTGAATGCTGTCCCTGCGCTTTTCAGCTCAAGGTGAGCACTCTACCGCTTGAGCCACAGCGTTGCTTGAGACACAGTGTCACTTCCGGTTTTCTAGTGGTTTATTGGAGATAAGAGTCTCAGGACTTTCCTGCCTAGGCTGGCTTTGAACCACAATCCTCAGGTCTCAGCCTCCTGAGTAGCTAGGATTACAGGCGAGCCACCGGTGCCCAGCTCCAGTGAGACTTTTTTTTTTTTTCAGGTAAGGGGTAGGTTTATTCAGTAGACCTGCTGGGACCAGGCTATGTTTGCCCTCCACGAGGTGGAGAAAGGCCTGAGAGACCTGGAAAAGAGCGGGAAAGAGAGAGAGAGCTGGGAAAAAAGAGCTAAGAGAGCTGGGAAAAAGAGAGGATCTGGGCCTGGGCTAGGCCTTATCTAGGGTATGGGTGAAGAAAGGTATGGCCACATCAAATTCAGAAGTGACCTCAGCGGATGCAGATGTGACCTCTTCCAAGTGTGCCAGTTGCCTAAGTAATGCAGGTACTGGGTGGAGACTTTGCTGTGAGGAGGGTGGAGTCTGCAAGCCATCCAGGAGCGGACCTTACATTCCAGCCTTTTAATAATCATGAAATAAGGGCTGGGAAGGTGGCTTAGTGGTAGAGTGCTTGCCTTGCATGCCTGAGGCCCTGGGTTCGATTCCTCAGCACCACATAAGAAAAAAGAAAAAAGCTAGAAGTGGCGCTGTGGCTCAAGTGGTAGAGCGCTAGCCTTGAGCTGAAGAGCTGAGGGACAGTGCCCAGGCCCAGAGTTCAGGCCCCACAACCGGACCCCCACCCTCCAAAAAAAATCATGAAATAGGGTGAAGATTTTCTCTGGCTACTTCCTGCTGACCAGGAGTGTTGACATTAGGGTAAAAAGGCTGGAATTTGGTCCCCTCCCAGAGAAAGCAGTGAGCAGCAGCTGTCCCTTGGTGGTGTGAGTCCTTAGATGAAGTATGGAGAAGTCTCATGAGGCATTGAGGGGCTGGAAAAAAAATACTAGAGAGCAAATAAATGGCAAGAGGAAGGACTTGGGGCTGAAAATGTTGGTAAGAATGTCCCTAGCTACTTCTGACATCTGGCGACTAGGTAGAGGAGAAGTCAGGTAACAAAGGCAAGAATATAAGTTCTTGTCCAGTTAGTAGGTAGACAGGTATGGACACTAGATGGGCAGGCTTCTTACTTCTATTGACCTCCCGGCTTGGTTAATTTTGAAAGGGCAGGCACAAAGTTGCTGATGTGACATCATCTCCTCTTACTCCTCTCCATGGTCCCTTGTTCCCCAGACTGGCTGAGTCTAGGTGCTTGTTGCTGGGATGGCTTGTCCCAGTTGGTATTCAAGGAGGATTGAACTCAAGGCCTGGGCACTGTCCCTGAGCACTTCTGCTCAAGGCCAGCACTGAACCACTTTGAGTTATAGTACCACTTGCAGTGTTTGCTGGTTCCAGATGAGAGTCTTGAACTATGCTTCCAGCCTGGCTCTTTGCAGGTTAGTTGGGAGATGGAGTCTTAGGGATTTTTCAGCCCGGGCTGGCTTTGAACTGCAATCTTTGCCACAAAAGCCCTTTATTATTTCCAATTAAAGCAAGAAGGAGATCAAATAGAATAGAGCTTACCTGGTCCTTATCAAGAATTGACCAACAACTATTCTGCAGTGACAAAGCACATCAGATGGTTGGCTCTCAGTTACCAGGGCCTGTGAAAAGAGCAACTTGTTAACAAGGCACCTTAGAATAGATGGATGGAGTGGTAAGCTTGGTGGAAGGTTAAGGGTCAGATGGGGCCAAACGCTTAACCCACCATGTGGCCAAGATGGCGAATTTCTGAAAGAATGCAAAGAAACCCTGAACAAATAAATCAAGCCTACATTGGCTAGCCTTTGAGAGGGAACCTAGAGGGGGGTCCCTGGGACCCAGCCTGCATCGCACTCTTCAGGACAGAAGCCAAAATGTAGAACAGAGAAAGGGAGAGATAGGGAAAGTTGGACATGACTGGCAGAGAGAGAGCAAAGAGAACCTGAAAGTAAACAGACTTCTGACCATTTACTATTTCAGTGGCAAAAACTGTCTACATCTGAGAATGGCATAAAAATTAGGCGCTCTGGCTTTCCAGGAAGCGCAGGAAGCATTTCAAAGGGGGCTGAGGCGTGACTTGCAGCACCCCATTAAATGTGTAGTAGAGTCAGTCTGGTGAATGAAGGAGAACTGACCAGGCAGAAGCGGCGTCCCGACTTCCCACAGAGCCTTCTAGACAGAAATGGCCAAACCCCCAAAACCAAGCGTCCTCGGTTTCAGAGTTGACCGGCCTTTCAGCTAAAGGCCGTAGGAGTTCTTTGGCGTGGCACCACATCTGGACAGAGACTGAGCAACAGAGCTATAGAGAGTAGTTTCACTCACCAGAGTAGAAAAGTGGTGTGGACGTGGATGTGAAGGCCAGCAATGGTATCAATGTGCTGTGTCCACAGCAGACAGACCGGTTCGCAAAAGGCTGTCAGAACTGTGGGTATTCCTCAGAGCAAAAAGGGAAAAACAAACAAAAAAAGAAAAAAGAGGAAAAAAACTGGAGAGGAATCCCACCTATCCTGACTTTAAGCCCTTTATCCGAGTCACGGTACCGTTTATGTTAGTTTTTTTTTTTGTTTTGTTTTGTTTCAATTTTTGGTCGGTCTTGGGGGCTGAACTCTGGGCCTGGGCGCTGTCCCTCAGCTCTTCAGCTCAAGGCTAGCGCTCTATCACTTGAGCCACAGTGCCACTTCTGGCTTATTTTCTTTTTGCTTATGTGGTGCTGAGGAATTGAACCCAGGGCCTCATGCGTGCAAGGCAAGGGCTCTACCACTGAGCCACCTTCCCTGCCCTATGTTAGGTTTTTAAAAAGAGGTAGCCGAGTAAGAACAGCACCATACACGTGGTATTCAGGTAAGGGGTAAGTTTATTCATCGTTCTGGCTTGTCACCAGGCCACGTTGGCCCTCCACGCGGCTGGAAAAGGCCTGGGAAAGAGGTGGGAAAAAGCTGAGAAAGAGCTAGAAAAGAGCCAGAAAAGAGAAGAGAGCTGGGAAAGAGGTGGGAAAGAGAGAGCTGGGAAAGAGTCAAATGAGACTCTTATCTCTAATTAACTGCCAGAAAGAGTGGCTCAAGTGGTAGAATGTTAGCCTTGAGCAAAAGAAGTACAGGGACAATGCTTTTAGGCCCTGAGTTCCAGCCCCAGGGCTAGCACAAAAAAAGAGGGGTGGGAGGAAGACGGAAAAAAAATTAGCAAAAAATTATTAGCAAAAAACAGCAGGTGCTGAATTATAAAAATCTCAATTATTTTTAGCATGCTGCTTAGAATTCTTGTGTCTCCTGGCTTTTTGTCTTCTGTGCCTGAGTCTTGAGCAGGTAACCACTTGAGGGGATGTTGGTAATGGATGGACCACAAAGTGTCAGTGCATAATAAACAGTCATGTCCTAAAACATCTTTTCAGCTAGCTATGTGGGCAGCTAACTCAGATGTTCCAGTATTATTGGCTGAGGTGGTAGACAGCAAAGCGAGGGTGGTTAATATTTTTTTTTTTTTTTGGTCTAGTTGTGGGCCTGACTGAATTCTGGGCCTGGGCGCTGTCCCTCAGCTCAAGGCTAGCGCTCTACCACTTGAGCCACAGCGCCACTTCTGGCTTTTTTCTTTTTGCTTATGTGTTGCTGAGGAATCGAACCCAGGCCTCAGGCATGCAAGGCAAGCACTCTACCACTGAGCCACCTTCCCAGCCCATAGAGTAGTTAATATTGACTGGAGTCTGGAGTCTAACAACATATTTAGGATTGAATTATTTTTAGATCTTTTATTTTTTTTGTGCCAGTACTGGGGATTGAACTGAGTCTGGGCACTGTCCCTTAGCTTTTTTTGAAAAAAAAATTTTTTTTGGGGGGGGGCGGTCGTGGGGCCTGAACTCTGGGCCTGGGCGCTGTCCCTCAGCTCTTCAGCTCAAGGCTAGCGCTCTACCACTTGAGCCACAATGCCACTTCTGGCTTTTCTCTTTTTACTTATGTGGTGCTGAGGAGTCGAACCCAGGGCTTCATGAATGCAAGGCAAGCGCTCTACCACTGAGCCACCTTCCCAGCTCTGCTTTTTTTGAATTTTGTCTCTTAACTTTTTCTCTCAAGACTAGCACTCTTCCATATGAGCCACAGGTCTACTTTGGCTTTTTGGTGATAAGGGTTTCATGGACCTTTCTGCCTGGGCTGGCTTTGAGCTGTGATCCTCAGTCCTCCTGAGTAGTTAGGATTAACTCCTGGCTGTTAATTAATCAAATTTTTTTTCTGTCAGTTGTGGGGCTTGAACTCAGGGCCTTGGTGCTGTCCCTGAGCTCTTTAGTATAAGAATAACACTCTACCACTTGAGCCACAGGTCCACTTCTGGTTTTTGAGTGGTTAATTGAAGATAAAGAGTCTCATGGGGACTTTTCTGCTTGGGCTGGCTTTGAACCATAATCCTCAGATCTCAGCCTCCTGAGTAGCTAGGAATTACAGGCATGAGTCACTAGTGCCAAGCTGTTAATTATTTTTGATGGTTGCTTTTGTGCCATCATGGCAAGGTTGAAATGTTACATTAGACCATAAAGCACTGTTTCTTTTATTTTGTTTTGTTTTGTTGTTGGTCATGGGGTTTGAACTCTGGGCCTGGGTGCTGTCCCTCAGCTCTTCAGCTCAAGACTAGAGCTCTACCACTTGAATTACAGGGCCACTTCTGGTTTTCTGGTGGTTTATTGGAGATAAGAGTTTCACAGCTTTTCCTGCCCGGGCTGGCTTTGAACTGCAATCCTCAGATCTCAGTCTCTTGAGTAGCTAGTATTACAGGTATGAGCCACCAGTGCTGGGCTATAAGGCACTATTTACTGTCTGACACTTAACAGAAAAAATTTGTCCACAATGATTTAATAACTACAGTGCACACCTAGGTGATTATTAATTTTTATTTTTGGTTATAAAGAAATTTATCACATCTTAAAAGTTTGGTTAAATAAAAAGTATCAGTGACAATGAAAGCAAGTATTTAACTTCTGTTGTGGGAGATATCAATTATGTAGGTAACTTTGCAAAAGGAAGAATGATAGATGACTATATATTGAAGAGCATGGATTCATGTGGCTTATTTTAATCCTTTAAAATAATTAAGTTTTGGAATTTAGCAGCCTCTGGTCATCCTTACAAACAAACAGACCTTAGTTATACTACTTGTTTATTTATAATGTTTGTTATTTAGTTCTGAAGTCTGGCTCTACATAAGTAACCAGCTAAATAAAATTCCAAGTAGCCTGAAATAGGCACATGCCAATGAACCCTCTTAGTTTTTCATCTCTGTATCTTCATTACCTAGTACAGACTGCCACATAGAGAACACTCATTAAATACTTGTTGCATGAGGGAAAATTACATATGCATAAATAAATGTGTATTTTTTTTTTGTTGTTGTTGTTGTCGTGGGGCTTGAACTCTGGGCTTAAGCCCAGTCCCTGTGCTCTTCAGGTCAAGGTCAAGGCAAGGGCTCTACAACTTGAGGCACAGCACCGCTTCCTGTTTTCTAGAGGTTTATTGGAGATAAGAGTCATAAGACTTTCCTGCCCCGGCTGGCTTTGAACTTCGATCCTCAGATCTCAGCCTCCTGAGTAGCTAGGATTACAGGTGTGAGCCACTGGCACCTGCCTTATGTGTATGTTTTTAAAATATTTTTAATTTTATTTATTTTTTTGTCAGTTGTGGGGCCTGAACTCTGGACCTGGGAGCTGTCCCTCAGCTCTTCAGCTCTAGGCTAGCACTCAACCATTTGAACCACAGCGCCACTTCCAGTTTTTTCTGCTTATGTGGTACTGAGGAATGGAACTCAGGGCCTCAGGCATGCAAGGCAAGCACTCTATCACTGAGCCACCTTCCCAGCCCCAACTGTGTATGTTTGAAATACAGGAATACAATGTGAGGGACAACACAGCAGAAAGAGCCTCTAGAGCCAGTCTGCCATGTCTTGATTTGAATCACAGCCACCATTTGTAAACTTTGTGTGTGTGTGTGTGTGTGTGTGTGTGTGTGTGTGTGTACCTGTAGTGGATCATGAACTCAGGGCCTGGTGTGTGTGTGTGTGTGTGTGTGTGTGTGTGTGTGTGTGTGTGTGTGTGTACCTGTAGTGGGTCATGAACTCAGAGCCTGGTGTGTGTGTGTGTGTGTGTGTGTGTGTGTGTGTGTGTGTGTGTGTGTGTGTGTGTGTGTCTGTGTGTGTGTGTGTGTGTGTGTGTACCTGTAGTGGGTCATGAACTCAGGGCCTGGGTGCTGTCCCTGAGCTTGTTTGGCTTAAGGCTAGTGTTCTACTACTTGAGCCACAGTGCCACTTCAGGCCTTTTCTGAATAGTTTATTGGAGATAAGTCACATGGACTTTCCTGCCTGGGCTGGCTTTGAACCCCAATGTCAGATCTCAGCTTCCTAAGTTGCTAGGATTGCAGGCGTGAGCCACCAGCACCTGGCTCATGTATAATTTTCTTTTTTTCTTTTTTGTCGGTCATGGGGCTTGAACTCTGGGTTTGGGCACTGTCCTTGCACTCTTCAGCTCAAGGTCAGTGCTCTAAGACTTGAGCCACAGCACCACTTCTGGTTTTCTAGTGATTTATTGGAGATAAGAGTCTCACGGACTTTTGTGCCTAGGCTGGCTTTGAACCACAATCCTCAGATCTCAGCCTCCTGAGTAGCTAGGATTATAGGCATGAGCCACAGGCACTTGGCTTATGTATAATTTTTTTAACATTGGTCAAGTCACTTCTCTGTCTGTATCTTAATTCACAAAATGGAAAATGAAAGTACTTATCTTTTGGAGTTGTTGAGAAAATATGAATGTTTAGAATGTCTATATATAATATACACAAGCTAGGAGTAGTTATTCTATTATGTAGACAACTAAGATCTATGGAGTGTTTTCTTTGTGCTAGGTACTGTGTTAAAAACTTATATACATTATCTTGTTTAATATCTGTAACAATCCTGAATGAGGAAACTAAAATTCAAAGATACTTGGTTATCTTTCTAGATATATCACAATAAGTAAATGCTACAGCTATTACTGGAATTCCTTATCTAATTAACAACTGAAAATTTTCTTTATTTTTAATGAAAAGGTGATGAGCTGGGGCAGAGTTACATAAGTAACTGAACTCTGGGCCTGGGTGCTGTCCTTCAGCTCTTCAGTTCAAGACTAGCACTCTACCACTTGAGCCACAGTGCCACTTCCAGCTTTTCCTACTTATGTGATGCTGAGGAATCGAACCCAGGGCCTCATGCATCCAGGGCAAGCACTCTATCACTGAGCCACCTTCTCAGGGATGGGAATGTTACTACATCCCTCATTATTTCCCACTTTACCCCTCCCCAAGTTGTAATGTTCATATCCAATATACTGTCGTGAGTATCAATGTTGGTGTTGTTCATCCATTGTCCTGCTGTTTCTGTGATTCTATTTCCCTTCCTCATATTGCATTATCTAATATGCAAAATATGAGGTACAAAGAGAAACGGAAAAAAGAATGAACTACATACAGGGTATAATAAGAAACTCTTGTTTCTATAAATTGGAGTTCATGTTGATATGCTTCGTTATATATATTATATATATAAATTATATTATATATTATATAATATAATATATTATATATATTATAGTCCTATGCTCTAAGCATGATCTCCCTCATTTGTAAGAAGTAGGATATGTATATGATTTTCTTAATAGGGGTTCTCAATAACCCAACTGAAATTTTTCATTTAATTTAGATTCAGCATACAAGAAGAAAATAGACCACTTTGTTAGTTTTTATCTATACTATTTTTGGGATATGAAAATATGTATGTGTTTTACTTTTTGATTTGCATATATGAATTATACAATATAATGTGTCATTCATATATATGTATATAATGCTTGCTGGGGCTTGAACTCAGTGCCTTATGCTCTTGCTTGGCTCTATTGCTCATAGCAGGTGCTCTACCACTAGAGCCACACCTTTTTAGTGTCTAGCATTTTGCTGGTTAATTAGAGATATAGTATTACAGACTTTTTGACTAGGCTGGCTGGCTTCAAATTGTGAACTTTTGAGGTTTCAGCTTCCTGAATAGTTAATATTATAGCTATGAGCTGCCAGTGCCTGGCTTTCATAATGATTTGTATGTGTGTGATGCTGGTCCTGGGGCTTTAACTCAGGGCCTGGGCCTATCCTTGAGCATTTTTGCTCAAGGCTTACAACTCTATTACTTGTGCCACCACTTTTTTGGTGGTCAGTTGGAAATAAGAGTCTCACTGATGAAATTTCCTGCCCAGGCTGGCACTGAATCATGATCCTCAGATCTTAGCCTCTTAAGTATCTATAATTATAGTTGTGAGCCACTGCTGCCCAGCTCTTTATGATATTTCATTACATATATATATATATGTACATATATATGTAATGCTTTGTTCACATTCACCCTTATTACCTTCTCCTGACCATTCTCCCACTGTTCCCCTTCTTACCAAGTAGTCCCACTTTTACTTTCGTTTTTTTTTTTTTTTTTTTATTATGTTTTGTTTTAATCTAGATTTGGCATTTCTTTTTTTTTTTTTTTTTTTTTGGGGGTCCGGTTGTGGGGCCTGAACTCTGGGCCTGGGCGCTGTCCTTCAGCTCTTCAGCTCAAGGCTAGCACTCTACCACTTAAGCCACAGCGCCACTTTCCGGCTTTTTTCTTTTTTGCTTATATGGTGCTGAGGAATCGAACCCAGGGCCTCAGGCTTGCAAGGCAAGCGCTCTACCACTGAGCCACCTTCCCAGCCCCTCTAGATTTGGCATTTCAAAGAAAACATGTGATACTTGTCTTTCTGTGTCTGGCTTATATCACCTAAAATGATGATACTTGGTTCTACCTATTTTCCTGCAAATAATATCATTTTTTATACTTGCATAACATTCAATTGTGTATATATACATCACATTTTTTAATCCACTGACAGACATCTAGGCTGCTTCTATAACTTGCCAATTTTTTTTTTTTTTTTTTTTTTTTGGGTCCGGTCGTGGGGCCTGAACTCTGTGGGCACTGTCCCTCAGCTCTTCAGCTCAAGGCTAGCGCTCTACCACTTGAGCCACAGCGCCACTTCCGGCTTTTTGCTTATGTGGTGCTGAGAATCGAACCCAGGGCCTCAGGCATGCAAGGTAAGCGCTTTACCACTGAGCCAACTTCCCAGCCCTAACTTGCCAATTTTTTTTTTTTTTTTTTTGGTCCGGTCGTGGGGCTTGAACTCTGGGCCTGGGCGCTTCCCTCAGCTCTTCAGCTCAAGGCTAACGCTCAACCACTTGAACCACAGTGCCACTTCCGGCTTTTTTTTCTTTTTGCTTATGTGGTGCTAGGGAATCGAACCCAGGGCCTCATGCATGCAAGGCAAGCGCTCTACCACTGAGCCACCTTCCCAGCCCCATAACTTGCCAATTGTGAATAGTGATAGCCTCTATAAACATAGGTGTGTGTATTTCACTGTTGTTTGCCAAAATTTCATTCCTTCAAGAATGTACCTATGAGTGGTATAACACTTGCTGTAATTTCCTTGATGATTGCCATTCTAGATAGAATGAGGTAGATTTTCAATGTTTTTAATTACTTTTTTTTTTTTTTTGGTCGTGGGGCTTCAACTCTAGGCTTGAATGCTGCCCCTCCGCACTTCAGTTCACGGCTAATGCTCTACCACTGGAGCCACAGCGCCACTTCTGGTTTTCTGAGTGGTTTATTGGAGATAAGAGTCTCACGGACTTTCCTGCCCAAGCTGGCCTTGAATCTCAGTCTTCAGATCTCAGCCTCCTGAGTAGCTAGGATTACAGGTGTGAGTCAAGGTGCAATTTGAGACATTCTTAAAATCGGAACTGGAGCTGTGGCTCAAAGTGGTAGAGTACTAGACTTAAAGGAAAAAGCTCAGGGACAGCGCCCAGGCCCTGAGTTCAAGTCCCATGATGGACAAAAAAAAAAGTGTAATTGTTTGGTTGATACTAGGTATAGGATATTGAACTTGATGTTAAGCGTAGAGAAATAAATAAGATAAATCCTTCTCTGAAATCATATTCAGGGCTGGGAATGTGGCTTAGTGGTAGAGTGCTTGCCTAGCATGCATGAAGCCCTAGGTTTGATTCCTCAGTACCACATAAACAGAAAACACTGGAAGTGGCACTGTGGCTGAAGTGGTAGAGTGCTAGACTTGAGCAAATAAAAGTTCTGGGACAGTAAGTACCAAGGCTCTGAGTTCAAGCCCCAGGACTGGCAAAAAAAAAATGGAGGAGAGGGAGGAGAAGGAAGAAGAGGAGGAGGAGGAGGCATATTCTAAGAGTTATATTAAAATAGCTCATGAAGGTTATTGGTTTGTCAAATTTGCCTTATATTGTCAGTTTTTTGTTTTATGTATTGCAAGGAAAAATTTTACAATACATACATGATCATGACAATTATTCGTAACTGAATCATTACGTAGTGTTCACATAGTATTCTTTTCCTTAAATCAGTAGCACTTAACCCTATCAGGCTAATATTTTGTACATTGTCCCGGTTGAAATTCTAGCTCTGCTATTTACTAGATGTATCATTTTGAGGAAGTTATTTAATAATCTCTGTGCCTCCATTTCTATAGCCATAAGGTGGAGATACTAATAATACCTGCTGCACAGAATTATTTTGAAGATGTGTGTGTGCTTGCCAGTACTGAGGCTTGTATTCAGGGCCTCATTTTTGCTTAGCTTTTTTGCTTAAGGCTAGTACTCTACCACTTGAGCCACAGCACTACTTCCAGTTTTCTGAGTGGTTCATTGGAGATACTCTCACGGCCTTTCCTTCCTGGGCTGACTTTGAACTGCGATCCTCAGATCTCAGCCTCTTGAGTAGCTAGGATTACAGGTGTGAGCCATCGGCCCATGGCTCTGCTCTTGATTTAAAAAAAAAATACTTTTTAGAGTTACAGTTACATAAGTCAGGTTGCTTATGGTTTTTTTTTAAAGTGAGCATGATATACTGGTGGCTGAAAGCTGCAGTCTTAGTTACTCAGGAGGCTGAGATCAATGGATCAAGGTTCTAAGCCATCCTGGGTAAGAAAGTTCACAAGATTCTTTTTTTTTTTTTTGTCGGTCGTGGGGCTTGAACTCTGGGCCTGGGCGCTGTCCCTCAGCTCTTCAGCTCAAGGCGAGTACTCTACCACTTGAGCTACAGCACCACTTCCGGCTTTCTGGTGGCTTACTGGAGATAGGGGTCTCACGGTCTCTCCTGCCCGGGCTGGCTTTGAACCGCGATCCTCAGATCTCAGCCTCCTGAGTAGCTAGGATTACAGGCGTGAGCCACAGGCACCTGGCTCAAGCTCAGCTTCTGACTATTAATTGGATATAGAATCTTGTGAACTTTCAGCCTGGCGCTGGTGGCTCACGCCTGTAATCCTAGCTACTCAGGAGGCTGAGATCTGAGGATTGTGGTTCAAAGCCAGCCCGAGCAAGAGAGACCGTGAGACCCCTGTCTCCAATAAACCACCAGAAAACTGGAAGTGGTGCTGTAGCTCAAGTGGTAGAGCGCTCGCCTTGAGCTGAAGAGCTGAGGGACAGCACCCAGGCCCAGAGTTCAAGCCTCACAACCGCCAAAAAAAAAAAAGAAAGAAAAAGAAGCTGAGCTTGAGGTATGACTCAAGTGGTAGAGTGCCAACCTTGAGTATAAAAGCTGAATAATAGTGCAAAGCCCTACAAATAAGTGCATAACTAAATAAATAATAAATAAAATAAATAAATAAATAATAAATAAAATAAATAAATAAATACATTAATAAAAAGCAACCACAATCTTAAATGACCAAATGCTGATCTTAATGTTGACCAGAATGGAACAACGTAGAAATAATTATGTTAAATAAAGTAAGTCAGCCCCAGAGAGACAAAGGATTCATGTTTTCTCTTATATGTGGAAGCTAGATTTAGGTTATATATTACAAGTAAATATGTTGGGTGGTACGCAAGTCTATACAAATGTATTAACTGAAATATAGTAGATTCAAGTGAGACCTCAAATAATATAATTCCTTAGAAAAGCCAAATCAAAGTTCAGCAAAATGAAACACCAAAAAACAGGTACAGGAAAGGACTTGGGAGGGATCAGGGGAAAGGAATAGACAAATGAAGAAGAGAAGAGGGATAAAATGCAATCAAGAATCCACCATAGCCGGGCGCCGGTGGCTCAGGCCTGTAATCCTAGCTACTTAGGAGGCTGAGATCTAAGGATCTCTTAAGGCCAGCCTGGGCAGGAAAGACCGTGAGACTCCTATTTCCAATAAACCACTAGAAAAACCAGAAGTGGCACTGTAGATTGAGTAGAGCTGAGGGACAGTGCCTAGGCCCAGAGTTCAAGCCCCACAACCGACAAAAAAAGAAAAAAAAATCCACTGTATATCCTACAAAATAAAGTGAGGGAAGAGGGGTAGGGAAGGGATGAGTGAAGAAGTTGAAAGGTATGACATTGATCAAGATATATTGTATTTATAAACTATTTTGTTAAATGGAAACTCCTTTGTACAGCTACTCAAAGATGATAAAATTTTAAAAATGGAAAAAAACTTGATCAGGGGCTGAAGGGGTGGCCTATCAGCCAAGAACAAGAGAAAATCAGAGTCCATTTTATGCTAGAATAAAAACTAAAGAGCAGAGATAGTAGTGGGTATTAGAAGAAAAGTATAGCAACAGGCTAGATTTATTTGTGATTGGAGAAAGAGAAACATGTTGGGTGCTGGTGGCCTATGCCTGTTATCCTAGTTATTCAGGAGGTTGAGATTTAAAGGGTCAAGGTTGAAACCAACCCAGGCAGAAAAATCCCCAAGACTCTGTGTGCTTGTGTGTGTGTGTGTGTGTCTGTGTGCGAGTCAGTCATGGGGCTTGAACTCTGGGCTTGGGCGCTGTCCCTGTGCTCTTCAGCTCAAGGCGAGTGTTTATTGGAGATGAGAGTCTCAGGGACTTTCCTTCCTGGGCTGGCTTTGAACTGCGATCCTCAGATCTCAGCTCCCTGTGTAGCCAGGATTACAGGCGTGAGCCACCGGCGCCCGGCTCAAGACTCTTTTTTTGTGGGGGTGGGGTGGGGGGGGGTCGGGTCGTGGGGCCTGAACTCTGGGCCTGGGTGCTGTCCCTCTGCTCTTCAGCTCAAGGCTAGCACTCTACCACTTGAGCCACAGCGCCACTTCTGGCTTTTTTCTTTTTTCTTATGTGGTACTGAGGAATCAACCCAGAGCCTCATGCATGCAAGGCAAGTGCTCTACCATTGAGCCACCTTCCCAGCCCTCAAGACTCTTTTCTTAACCAGCAAAACGTGGTAATTGGAAATGTGGCTCAAATGGTAGCACCAGCCTTGAGCAAAAAAGCCAATGAGGACACAAGGCCATGAGTTTAAGCCCCAGTACTAGTGAGATGGCCTGAGGGTGGCTGGGGTGGACTACAAGAAGGAGAGAAAGAAGGTGGGGAGGAGGAGAGAGAGGAGAGAGAGAGGGAGAGAGGACAGAGAACAGGTAGGGAAAGGGGAGAAAGTAGGTATATTGAAAACTTAGTTGGCAGGCAAAAGAAAAATATACTTTTTATTTATAGTTGATACTTTGAAATAAAGACTAAATAAATGATCCTAAGTATAAAGTTATAAATGGATTCTGATGCAGGTATGTTGTATTGGGATTTATTGATCAGAAGCAGCATTATCATTATTGGTTTGATTTTCTGAAATGTGGGCCATCTCAAATAATGGCCTGAACCAAACCAGAAAAACAACTTTTTCTCAATTTATAAAGTAGCTGTGTTTATGGAAAATGAATTTGTTTTTATGTAAAAGTAGAATTAGCATCCATCTGAGATCATTATGAATGTTATTCATTTGTGTAAATGTCTGGTAAGACATTTGAATTTCATTTAACATGTGGAACAATGCTTGCCTGTGAGGTCTGTCCTGTACCTTGCAGGAAGTCTAGCATCTCTGGCCAGGAGCGGTCTTGCCCCAATCAATGTTATAACCAAAACATTTCACCTGAAAAAAATTTTTTTTTGTTGTTGGTCGTGAGGCCTGAACTCTGGGCTTGGGCACTGTCCCTCAGCTCTTCAGCTCAAGGCTAGCATTATACCACTTGAGCCACAGCACCACTTCTGGCTTTTTTCTACTTAGGTTGTGCTTAGGAACCCAGGGCCTCATGCATGGGAGGCAAGCACTCTACCACTGAGCCACCTTCCAAGCCCTGACCTGAAAATCTTAAAGCAGCTCCCAAGTGAATTATTATGACTACTCTGTTGGAAACTATCACTTGAACTATTTCTCTTGATATTAATATTGCTATATATACTTATTTATTTTTATTGACACTACTAAGGGCTTGAACTCAGGGTCTTGCACTTTCTTTCTTTTTTATCAGTTGTGGGGCCTGAACTCTGGGCCTGGGCACTGTCCCTTGGCTCTTCAGCTCAAGGCTAGCACTCTACCACTAGAGTCATAGCTCCATTTATGGCTTTTTCTGCTTATGTGGTGCTGAGGAATCGAACCCAGGGCCTCATGCATGCAAGGCAAGCACTCTACCACTGAGCCCCCTTCCCAGCCCCGGGTCTTGCACTTTCTAGATAGGTACTTTGCCATTGAAACTCTGTTCTTAGTCCATGTTTTTGCATTTTTCAAAAATCCTAAAAGGGTACTCCTCATACTTCATGGAAATAACTACTAGGAATGACCACAGTAGATTGGGGTTAATGTATCTGAGTAGATCGGAGTTAATGTATCTGGTAGTCAGAGGGACTTTAGCTTTATTTATATTGTTTTAATGTGTTACAAAGAAAAGGTATGCATTTGTTACTTATTTAATTAGAATATAAATTGAAAAACTGTGTTTTCCTTTCTTTCTTTTTTCTCTCTTTTTCTATTTTGTTGTTGTTGTTGTTGGGTGTGGGGCTTGAACTCAGGGTCTGGGCCTTTCCCTGAGTTGTTTGGCTCAAGGCTAGCACTCTACCACTGAGCATCATGAGCACAAAAGCTCAGGGACAGTGCCCAGTCCCTGAGTTCAAGCCCCAGGACACAAGAAACAAAAGCAAAAATGTAGGGATTGAACCCAGGTCCTCTAACATTCTGACACACTCAGCAAGAGCTCTGTCACTTAAGCACTCCTCTAGTCTGTATTCTCACTTTTCCGTTGCCCCTTCTGACACTCCTCTTGCCTTTTGTGCTTTTTTTTTCTTTTTCTTTTTTTGGTCATGGGGCTTGAACTCCTGGCCTAGGTGCTGTCCCTGAGCTCTTCAGCTCAAGGCAAGCACTCTACCACTTGAGCCACAGCCCCACTTCCGCTTTTCTAGTAGTTTCTTGGAGATAAGAGGCTCATTGACTTTCCTGCCCAGCTGGCTTTGAAACGCAATTCTCAGATCTCAGCCTCTTGTTTTTAAGTTAAAAGTCACTAACTTTGCCTGAGCTGGTCTTTAACTTGTGAGCCTCTTGCCCTCCCCATCCCTCCTGAGTAGCTGAGGTAACAGTCATATCTCACTATGCCCAATCCATGGCTTTTTTTTTTTTTTTTTCCTGTGGGTCCTGGGCTTGAACTTAGCATCTGGGCACTCTTCCTGAGCTCTTCAGCTCAAGGCCCTTGTTCTACCACTTGAGGCACAGTGCCACTGCCAGCTTTCTGTTGATTAATTGGAGATAAGAGTCTCACTGATTTTCCTGCCTGGCTGGCTTTGAACCGGGATCCTCAGATCTCAGCCTCCTGAGTAGCTACAATTACAGGCATGAGCCATTGGCACCCTGCCCATAGCTTCTTTTTTTTTTTCTTTCTTTCTTTTTTTTTTTTTTTGCAGTCCTGGAGCTTGAACTCAGGGCCTGGGTACTGTCTGTGAGCCTCTCTGTGCTCAAGGCTAACACTCTACCACTTGAGCCACAATGCCACTTCTGGCTTTTTCTGTTCATGTGCACTGAGGAATTGAACCTACGGCTTCATGCATGCCAGGCAAGCACTTTATCACTAAGTCACATTCACAGCCCCATAGCTTTTTTTTTGATGATATGTCTTCAGAATTGGCACAGTGGTAAATGATTTGGGGATACTAGAGAAAAATTTGCAGAAAATATTGCACTTTTTTTTTTTTTTTAGGAGGGGGAGTTAGTCCTGGGGCTTGAACTCAGGGTCTGGGCATTGTCCCTGAGCTTCTTTTGCTCAAGGCTAGCACTCTACCACTTGAGCCACAGCACCACTTCTGGCTTTTTTTTTTTTTTTTTAATTTTTTATTTTTTTTTCCACTTCTGGCTTTTTCTGTGTATGTGGTGCTGAGGAGTTGAACCCAGGGCTTCATGCATGCTAGGCAAGCACTCTACCACTGAGCCACATACCCAGTGCCCATATTATACTTTTTTAAAAGAAAGAAACCACAAATTGTTCCTAGAGTCAGTAAAGAAAGGCTTTAGAGAAATATGGAAACTTGGGTGTGGTCTTCAAAGGTAAGAATTTAGCAGTGGGACGGTAGGAAAGCAAAGAAAGAATACTTATGCATATAAGGACAAAATGAGGGCTGGAGGTGTGACACAAGTGTTAGAGTGTCTAGCAAGCATGTAGCCTAGAATTCAAACCTTTGTACCACAAAACAAAGGCAAAATGAGTTATGAATATGTTCAACATCATAATTTATTTGAACTGCAGAGTCAGGTTTGGTGCATTATTTCACTCATGAGATAATCATTTAAATTCCAAGAGTTTCGAGACCAGCCTCAATACAAATCTTATTTTTGTCAGTCATGGGACCTGAACTCTGGGTCTGGGCGCTGTCCTCAGCTCTTCAGCTCAAGGCTAGTGCCACAGTGCCACTTCTGGCTTTTTTTTCCTGCTTATGTAGTGCTGAGGAATTGAACCCAGGGCCTCATGCATACAAGGCAAGCACTCTACCACTGAGCCACCTTCCCAGCTCCTCAATACAAATCTTTCTCCAAAAAGGAAGACAGAATTGGAAGAAAAGCAAAGAAATACAGAAAGCTTATCTCTGAGTTTTACACATTAATATCAAGCTTTCTCAAAAGTGGACATTTCATTAAAAATCCAGTTTTCTGATGATGAGGGAAAAAGTGACTGTCAGGTGGTGAGACCTTATTCTGTAAAATAGAGTTGGAAAAATACTGTCAGGGAGTTCTTTGTATATAAATGTGTCTTTTAAACTGATCCATGTAGGATCTGAAAAGAAAAGCCACTTCTCTTTCCTCAATCACGAGGTGCATGACAACAGATTCATTGATGCACTGAGAAGAGAATTAGGTTCCAGATCTCTCTAAGTGATCTAGAAGAGGGAAAGGGCCAGTGTGATGCCTCAGTTCTCATCAGGAAAATGCAGGACACTTTCTATTTTGTTGCCTTGAGTATTTTGCTCCCCAGATTTCCTCTTCTGGTCTGGCCACTCTGAGACATTATCCTTTTAAAATACAAAATGAGCTGTGATGTCTGTCTTGTATTAGTGATATTTTTAACTTCTGGGGGCTATTATCATTGAAAGACATTTCTGAGAGTTGAAGAGTTACAGGTTATGTCTTTCTTCTGAAATTCCTACTTAAGAATAACATGGTGGGGGCTGGGAAGGTGGCTCAATGGTAGAGTGCTTGCCTTGCATGCATGAGGCCCTCGGTTCAATTCCTCAGCACCACATAAGCAGAAAAAGCCAGAAGTGGGGCTGAGGTTCAAGTGGTAAAGCTCTAGTCTACAGCTAAAGAGCTGAGGGACAGTGCCCAGGCCCAGTTCAGGCCCCAGGACCGACAAAAAAAAAAAATAGGATGGGCTGGGAAGGTGGCTCAGTGGTAAAAAAAAAAAAAAAAGGAATAACATGGTGGAGCTGAGCACCAGTGGCTCATGCCTGTAATCCTTGCTACTCAGGAGGCTGAGATCTGAGGATCGAGGTTCTAAGCCAGCCCAGGCAAGAAAGTTTGTGAGACTCCAATTAACCACAAGAAAAAAATAGAAGTGCAGGGAAGGTGGCTCAGTGGTAGAGTGCTTGCCTTGCATACCTGAGACCCTGGGTTCAATTCCTCAGCACCACGTAAGTAAAAAGAAAAAAGTCGGAAGTGGCGCTGTGGCTCAAGTGGTAGAGTGCTAGCCTTGAGCTGAAGAGCTGAGGGACAGTGCCCAGGCCCAGAGTTCAGGCCCCACGACCGGACCCCCCCCCCAAAAAAAAAAAAAAAAAACAACAACCAGAAGTGGCACTATAGCTCAAGTGATAGAGTGCTTGCCTTGAGCTGAATAGCTCAGGGACAGCTCCTAGGCCCAGAGTTCAAGCCCCATGACTGACAAAAATAAACAAACAAACAAACAAATAAGATGGTGGAATTGGGTGCTGATGACTCAGCTAGCTACTTAGGAGGCTGAGATCTGAGGTTCATGGTTCGAAGCCAGCCCTGGCAGAAAAGTTCTGGTGAGACTCTTATCTCCAATTAACCACTCAAAACTGGAAGTAGTACTGTGTCTCAAAGTTGTAGAGTGCTAGTCTTGCCCACAAAGAAGTTCAGCGACAGTGACCAGACCCTGAATTCAAGCCCCATGACTGACAAAAGAAAGAAAGGAAGGAAGGAAGAAAGAAAGAAAAGAAAGAGAAAGGAAGGAAGGAAGGAATAACATGTTGAAATAATATTCATAAAATCTATAGAGTGATGATATTTTTGCATAGCAAGTCCCTTTTTTTTTTTTTTTTTGATACCAATCCTGAGGCTTGAATTCAGGGCTTGGGCACTTCCCTGAGCCTCTTCCTTCCTTCTTTCCTTCCTTCCTTCCTTTCTTTCTTTTTTCTTTTTTTGGGTCTGGTCGTGGGGTCTGAACTCTGGGCCTGGGTGCTGTCCCTCAGCTCTTCAGCTCAAGGCTAACGCTCTACCACTCTAGCCACAGTGCCACTTCCGGCTTTTTTCTTTTTTGCTTATGTGGTGCTGAGGAATCAAACCCAGGGCCTCAGGCATGCAAGGCAAGTGCTCTACCACTGAGCCTCTTCGGAGCCCAACTTCCCACTTTTTCTGAGTAGTATATTGGAGATAAGAGTCTCATAGAGAGGCTGAGAAGGTGGCTCAATGGTAGAGTGCTTGCTTCCCATGCATGAAGCCCTGGGTTTGATTCCTCAGCATCACATAAACAGAAAAGGCTAGAAGTGGCACTGTGGCTCAAGTGGTAGAGTGACAGCGCTCAGGCCCAGAGTTCAGGCGCCATGACTGACAGAAAGAAAGATAGAAAAAGTGGGTAAGTCGCACTGTGGCTTGAACTGAAGAGCTGAGGGACAGCTCCCAGGCCTAGAGTTCTAGCCCCACAACTGACCAAAAAAGACAACAAAACAAACATAAAAAAGAGTCGCATGGACTTTTCTGCCAGGGCTGGCTTCCAACTGCAATTCTTGAATCTCAGCCTCCTGAGAGCTGAGGATCTTAGGAGGTTCTAATAGTATAGGCATGAGCCATCAGTGCCTGGCTTTATAAAGATATTTTTATGGTTCAGTAAGTGTTATATAAGACTTATGCATAATTCTTTTTTGTACACACTTAAAATTCTATGGAAGTGACTATTTACTGTATCCTGACTCATCAGTATTGACCATAAGGAACTAGTCTAAAAATACTGCCTCTATTTTTTTTTTTTTTTTGGTCATGGGGTTTGAACTGTGGGCCTGGGTGCCGACCCTGAGTTCTTCAGCTCAAGGCTAGTACTTGAGCCACAATGCCACTTCCAGTTTTCTGATGATAAATTGGAGATGAGTCTCCCCGACTTTCCTGCTTGGGCTGGCTTTGAACCTCGATCCTCAGATCTCAGCCTGAGTAGCTAGGATTACAGGTGTGAGCCACCAGTGCCCAGCTTATTATTATTATTTAGGCTTAAAAACGACATAATTGGGGCTGGGAAGGTGGCTCAGTGGTAGAGCACTTGCCTTGCATGCATGAGGCCCTGGGTTCGATTCCTCAGCACCACAGAAGCAAAAAGAAAAAAGCCGGAAGTGGTGCTGTGGCTCAAGTGGTAGAGCACTAGCCTTGAGCTGAAGAGCTGAGGGACAGCGCCCAGGCCCAGAGTTCAGGCCCCACGACTGGACCCATAAAAAGAAACAAACAAGGAAAAAAAACTGACATAATTTCGTGAGGTATTAATGTTTTTTGGCCTTCTCAGTGTGGAAGTTTTGATCATGATAGAAAAAAATTCATCTTCCTTAGTGGAAATGAAACTGTAATGTAGCTAGATATTTATTTTATATAAAACGTTGAGGCATGTTCTACAATGGAGACTTAGACCTTATATTTAGTTGTTGCCCTTGACACTCTTGTTCTAATTCATTTTCTAGGTGCGACATCGGGCTTCTGGTCAGGTGATGGCTCTTAAGATGAATACTTTGAGCAGTAACCGGGCAAATATGCTGAAGGAAGTGCAGCTCATGAATAGACTCTCCCATCCCAACATTCTTAGGTAATTCAGTTACGTTTTTCTTCCTTCCAGGAGCCATTGAGAAAGTTGAAATATATGGAAGGCTTGCTAGAATATCATTGACAACTAAAATGGGAGGTTCAGGATTTAGTTTGCTTCTTATGGTGGTTTAGCTGTGCTCTAGGCCTTTTTCTTCCCATTGAGACTTAATTTCCTGGGAATAAGCTGCATTCAAGACACCTTCCTTTCTAAAGTTTCTTTCTTCTCATTCAGAGCATTAGTAGCAACTCATTAGAATAGTTGTTTGCTGTTTCTGATTAGTACTTTATGAAAGAGAAAAGATTGGTCTTTATGTGGTTATTTGATCTTTAAAAATTGTTTTATGAGGAATTATAATTAAATTAGTGAATAAAAGCTAAAAGCAAAATTATGCCCTTATGCTATTCAGCTAGCCAGGATTTTTAGTACTCACTGGAGACAGAGTTTGCCTGTGAAAATTATTGTTATTATAATTATTGCTATTATTATTTACAGTACTGAGGTTGAACTCTTGCCTCATGTTTGCTAGGATAGCACTCTACCACTTGAGCATGCTTCCTTTCTTGTTTTAGTTATTTTTCAGATAGTATTTGGGTTTTTGCCTACGACCAGTCTTTGACTGAAATTCTTCTATCTATGCCTCCTAGTAGCTGGGATTTCAGACATAAACCACCATGCATGATTCTTAGAATAATTCTTCTTCTTCCTCCTCTTCTTCCTCCTCTTCCTCCTTTTTTTCTTCTTTTGCCAGTCAGTGCCTGGGCACTGTCCCTGGGCTTCTTTTGCTCAAGGCTAGCACTCTTATCACTTGAGCTATAGCACCACTTCTAGCTTTTTCTCTTTATGTGGTACTGAGGAATAAAACCCAGGCTTCATGAATGCTAGGCAAGCACTCTACCAATAAGCCACATTCCCAGCCCCTGTTTTTTTGGTCGTGGGGCTTGAACTCTGGGCCTGGGTGCTGTCCCTCAGCTTTTCAGCCTAGTGAGCGCTCTACCACTTGAGCCACAGTGTTCACTTCCAGCTTTTTCTGTTAATGTGGTGCTAAGGAATCAAAGGGCCTCATACATGCGAGGTAAGCACTCTACCACTGAGCCATCTTCCCAGCCCCAAATTTGTGAGACTTTTTTTTTTTTATCGGTTATGGGGCTTGAACTCAGGGCCTGACGCTGTCCCTGAGCCTCTTTGTCCTCAAGGCTAGTACTCTACCATTTGAGCCGCAGCACCACATCCTCCTATCAATCTTTTAATTTAACTTTGTTTTCCTCCCCCTATGATCCTTTTTTAAAATCCATTTATTATAAACTGGACTGACAAATGGCACAGAAGACTGACCTTAATTTTTTGTGTGCCTAAATAAATTTTTTCCATTAAAGAAAAAAATTTAAATATAATTTTTATATATAATAGAACTAGTATATAAAAGCCTAAAGTTGGGGACTAAGCATGGTGCTACAAAGTTAGTAATTTGGGACCCTATCAAAAATAACAACTACCACCACCAAGTAAGGTGTTGCATGCCTGCAATCCCAGCTATGCAGGAGGCAAAGATAAATAGATCATAGTCTCAAGTCAGCTCTGGGCAAAGTGAGACTGCCTGAAAATAAACTAAAAAATAAAAGAAAAAGATCTGGAAGCATGACCAGTGGTAAAAGTGCCTGTTAGACTTGCTAGGCTTTGAGTTGAAATTTTAATACTACTTAAAAAACAATAACAACAAAATGAAACAAGAGAAAAAAAACAAAGAAGAAAAAAAAGAAAAAAATGAAACAAGAAAAACAATTGCCCGACAACTATAAAAACTCCTACAAGGAAATGGAAACAGTTTCACATTGGTATGGACAAAATTAGTCATATACAACAAAAACAAAAATAGACAAGTAAGGTTGTCTCAAACAAAATGTCACTGCACAAGCTGGGCGCTGGTGGCTCTGCTTGTAATCCGAGCTACTCAGGAGGCTGAGATCTGAGGATTGAGATTCAAAGCCAGCCTGGGCAGGAAAGTCCGTGAGATTCTTACTGCAATAAACCACCAGAAAACCGGAAGTGGCGCTGTAGCTCAAATGGTAGAGTGCTTGCCTTGAGCTAAAGAGCTGAGGGACAGTGCCCAGGCCCACAGTTCAAGCTCCACAAGTGACACACACACAAAAATTACTGCACAACAAAATGAGCAAAGAGAAAAGCCAAACAGTAATAGAAAAAATAAGCCATATGTTTAATAAAGGGATTAGGAACTCAACTCAGTAGTGTTATTTCCCTCAATTAAAAAAAAATAGCCAGGCACCGGTGGCTCATGCCTGTAATCCTCGCTACTCAGGAGGCTGAGATCTGAGGATCAAGGTTCAAAGCCAGCCTGGACAGAGAAGTCTGTGAGACTCTTACCTCTAAAAAACCACCAGAAAACTGGAAGTGGAGCTGTGGCTCAAGTGGTAGAGTGCTTGCCTTGCACTGAAGAGCTCAGGTACAACACCCAGGCCCAGAGTTCAAGCCCCACAACCAACAAAAAACAGGGAAAGCCCAAGCATGGGAGTTCACACTGTGATCTCATCACTCAGAAAGCTGAAGATGCAAGTCTATATAGCAATACCTATCTCAAAAAACAAAAAAAGAAAGAAAGAAAGAAAAGAAAGAGAGAAAGGAAAGAAAGAAGAAAGAAAAAAGAAATATGCTGGGCTTGACTCTCACACAGAAAAAAAAGGGAGCAAGAGGGGCAACAAATATACATATCTCAAAAGAAGACATACAAGTTAGATACTGGTTGGTGGCTCACACATTTGTAATCCTAACCACTCAGGATGCTGAGTTCTGAGGATTGCAGTTCAAAGCAGCGAAGTTCATAAGAATGACTCTTATTGCCAATTAATAACACCCAAAAAGCCAGAAGCAAAGTTGGGGCTCAAGTGGTAGAGCACTGGTTTCGAGCTGAATAAGCTCAGAAACAGTGACCAGGTCCTGAGTTCAAGCCCAGGTCTAGCAATAAAAAGGAAGAGGAATGGGAAGGTGGCTCAGTGGTAGAGTGCTTGCTTTGCATGCATGAGACCCTGGGTTCGATTCCTCAGCACCACATAAACAGAAAAAGCCGGAAGTGCCACTGTGGCTTAAGTGGTAGAGCACTAGGCTTGAGCTGAAGAGCTGAAGAGCACAGCACCCAGGCCGAGAGTTGAGGCCCCACAACCGACAAAAGAAAAATTAAAAAAAGACATAGAAGTGGTCCATACATTCATGAGAAATTACTGAACATCACCAGTCATTAGAGATTTTGAATTTAAAGGCATAATGAGATACTGCTTCTTAACTTTTAGGACAGTTACTACAAAGATGAAAGATAAGTACTGGCAAGGGAACACTTGTACACTGTTTGTGGGAATGTGAATTAGTATAGCCATTATGGATACCAGTGTGGTGGCTGCTCAAAAAACTGAGAATAGACTTACCATCATCCAGGTGTGTATACATCCACGCCCCTATGTTCATTTGCTACCAAGGTGGTAACTTATGGATAAATGGTTAAAGACTTTACCTGGGTGCCAGTGGCTCAAGCCTGTAATCCTAGTTATTCAGGAGACTAAGATCTGAGACTCATAGAAGCTAGCCATGGCAGGAAAGTCCGTGAGACTCTTATCTCTGATTAAATATTAAATTATAATAATGCTTATAATTTAAAGTAATGTAGTATAAATATTGTGTAAAATATAGGAAATTTAACATGCCTTCTTACAAAAATGATATCTCACATTGTATTCTATAAATAAATACAGTTAGGGGCTGGGAAGGTGGCTCAGTGGTAGAGCGCTTGCCTTGCATACTCGAGGCCCTGGGTTCGATTCCTCAACCCCACATAAGCAAAAAGAAAAAGCCGGAAGTGGCACTGTGGCTCAAGTGGTAGAGTGCTAGCCTTGAGCTGAAGAACTGAGGGACAGCGCCCAGGCCCAGAGTTCAGGCCCCACGACCGGACCAAAAAAAATAAATAAATAAATACAGTTAATATTGGTTTATTTGAAAAGTAGAAGTATTCTTTTTTTTGGGGGGGGGGGTCGGTTGTGGGGCTTGAACTCTGGGCTTGGGCGCTGTCCCTGCGCTCTTCAGCTCAAGGCGAGCGCTCTTGAGCCACAGCACCACTTTCTGTTTTCTAGTGGTTTATTGGAGATAAGAGTTTCACAGCTTTTCCTGCCCGTGCTGGCTTTGAACTGCGATCCTCAGGTCTCAGCCTCCTGAGTAGCTAGGAATACAGGAGTAGTAGTATTCTATGACTAAAAATGAAGGATGTAGGCCAAGCTTACACCTATAATCCTAGCTACTCAGGAGGCTGATTGCAGCTTGTGATTCAAAGCCAACCTGAGCAGCAAATCCCTTAAGACTTTTATCTCCAATTAATCACCAAAAAGCTGGAAGTAGGCCTACGTATTAAAGCACTAGCTTTGAGCACAAAAGTTCAGGTATAGTGTCCAGGCTTTGAGTTCAAGCCCCAGGATTGGCACACACACACACACAAAAAAGATGACAGATCAAATTGCTTGGATTTGGGAAGGTTACTTAACCTCTCTAAGCCTTGGTTTTTCCATCTATAAAATAAGAGTGATAAACTGGTGCCCATGGCTTATGACTGTAATTCTAGCTTTTCAGAAGGCTGAAACCCAGAGCCCAAGGAGAAAAGTTCAACAGACTCCATCTAAAAAATAAACAGCACAATTTGCTCCAGGGAAGTTAGAATGAACTTGTGACTTTGAAATTATGTAATCATTTAATCACAATCAAAAAAAAAAAAAAAAAAGAACCTCGGGGAAGGGAGGGAGGGAGGGGATGGTAGGGGGAAAACAATGGAGGGGGGTAACAATGTTCAAGAGGAAGTGTACTCATAACCTCACTCATGTAACTGTGACCCTCTGTATAGTAGCTTTACAATAAAAAAATAAAATAATAAAAAAAAAAAATAAATAAAAAATAAAAAATAAACAGCAAAAAAGTGTGATGGAAACATGGCTTAAATGTTAGAATACTAGCCTAGCAAGATACAAGTAAATAAAAATGACAGAAAATGGGACTGGTAATGTGTCTTAGTTGTAGAGTGCTTGTCTAGCATGCATGAAGCCCTAGGTTTGATTCCTCAATACCACCTAAACAGAAAAAGAAAAAAAAGGCTGGGAGTGGTGCTGTGGCTCAAGTGGTAGAGTGCTAGCCTTGAGCAAAAGAAGCTCAGGGACAGTGTCCAGGCCCTGAGTTCAAGCCCCAGGACTAGCAAAAATAAAAAAGAAAAGAAAAGAAAACAGAGTAAATAGTAATAGGATTGTTATTTAAGGTTAAATTTAGTACAATGAATAATACCTGACTTGTGGTAAATTCTCAGCTAATATTGGCTATTATTATTTGCTTATTTTCCTTTGGTCATATCTTTCAGTGGCCTATTATAGGCTTTCTTTTATTCCTTTATTCATGCACCAAATGTTCCTTCCTTCCTTCCTTCCTTCCTTCCTTCCTTTTAAATGGTACTATAGTTTTGAACTCTGGGCCTATGCCTGCTAAGTAGGTGCTCTACTACTTAAGCTACACCCTCAACCAGTTTGGCTTTTACTTTTTTTATTTTTATTTTTGTTGGTCATGGGGCTTGAGTTCTGGGCCTTAGTGCTATCCCTCAGCTCTTTAGCTTAAGATTAGTGCTCGGGCTAGGAAGGTAGCTCAGTGGTAGAGCTTGCCTTGCATGTAGGAGGCCCTGGGTTCGATTCCTTAGCACCACATAAAGCAGAAAAAGCAGAAGTGGTGCTGTGGCTCTAGTGGTAGGGTGCTAGCCTTGAGCTGAAGAGCTGAGGGATAACACCCAGGCCTAGAGGTCAGGCTCCACAACTGGCAAAAAAAAAAAAAGACTAGCGCTAGACCACCTGAGCCACAGGGCCATTTCCGTTTTTCTGGTGGTTAATTAGAGATGAGTCTCATAGACTTTCCTGCCTGGGCTGGCTTTGAACCATGATCCTCAGACCTCAGTCTCCTGAGTAGCTAGGATTACAGGCGTGAGCCACAGGCACTTGTCTCATTTTTATTTTATTTTTTTGTGCCTTTTACTTTTTTTTTTGGTCCTGGGGCCTGAACTCTGGGCCTGGGCGCTGTCCCTCAGCTCTTCAGCTCAAGGCTAGCGCTCTACCACTTGAGCTACCACCCACACTTCCAGCTTTTTCTGCTTATGTGGTGCTGCAGAATCAAACCCAGGGCCTCAATGCATGCAAGTCAAGCACTCTACCACTGAGCCACCTTCCCAGGCCTGGCTTTTACTTTTTGATTAGGGTTAGACACACATACACACATACACATACACACACACACACACACACAGAAAATTACAAGTACTGTTATCCATTGTATTCTTTGCATCCTGATGTGGACTTGTTCTGTATAAGCCTTCTGTCTCAAATATACATCAGTCCAAAAGCAAAAAGGGATTACTTTTCATAAGGTTCTTCCAGTTGCTTTTATATTGTTATTTTGTGTGTGTGTGTATATATGTCATTACTTCCTTTGTGTACTCTGAATACAGCAAAAAGAAATTATCCTAACTAGTGGCCTGAAACAAACAAAAGTCTTGTTGGCTTTTGTTACCCAGTAGAATATAAAAGCCGCAGAAACATTTATTGTATTACTGTAGGGCTCCTAAGTAGCAAACTGAGCATGACTATGATCCAATTTCAAAGTCCTTACAACTTATGTCTTCTAAATGCTTTCTAGCTATCTTAACAATTTACTGTTAACAGTTAGTAATAATTTAATTTGCTCCACTATATCTTGTAGTCTATTTTCAGGCTATAAAGACTCCAAATTCTCTTTTATCGGTATAAAAACTGAGGCAGAAGTTTGAACCACAGTCTCCCCCCAAGTTGTGTTTATTAGATTTATATTAGAAAGAATCTGTCACTTGGAACCATGTGGTTTTCACAGATGTGCCTCTTGGCAGCTGGCCCTGAAGGGATGTTGCTGAGCAGTTGAAACTTCTGTTTCCCTCTTAGCTTCATCTAGCCAGAGTATCTTCACTTTTAAATCTGTTTTATATTGACTTTCTGTATGAGTTTTTTGTTGTTTGTCTTAACATTAATGGGTTTGAACATGCTTGCTGGGTAGGAACTCTACCACTTGAGCCATGTCCTAGCCCTTTTGGTTTTCATTTATTTTTCAGACAGGTTCTCAGAATTTTACTTGGGCTGTTTTTGCACCCTGATCCTCGTGCCTCCATCTCCTGAGTAGCTGAGATTACAATGGTATATCACCACCCCTGGTGGTATTACTGTGTAGCCTAGGCTGGGCTCAAACTCTCAATCATCTTTTTTTTTTTTTTTTTTTGGGTCCGGTCGTGGGACCTGAACTCTGGGCCTGGGCGCTGTCCCTCAGCTCAAGGCTAGCGCTCTACCACTTGAGCCACAGCGCCACTTCTGGCTTTTTTCTTTTTGCTTATGTGGTGCTGAGGAATCGAACCCAGGGCCTCATGCATGCAAGGCAAGCACTCTACCACTGAGCTACCTTCCAAGCCCCTCTCAATCATCTTGCTGCAGCTTTTGAGGGCTGTGGTGCCATCATGAGTTCGGAAGAAAAGACTCCTTGCTTAAATAGACAGACAGATGGATCCCAAAACAATACAGAAAATTACTGCGTTAGTGATTTGGAAAGTCTCCTTGAGTAAGAAGTGTCTTGGTGTGACCTGCCAAGAGAGTAAGCATCTAATCTTCTGGACATGTCTTATGCTGCCAGAGATATTGTGTGTCCAGCAAGCCAGTGAAACGAACTTTTGCAGTTTTTTTTTTCTTTTCTTAAACCCTGGCCTTCTTATTTTCCTTTTTTTTTTTTTTTTAAATCTCTCTTCCTCCTAAGATTTCTATTTGGAAAGAAACAAGGGAGCCTGGTGAGTTATTGAGTCAGGAGGTGTATACATTTTATTCATGCATATGTAATTTTTTATACATGAATACAATAAAGATTGGTTGTTTTATTACTTGGTCTAAATCATCAGTTAAAAAAAAAATAAAGTACTTTGTTGAATGCAGGGACTGATTTTTTTGGGCCTCTTTTGAATAAGTTTGATTATGCCAGGAAGTCTTGTGCTCAAGATCTGTAACCCAATTCCATGCCCTGATCATTTCCATTTGCCCCAGTGGTCTTTTTGAGGATCTGTACCAGAATTTGCTCTTATACTATTTTTTTTAAATCAGTTGTGGGGCTTGAACTAAGGCCTGGGCACTGTCTCTGAGCTTTTTTGCTCAAGATTGCATTCTACCACTTTGAGCTACAGCACCACTTCTGGTTTTCTAGTGGGTAATTTGGAGAAGAGTTTCATGGAGACTTCTTACTTGGGCTGGCTTCAAATTGTGATCCTCAGATCTCAGCCTACTGACTAGCTAGGGTTACAGGCCTGAGCTACAGGCCTGTGCCTGGCCTCTCATGCCTTTTTGTTAGGGTTGTATTGTGTGTGTGTGTGCATGTGTGCGCGTGTGCGTAAGCGCAGGTGTGTGCACAGGTGCATAGACACACACATGCATGTGTGCCCCAAGTGGGGCTTGAACTCAAGACTTGAGTGCTATTCTTAGCTCTTTTGCTCAAGACTGTTATTCTGCCACTTCAGTCACAGTTCCACTTCTGACTTTTTTTTTGCTGGTTAATTGAAGATAAGAATCTTACATACTTTCTTTTCTGCCTGAACTTTCTTCAAACTGGGATCCTTATATCTTAGTACCTTGAGTAGCTAGGATTACAAGTGTGAGCCACCAGAGCTCAGCTTAATTTATTTTTGTTGTTGTTGTTTTTCTTAATGCTGTGAGAAATTTAGTATTTTTATTTTTTATTTTTTTTTTTGGGTCCAGTTGTGGGGCCTGAACTCTGAGCCTGGGCACTGTCCCTCAGCTCTTCAGCTCAAGGCTAGTGCTCTACCACTTGAGCCACAGCGCCACTTTCGGCTTTTTTCTTTTTGCTTATGTGGTGCTGAGGAATCGAACCCAGGGCCTTGAGCATGCAAGGCAAGCGTTGTACCACTGAGCCACCTTCCCAGCCCTGAAATTTAGTATTTTTAGACACCTTTTTTGAAAAAAAAAAAACCAAAACAATCTCTCTAGTTGCCAGTAGATTATGGTTGTAATCCTAGCTACTCAGGAGCTGAGATCTGAGGATTACAGTTCGAAGCCTGCCCAGGCAGAAAAGTTCATGAGATTCTTTTTTTTTTTTTTTTTTTTGGTCAGTCATGGGGCTTGAACTCTGGGCCTGGGCACTGTCCTTCATCTCTTCAGCTCAAGACCAGCACTCTACCACTTGAGCCACAGTAGCACTTCCGGCCTATTCTGTTTATATGGTACTGAGGAATGGAACCCAGGGCTTCATGCATGTGAAGCAAGCACTCTACCACTGAGCCACCTTCTCATGAGATTCTTATCTCCAGTAAACTACTCAGGAAAAGCCAGAAGTGGCACTGTGGCTCAAGTGGTAGATCACTAGCCTTGAGCACAAAGAGGCTCAGGGACAGTGCCCCAGGGACAGTACCCAGGCATGAGTTCAAGCCCTAGGATCAGGAAAAAAAATCTCATGGAATTTATTGTTACCTGATAATACAAGGGTCATCAGAACTGTGCACAGGACTTCTCAACAAGGCTCATCAAACAACACAAACAGATCTTTCCTTAGATTTCCAGCAACACACACACACACACACACACTTCAAACAACACAAACAGATCTTTCCTTAGATTTCCAGCAAAACACACACACACACACACACACACACACACACACACACACACACACACACACACACACACACACACACACACACACACACACACACACACACCTGTATAGGATTCCTAGTAACTTTTTACTTCACTGATCATTTCTAGTTGGAGACACTTTTAGCATGATCCTACCCCGTTTTCTTGAATCTATTTTAGAATGAATTTCTTCTGCATCATTTACTTCCTGAAGTTCTTTTTTTTTGGGGGGGGGGGGGAGGTCCGGTCGTGGGGCCTGAACTCTGGGCCTGGGCACTGTCCCTCAGCTCTTCAGCTCAAGGCTAGCGCTCTACCACTTAAGCCACAGCGCCACTTCCGGCTTTTTTCTTTTTGCTTATGTGGTGCTAAGGAATCGAACCCAGGGCCTCATGCATGCAAGGCAAGTGCTCTACCACTGAGCCACCTTCCCAGCCCCTCTTCTGCATCATTTAATACAAGGTTCATGTATTCATCAAAACCAGTGATACAGCCCTTTAGCCACATACTTACTTGCTCATAGAGCCACGCCTGAACTTGAGATCTATTTTGTAAATATCTGAAGATGAGGTTGATGGGTTGCACCATCACCTTCTGCACCTTTTGGCCCTGGCCATGATGTGACATGATGAAATCTTACCTAGACTCCCCATTCATATTCTCCTTTTTGGGGTGGGGTGGGGGTGGTACTGGAGATTTAAAGTCAGAGCCTTGCACTTGCTTAGCAAGTGCTCTACCATGCCTCTAGCTTTATTTGCTTTAATTTTTTTTTCAGATATAGTCTTACTTTTGCTTGGGCTTAGTCTTGGACTATGATCTTCCTGCTTCTGCCTCCTGAGTAGGTGGGATTATTGGCATGCACAACAATATCTTGCTACTGCATACATTTTTTAGGCTACCTTCTGGCCTCTTAGTTCTCCCCCCTCCCCCCCCCCTTTGGTGCCAGTACTGAGACTTAAAGTCAAGGCCTTTTGCTCTCACTCGGTCTTCTTGCTTATGGCTTCTGCTATACCACTTGAGCCATACTTCTAGTTTCAGCTTTTTTTTTTTTTTGGTTGGTTGTGGGGCCTGCACTCTGGTCCTGGGCCCTGACCCTTAGCTCTTCTGCTCAAGGCTAGTGCTCTACCACCTGAGCCACAGCACCACTTCCGGCTTTTTCTGCTTATGTGGTGTTAAGGAATCAAACTCACCAAATATTTAGTTCGAACTACCCAGTCCAGCCCTGTTGTAGATAATAGCTTTGCTGAATACAAGAGCCTAGAGGCCTGTTGTTTCCAAGCTCCTTAAGTAACACCTTCTACATGTTAAGAGAGGGCTGGGCCTATGCCTGCAATCCCAGGTACTCAGGAAGTAGAGACAGAAAGATTGTGCTTTAACATCCTATCTGAAAACATACTAAAAAGAAAAAAAGATTGAAAGCATGGCTCGATAGTAGAGCACTTCCTCTAACAAGATTGAAGCCCTGAGTTCAATCCCCAGTTCAGCAAAAAAAAAATACATGGTTCATTCTGTAGGATTCAGTATGGTTTAGGCAAGCTGAGGTTTCTTATTTTTCATCTTGTGCCTGGTTGAAGCTCTGTAAAAACCTATAACTGATGAAAATTAAGGCTAATACAATAAGCCAAATAGAGCATTCAATGGTTAGAACCATATGGTATCTGGGGAGGTGGAGAGGAGTCATTGCATTAAGAGGCAATGGGATTTTCTAGTAGATATGGAGTGGAATATTAGCATGACTTTCTTTGGCCCAGTGCCAGTGGCTTACACCTGTAATTCTAGCTACTCAGGAGGCTGAGATCTGAGGATCACAGTTTAAGACCAGCCCCTAGAAATGTCCATAAAACTCTTTTCCTCAGTTAACTACCAAAAAGCCAGAGCTGTGGCCTTAAGCAAAAAATCTAAGGGACAACATCTAGGTGCTGAGTTCAATTCCCAATACCAGCACCCAAAAAAAAAAAAAAAAAAAAAAAAGAAGAAGAAGAAGGAAAAAAAGAAAGAAAAAAAGATAGCTTTCTTAGGTTTTTAACTTGAAGAATTGGATTATCAGTAACAGCCTTGTGAAAAACTATGGGGAACAGGTTTTTGTACTAAAAGATGAGATGAAAGTTGGCAGTTGGACAAACAAGTCTAGAATTCAGCGGAGGAAAGGTTCATGAACTTGAAACAAATTATATAAACTCAATTATCTCTATTGTCTTATCTTTGAACTAGGGAGTAATAATAGTACTGCTATATTACACTGTTGGGGAATTAAATGAATAATGTACATAAATAATTTATCACAATGTAAAGACACTAAATCTAAAATATTATTATAATCTGACACATCATATATTGAGGCTATATAGTATAGCTTAAAGGTCAAGGATAAAGATCTAGCAAGGTTTGGTAGCATTGGCCTATAAAACAGCACTAAGGGGCTGGGAAGGTGGTTCAGTGGTAGAGTGCTTGCCTCCCATGTATGAGGCTCTGGGTTTGATTCCTTAGCACCACATAAGCAGAAAAAAGTCGGAAGTGACACTATGGCTCAAGCAGTAGAGCACTAGCCTTGAGCTGAAGAGCTCAGGGACAGCGCCCAGGCCTAGAGTTCAGCCCCCATGACCAAAATAAAAACAAAAACAAAACAAAACAAACAAAAACCAGCACTAAGGAGGCTGAGGCAGAAAGATTGTGAGTTGGAGGCCAATCTAGACTATATAAGAAGAGTGTACCTGGGTCTGGGAAGGTCGCTCAGCCATAGAGTGCTTGCCTTGCATGCATGAGACCCTGGATTCAATTCCTCAGCACCACAGAAGCAGAAAAAGCCAGAAGTGGCGCTGTGGCTCAAGTGGTACAGTGCTAATCTTGGACTGAAGAGCTAAGGGACAGTGCCCAGGCCCAGAGTTCAGGCCCCACGACTGACCAAAAAAAAAAAAAAAAAGAATAGTGTACCTCAGATTAAAGATCTAATCTTAACTTTACTGTTTATGAGTTTTGTACCATTGGGCAAGCCACTTTTTCTGTCTTTAGTTTCCTTTTCTGTAAAGTGAAGGTAATACTAGTACCAAAAACAAATGCTTTTATAATATTTAAATGAAAAGCTGGGTGCTGATGGCTCATGCCTGTAATCCTAGCTACTCAGGAAACTGAGATCTGAGGATCCCAGTTCAAAGCCAGCCCCGGCAGGAATGTCTGTGAGACTCTTATTTCTAATTAACCACCAGAACACCAAAAGTGGCTGTGGCTCAAGTGGTAGAGTGCTACCCTTGAGCTCAGGACAGTACTCAGGCCCAGAGTTCAAGCCCCATGACAAAAAAAAAAAAAAATGATTTAAATGAAGTAATCTTTGAGTTTTGTGTCTGACACATCTTTAGTACTCAATAAATGCCTACATTACCATCATTCTTGTGTGTGAATTCCATGAAGAAGGGATCATCATGTTTATTTCTGATGCCTCACCCATCCCATTTGCCTGATACTGAGCGTAATATATATGTGACAGGCAATTAAAAAAAAAAAGGCTAAGTGGTAGAGCACTTTCCCATGATGTGTGAGGTCCTGGGTTTGATCCCTAGCATCATAAAAAAAACAGCCTCCTGAATGTTCTTTCTTTTTTTTTCTTGGTCGTGGGGCTTGAGCTCTGGGCCTGGGTGCTGTCCCTCAGCTCTTCAGCTCAAGGCAAGCGCTCTACCACTTGAGCCACAGCGCCACTTCTGGTGTTTTTTGTGTATGTGGTACTGAGGAATTGAACTCAGAGCCTCATGCATGTGAGGCAAGCACTCTACCACTGAGCTACCTTCCAGCCCAATGTTCTATTTTTCTGCAACCTTGCACGTAGTAAATGCATGACACATGATCCTTAGGATGAACTGAAGTTTTCTGTCTTCTATACACTTGTTCTACTTTGAGAGAGGGAGAAGAAATAAATCATTGTGGGAATATTGTTTAAGAAGTATGCTCAAGGCTGGGAATGTGGCTTAGTGGTAGAGTGCCTGCCTAGCATTCATGAAGTACTGGGTTTGATTCCTGAGTATCAACATAAGCAGAAAAAGCCAGAAGTGGTGCTGTGGCTCAAGTGGTAGAGCATTAGCCTTGAGCACAGAGGCTCAAGGACAGAGCCCAAGCCCTGAGTTCAAGGCCCAGAAAAAGAAGTATGCTCAAAAGAGTGAATAAATGCAGCAATGGCACTCACTGGATACTATATTGAAAACGAACTATACTACTTAAGCATGGGAATGGGAAGGAAAAACTGGGAGAGAACAAGAAATGTTCTCTTAAGCTGGCACTAGTGGCTCATGCCTATAATCCTAACTACTCAAGAGGCTAAGATCTGAGGATGGCCTTTCAAAGTTAGCATGGGCAGAAAAATCCATGATATTCTTTCTTTTTTTTTCCTCTCTCCCGCCCCCCAAGTCCTGGGGCTTGAATTCAGGGCCTGGGCAACGTCTCTGAATTTATTTTGCTCAATGTTAGCACTCTACCACTTGCGCCACAGCACCAATTCTGGCTTTTTCTGTGTATGTGGTACTAACAAATTGAACCCAGGGCTTCATGCATGCTAGGCAAGCACTCCACCACTGAGCCACCTTCCCAGCCCCCAGTTAGGCATTCTTGAGTGTGTGTGTGTGATGTACTGAACTCAGGGCCTCATGCATCCTAAACATGTGCTCTACCACTTGAGTCACACTTCCAGCTCTTTTTTTTTTTTTTTTTTGGCAGTTGTGGGGCCTGAACTCTGGCCCTGGGCGCTCTCCCTCAGCTCTTCAGCTCAAGGCTAGCCCTCTGCCACTTAAGCCACGGCACCACTTCCGGTTTTTTCTGCTTATGTGGTGCTGAGGAATTGAACCCAGGACCTCATGCATGCAAGGCAAGCACTCTACCACTGAGCCACCTTCCCAGCCCCTAACTCTTTACTTTAGTTTTAGGGTCTCACATTTTTGCCCAGGGCCAGCCTTAGACTGTATTCTTGTTACCTCTGCCTTCTACATAGGATCACATGCATGTGCCACTGCTCCTAGCTTTTTTCTTTCTGGAGCCACACCTCTATTACTTTTTCTTTAAATTCTAATTAATTGGAGATAAGAGATTTGCAGATTTGTTGTCTGTCCTGGCTGGCTCCAAGCCACAATTCTCAGATCTCAGCTAGGATTATACAGGTATGAGCCACTAGCATCTAGCTCCATTTTTTTTTTTTAATGAATCAAATGATTACTTATTATTGAAAAACTAACTGGCCTGTTTTCTTCTACTTTTTTTTTTTTTTTTTTTGGGTCAGTCATGGGGCCTGAACTCTGGGCCTGGGCCTGGGTACTGTCCCTCAGCTCTTACAGCTCAAGACTAGTGCTCTACCACTTGAGCCACAGTGCCATTTGTGGCTTTTCCTACTTACGTGGTGCTGAGGAATCAAACCCAGGGCCTTATGCATGCAAAGCAAGCACTCTGCCATTGAGCCACCTTCCAAGCCCTCTTCCTTACTTATCAAAGGATTGAACATAGTCTTTGGAGCTAAGCATTCAAATTCTCATAGCTTTTCCAACCTTTGTCAACAGGTAGTACATATAAAGCATGTAGCACAGTTTTCAGATCCTTGTTAGGCAAGCAGTAATGATCATTTTATTAACACCTTTGATATAACGGTCACAGAACTCTTCTTATTAAGTGTTGTTCTTTAGTCTTGAGGAGATCCGTGTCTAACAGTGGTAGTGTTGTCTATATATTTGGTTGTTGGTTAAGTTTTTTTTTTCAAATGAGAATGAAGATAACTAGATATATTTTAGATTGCTGTTTCACCTTTCCTTTTATCTTTGTTTAGATAATAAACTTTTGGGGATGGTCAACATTTCAATTTAAATATTTGCCTCTGAGCTTTATATAGAATTGTTAGTTCAATAAATATTTGACTAGCTGAATGTGGATGCCACAAAGGAACATGTTAATGTTACTTTCCTTGTGCCTGTTTATACAGAGTATAAGCCTAAAGCCTATCTTACATCTGTGAACATTATAACACAGGATAGTGACCCAGGAAAAAATTTTTATGTACCCATTATTAGTTTTCTCTTGGCTCCAGAAGTCTGAAATGGGGTTTGTTCGGGGTAAAATCATTGTGTCCACAGAGCTACAGTCCTTTTTAAAGGTAAGGACTTACTTTTTTCAGCTGCTAATTTTTGCTCCCATTCCTTGTTATCTTCAAAACTAGCAATGACAGGTTGAATCTTTCCCATATTGCATCACTCAGATACTGTCTGTCTTCTTCCTACGAGGACTTGGGTAATCACAATACTCCACCTTCATAAACCAAGATAATATTCCTATTTTAAGTCAGCTGACCAACAACTTCCTTCTTTCCTTCCTTCCTTTTTTCTTTTCTTTCTGCCCACTCTTGCCTTTCTTTTTTTTTTTTTTTTGGCAGATATGTTGGGGAGCGGCTTGCTATGTATCCCAGGTTAGCTTCAAACTCAAAATCCTCTAGATTCTGACTCCCAAGAGTTGGCATAAATTTGTGCTACCACACTTACCAGTTTAACTTTCATTGTTTTCTTTGCAGTTATTTATTTAGTTTTTTTTTGTTTTGGAGGGGGGGAGAGGGTCCGGTCGTGGGGCCTGAACTCTGGGCCTCGGCGCTGTCCCTCAGCTCTTCACCTCAAGGCTAGTGCTCTACCACTTGAGCCACAGTGCCACTTCCAGCCTTTTTTTTCTTCTGCTTATGAAGTGCTGAGGAATCGAACCCAGGGCCTCATGCATACAAGGCAAGCGCTTACCACTGAGCCACCTTCCCAGCCCCTTATTTAGGTTTTTTGGTGCTAGTACCTGAGCTTGACCTCCAGGGTATCAGGCTCTTATATAACTTGTTTGCTCATGTCAGGTGCTCTACTACTTGATCCATACTGTCAGTCTAGCATTTTTCTGTTTTGTGGGAGATGGAGTCTTAGAGATTTTTCTACCTAATCTGGCTTCAAACCTCAGTGCACCAGGTCTCAACCTCCCAGGTAGCTAAGATAATAGACATGAACCACTGGCCCCTGGATTTTATTCTTTTTTGTGGATCAAACTCAAGGTCCCACACATGTTAAGCAAGTGATCTACCCTAAACTATATCTCCAGGCCATCCCTTGCCTTCTAACAACATTTTCAGGTTCTAGGGATTAGGATAAGGTATCTCTTGGGAACCAGCAGTCATTATGACCATAATTTCCCTTTAGGGAACTTTTTTTTTTTTTTGGTTGGTCATGGGTAGGGAATATTTTTGAGCATATCCTCATGTGTGTGCTATTATCTCATAATTAAATATTAGTAAAGCTAAGTTTCTCTTTTTATATTAAAGTTCTAGGGCTGGGAAGGTGGCTTAGTGGTAGAGTGCTTGCCTTGCATGCATGAAGCTCTGGGTTCGATTCCACAGCGCCACATACACAGAAAAAACCAGAAGTGGCACTGTGGCTCAAGTGGTAGGGTGCTAGCTTTGAGCTAAAGAGCTGAGGGACAGTGCCTCGGCCCAGAGTTCAGGCACTATGACCAACCAAAAAGAAAAAAAAAAGAAAAATCTTTTTTTTTTTTTTTGTGCCTCCTGGGTCTTGAACTAAGCACTGTCCTTGACATTCTTGCTCAAGGCTAGCACTCTACCACTTGAGCCACAGCACCACTTCTGGCTTTTTCTATTTGTATGATATTGAGGAACCTAACCTAGAGCTTTATGCATGCTAGGCAAGCACTCTACCACTAAGCCACATGGAATAAGAATTTAAAAAAATTTTTTTTCTTAGTTGTGGGTCTTTACTTTGGGCCTGAGTACTGTCTCTCAGCTCTTCAGATCAAGGCAAGTGCTCTACCACTTGAGCCACAGCCCCACTTCTAGTTTTCTGATGGTTAATTGCAGATCAGAGTCTCATGGACTTTCCTGCCGGGGCTGGCTTTGAACCATGATTCTCAGATCTTATCCTCCTGAGTAGCCAGGATTACAGGCATGAACCATCAGCGCCTGTCGAAATAAGATTTTTTAAATTGAATATTATTAATATTATATAAGGATTATAATTCTATAAGTTAGGTTGTGAGTACAGTGCTTCTTTTTTGTTGTTGTTGTTGGTCATGGGGCTTGAACTCTGGGCCTGGTGCTGTCTCTGAGCTCTACAGCTCAAAGCTTGTGCTGTACAACTTTGAGCCACAGCACCACTTCTGGCCTTTTCTGTTTATGTGGTGCTGAGGAATCAAACCCATGGCCTCATGCATGTGAGGGAAGCACTCTACCACTGAGCCACCTTTTCAGCCCTAGTACAGTGCTTCTTGACAATGTTACTGCTTCCTTTATTCTCTGCCATTTTCTCCCTCTTGTCCCTACCTTCCAATTACATGGTCCATTTTTTACATAGTGTACATTGAATATAATGACTATATTTGTTCACCTTTCCTCCCTCTATTCCTGTGTTCCCCCACTTCCCCCCCCAAAGAAACATGTTTCTATTTCCTAGTATTCATTTTGATAAACAGTATTTTAGTAGTTCAGAGGAGTTATGCCTTTGGATTCTTCCCCTAAGTATGCCTTTCTTTAATCAATTTGTTTGTGTATAAATGCATTGAGCCCTGTATATGTTATCATGAATAGTTGTACTTTGAGATCTAGCTTGAACATATAAAACATTCACTATTTGTCTCTGTGAGCCTAGCTTACTTTATGTAACATGATTTGTTCTAGCTTCAACCATTTAAAAATATGGAATGAGGGCTGGGAATGTGGCTTAGTAGTAGAGTGCTTGCCTAGCATGCATGAAGCCCTGTGTTTGATTCTTCATTACCATATAAACAGAAAAAGCCAGAAGTGGTAATGTGGCTCAAGTGGTAGAGTGCTAGCCTTGAGCACAAAGAGGCTCAAGGACAGTGCTCAGGCCCTGAGTTTAAGCTCCAGGACTGACAAAAAAATATATATATATATGAAATGATTCATGAGTATATGTGTCATCCTGTACAAAGGGGCCTTGCTAATCTTCTCTGTATATTCCAATTTTAGTATATGTGCTGCTGAACCAAGCACAGAATAAGAATTTTAAATTAAACTTCAGTAAATATTTACTGAGCACTATAAGCAAGATAATATTTTTTTTAATTAATTTATTTTTGTTGGTCGTGGGTCTTGAACCCTCGGCCTGGGTGCTGTCCCTCAGCTCTTTAGCTCAAGGGGAGCACTTTACCACTTGAGCCACAGCGCCACTTCCGGTTTTCTGGTGGTTTATTGGAGATAAGTCTCATGGACTTTCCTGCCTGGGCTGGCTTAGAACAGCAATCCTCAGATCTCAGCCTCCTGAGTAGCTAGGATTACAGGCGTGAGTCACTGGCGCCTTACAACAAGACAATATTTTACATGCATAAAGAAACATAACTGTATGGTATTTTAGTTCAGGTGAGCTAACTACTGAAGTAAATAACATAAAATCTCATTGACTTCATAGGCTTGCTTCTTAGTTATGTCCCCATTTAATGCAGGTTGGGGAAAGGGGAAGGTGCACTCTTTGATGAGCAGAAGGCCTCAAATTTTTCTGCTCAATCTTCTAAATCAGTTCACAGATAAAGTGGGCAAATGTAGGGACTAATGTTGAGGTTTTATCGGGTCAGGCTTAGAAATGACATAATCACTGCCTATATACAGCTAGTCAGAATTTAGTGCTATGGTCATAACCAACTGTAACCAACACTGGGAAATAAGTGATTTGGTGATACAGTAGACATCCTTTCCCACATAAAGATCCCCACCCTGGAGAGTCTTCTAACTAAGTGAAAGAGCTAGATAAAATTTGAGGTAAAAGGCAGGCCCTGAGAGATAAGTACTACAGTTAAGATTTCAAAATAGACTGAATGTATAGAGAAGAGAAAAATTAATATTGATTGAAATGATCAGAGTCAAATTTTTTTTTTGTGCCAGTCCTGGGGCTTGAACTTAGGGTCTGGGCACTGTACTGAGCTTTTTTGCTCAATGTAAGTATTCTACCACTTAAGCCATAGCACTACTCCTCACTTTTTCTGTTTTTGTGGTACCGAGGAATTGAACCCAGGGCTTTATACACTCTACCACTAGGCCAAACTCCCAGACTTGCACATCTCTTAAGTAGAGATTATTGTAGTCAGTCTTGCAGGGCTATCATTGGTATTAATGATTGAATTTGTAGCTGTTCCTGGCATTCAAGTTTTTGTTTTTGTTTTTGGTTGGTCATGGGGCTTGAACTCTGGGCCTGGGCACTGTCCCTGAGCTCTTTAGCTCAAGGCACGTGCTTGTATCACTTGAGCCATAACGCCACTTCCATTTTTCTGTGGTTTCTTGGAGATAAGAGTCTCGTGGACTTTCCTGCCCAGTTAGCTTTAAACCACTATCTTCAGATCTCAGCCTCCAGTGTAGCTAGTATTACAGGCATGAGCCACTGGCGCCCAGCCTTTTTTGTTTTTGTTCCCTCCCCCTGTCCCCCGTCCCCCCAGTCCTGGAGCTTGAACTCAAGGCCTGGGCATGGTCCTTGAGCCTCTCTGTGCTCAAGGCTAGTGCTCTACCTACCACTTGAGCCACAGTGCCACTTCCAACTTTTTCTGTTTATATGGTACTGAGGAATTGAACCTAGGGCTTCATGCATGCTAGGCAAGCATTCTACCACTAAGCCACATTCCCAGCCCTCATCAAATCTTATATGAAATGCTTACTTTTATCCTGTTACTTGGAACTGAGTATTTTTAGGAATTGGTAGAGCTTAGAAAAATGGATTTCAGGGCTTGGAAGGTGGCTCAGTTGGTAGAGTGCTTGCCTTGCATGCATGAGGCCCTGGGTTCAATTCCTTAGTACCACATAAGCAGAAAAAGCCAGAAGTGGTGCTGTGGCTTAAGTGGTAGAGCACTAGCCTTGAGCTGAAGAGGTCAGGGACAGCACCCAGGCCCAGAGTTCAAGCCCCATGACCAACCAGAAAAAAGAAAAAAGAAAAATGGATTTCAGAAATAAGAGAAGTTTCCTAGCAGCAATATGGATAGGACAGATTTAGGAGTGGCAGGTTATATAACTCCAATATAGAGGATGAAGGTGAATGTAATTGGAGATAAGAGAGGCTTGGATCAGCTCATTCAGAACTTTGAATAATGCCTTAGGAATGTGGACTTTAATCAAGTACTGTATGATCTGCTACAAAAGTTTTTTGAATAACCAACAGCTTAGTAAGGAAAAAAATTGTGTCTTACTCATCTTTATATCCTTAATAACAATATGGAAACATAAGGTCACATGATTGAAGAGTACAGGTCTGAGTAACCCACTGTTTCTGAGTAAGGCCTCTGCCCTTATTAGCTATATGACGTGGGGCTTCAGTTTCTTTATTAGTGTACTTGAGATAATAAAAGTACTACTTCAGGACAGACATCGGTGGTTCACACCTGTAATCCTAGCTACTCAGGAGGCTGTGATTTGAGGATCTCAGTTCCAAGCCAGCCCAGGCAGAAAAGTCCCTGTGAGACTCTTATCTCCAAATAAACTACTCAAAAATGCCAGAAATGGTGCTGTGATTCAAGTGGTAGAGCACTAGCCTTGAGAGGCTCATGGAACGCACCTTGGCCCACGACTGGCAAAAAAAAAAAAGTACTACTTAATTTGATTATTATGAGAATTAAAAGATTTAATGTGAAAGGTTAGGACAGTAACTGTATGGTAAATATTGTTAAGAGTTAGATGTTATTGTCATCATTATCATCACTACCAGTGCCCCTCACACATTTGGTGTTTGAAAGTCTTTGAATGACCACACTTGTTTTTAATTTACCCACTAAGTGCTAATATGTCATATTCTAGGCAAGAGAATGAAAAATGAGATCTTGCTGTTAAAAAGTTATGATTGATTGTTCACTTTGATACAGAGTAGATAAGCATGGTTCCTGTGCAAAGATGACACAAAAATTCATGGAATGTTCAATATTTAAGAGGAGGAGAAGCAACAGCAGCCAGAACTGGGTTAAGCTGGGCATGATGGGGCACTGAGGAGGCCAAGGAACAAGGTTTGTAGCCTGGCCAGCTTGGGCTACAAAGTAAGTTCCAGACCAGTCTGTCTCTCCTCTCTCTCACCCCATAAAGCTATGGTTTAGTAGAAAAGATATAAGCCATGTGATAAAATGTAGTTGATAGGTGAGAAATAAGGCTGGGGGTATAGTTCAGAGATATAGTGCTTGCCTACAAGGTGCAAGGTCCCATGTTGGATAGATGGATGGATAGATGGATGGACGGATGGATGGATAGATGGATGGATAGATGGATGGATGGATGGATGGATGGATGGATGGATGGATGGATGGATGGAAATGATGATGATGCTGTAGAAGAGCAGTGTAGATGGAGTGCCTTGGTAATTGAGAAGTTGATAAATCACTTCTATTTGAAGGAAATAAAATCTGTATAGTGGGGGCTGGGAAGGTGGCTCAGTGGTAGAGTGATCGCCTGTCATACATGAGGTCCTGGGTTCAATTCCTCAGCACCACATAGGCAAAAAAAAAAAAAAAAAAAAGCCGGAAGTGGCACTGTGGTTCAAGTGGTAGAGTGCTTGCCTTGAGCTGAAGAGCTCAGGACAGCACCCAGGCGCAGACAGAGTTCAGGCCCCACGACCGTCAAAAAAAAAAAAAAAAGTAAAATCTGTATTGTGGAAGTAGGTGTTTGAATTGGGCTTTGAGGATAGATAGAATCTAACTATGCAGAAAGGAGGATAGATGTACTCAAGGCAGGGACATCCCGAGAAAAAAAGGTTTGAAAAAGCATAGTAATCCATGGAGAATGTTCAAAGATCATTCAAATCAAGTATATGGTCAAAGTGTAGTTTACTGGTAATACCAGGTTGAGAGTCTTATGTTGGTCTTACTAACTTTAGAGCAGTAGTGAGCTATCTTTTGTCTAGAAGGAGCCTTGCTACTCATAGGCTAAGCAGCATCAATATCACATGAGATCCACCTTGATGATAGAATTTAACAAGATCCCTTGTTGATATATTTCCAGTTGAAATTTGGGAAACAAGCTTTGTACTTTGTTGGTACATGCCTATAGTCCCTGACTGCCAAAATTGTCTCTAAAAAATAAAAATTGGGCTGGATGCTGGTGGCTCTCGCCTGTAATCCTAGCTACTCAGGAGGTTGAGATCTGAGGATCATAGTTCAAAGACATCCTGGGCAGGAAAGTCAGTGAGACTCCAATTAACCACCAGTAAACCGGAAATGGCACTGTGGCTTAAGTGGTACAGCACATGCCTTGAGTTAAAGAGCTGAGAGATAGTGCCAAGGCCCAGAGTTCAAGCCCCAATGACCGACCAAAAAATAAATAAATAAATAAATAATAAAATATTGGGAAGCACTAGTCTAAAATACAAAATAATATGAAACTACAAATATTAAAGTTGAATCATCACTTTCACTCCTAGGCAGCAAACTAAGAAAGTACTTGCTTCTTGAGACAAGCAATGCTAGCTGGCATGGTTTTAGAGATGGAGGTGAGAATAAGAATGTTCGGAATGTATTTTTTTTAATAATTTTTTATTGTGATCAAGTAATTACATAAATTTCACAAATTTCACAGTATTGTGAGATAGTGATACTTAGTTAAAATTACAAACACATTCTAATCTTCATGAGGCAAATTGTCATAATTGTGGTCTATAAAGTTTGTGAATTCTATGAGCTTTGTCAATATAGCTATTTCTTCCACATCTGGTGGTATGTACATTTCTTCCTTTTGCTTAGTATAAGCTGTTCCCTCTATCCCTCTTATTCCCTCCCTCCCATTGCTGCCTTTGAATTGTTTAGTTCATTTTCATCAACATCCAGTGCTGCAGCTGATGGGCCCCTCTGTTGAATGTTTTCCCATTTCCCTCTGATTCTGTGTCCTAGTTAACCTCAGATGTGTGCATATATATACCATATATATGGTCAACAGTATGGGGTCATTTAGTAATGATACGACAAAATGAGTAGAGGTCCTTTGTTTCTGGAGTCCTGTTTACCTTGTCATATCTCCTTTTGTATTTAACATCCATATATCAGGGAGACCATGTGCTGTTTATCTCTTTGCTCTTGGCTTACCTCACTCAAAATGATTTTTTTCTAGTTCCATCCATTTTCCTGTGAATGCCATTATTTTGTCCTTTCTAATGGCTGCATAATATTCCTTTGTATAGAGGTACCACAATTTTTGGATCCATTCATCTGTAGTGGGGCATCCATATCTCAGAATATATTTTTAAAAATTTTCCCTTCCTCCTTTCCACCCTTTCTCCCTCCCTGCTTAGGCCACTTTAGGGTGCTTGAATTAAAGGTCTGTGCCACCATGTCTGGCTAGAGTAGTGTAGTTTTCTTATCTAGTATTTCAGATAAGGAAATTGAGATTTATAAAGATCAGATACCTTATTGAATGTCTCCTTGATGGAAATAGATATGTCCTGATGTTGTACTGCAAGAATCAGCAAGATTTTTCTGTTAAGGATTAGAAAGTAAATATTTTAGTCCTTGAAAGCCATGCAATGTGTATAATGAATTGCTATTCAGCAATGCTGTTGTTACAACAAAATGGCCACAGATCATACCATAACTGTGTTCCAATCAACTTGGTTTATAAAGCAGGGGTTAACAACCTTGCTAGTGCCATCTCAGTGAGAGCCACACTTTCTGCCCTAAGAGCCCTTTTAACTATTCCACTACCTTCCTTACTCCTTCCTTTCTTCCTTTCTTCCTTTCTTCCTTCCTTCCTTCCTTCCTTCCTTCCTTCCTTCCTTCCTTCCTTCCTTTCTTTCTTTCTTTCTTTCTTTCTTTCTTTCTTTCTTTCTTTCTTTCTTTCTTTCTTTCTTTCTTTCTTTTCCTTTTTTTTTTTCTTGTCAATCATGGGTCCTGGGCACTATCCCTCAGCTTTTTAGCTCAAGGCTAGCGCTCTACCACTTGAGCCACAAAGCACTTTCCGCTTTTTCTGCTTATGTGGTGCTGAGAAATTGAACCAGGCCTTCATGTATGCAAGGCAAACACTGCACCATGTGAACCACAGAGCCACTTCCAGTTTTCTAGTGGTTTATTAGAGATAAGAGTCTCAAAGTCTTTCCTGCCTGGGCTGGCTTTGAACCACATCCTCAGATCTCAGCCTCCTGAGTAGCTAGGATTACAGGCATGAGCCACTGGTGCCCAGCTCACTATTTTGCTTTCTATCTTGTCTCTAGCCAGAGGTAATTTTCAACTAGTCATCAGAGCCTGCACCCTGTTTTCAGTACCACCTAGATATTTCCTCAGTTGTTTCCTTCCTCAAGTTTCCATCAAGTCTCTGGGGCAACTTTTAAGAAACTGGCAGTCCAGAAACCATCACTTGGCGATAGTCTGTGGTTACCATATTAGTTGAAATGTGGAAACAGCATGTCCAGAAAACTCTGCTGTAAAAAAACTGCTGCAAGGTTAGCCAGTTACGTTCTTTTTTCACTCAGCAATCATTTACTGGATTTGCCAGCTATTTACATGATGCTGTTAGGTGTGGTGAGCACATGGAAGAGTGAATGGGGCCTGGACTCTGCCTGCATGGATATTTATGGTCCCTCCCAGCAGTTACTGCTGCGCTTTGCGCTTGTAGCCAGTCCTTTCCCGTCCCTGTTCTTTGGTCTTCAAAGGTATTACACAAAAAAGAGACTTCCTTCTTTTTTGGGGGGGGGCGGGGAAGGGTCCGGTTGTAGAGCCTGAACTGTGGGCCTGGGCGCTGTCCCTCAGCTCTTCAGCTCAAGGCTAGCACTCTACCACTTGAGCCACAGTGCCACTTCTGGCTTTTTGGTGATTAATTGGAGGTAAGAGTCTCATGGACCTTCCTGCCCAGGCTGGCTTCAAACTGTGATGCTCAGATTTCAACTTTTGAGAAGCTAGGATTACAAGCATGAGCCACCGGTGCCCAGCTGCTTTTGTTATTTTTTCAAATAATATCTCATATTTATGGCTGGACTGACCTGAGCTGTGACCCTAATATTACAATTCCTATGTAGTTGGAGTGAAAAAGGTTCACCACTACACACAGTTTTTTTTGTTTGTTTGTTTGTTTTTTGCTGGTCATGGGGCCTGAACTCTGGGACTGGACGCTGTCCCTCAGCACTTTACCACTTGAGCCACAGCGCCACTTCCGGCTTTTTTCTTTTTGTTTATGTGGTGCTCAGGGAATCGAACCCAGGGCCTAAGGCATGCAAAGCAAGTACTCTACCACTGAGCCACCTTCCCAGCCCCCTTTTTGTGTTATTATAACAATACTTTACAGTGAGTAACTGTAAAGTAAATAGAAATTTACTGCTCATGGTTTGGAGGCTGGAAAGCCCAAGATTGGTACCTACCTGGTCAGACCTTTCTGCATCACAGTTCCTCATTGTTGTGTCTTAACATTATAGGAGGGCTTGGATGACATTCAGGATGGCAGATTCCTTATGGCCTAATTACTGCCCAAAGGCCTCACCTTTTAATATTTTCATACTAAGGACTAAGTTTCAACATAGGAATCAGGATGAAAAACAAATATTCAGACAAAAGATTTACTCACTAGAATAAAGTATATTTGTAAGATAAATTCCTAAAAGTGGAATTATTAGAGTAATTAAAATTTTTGCTATATGTCATCACCTCCCTTTGGAAAAGTTATGTTAAGAAGTGAGCCGGTGCCAATGGCTCACGCCTGTAATCCTAGTTACTCAGGAGGCTGAGATCTGAGGATCATAGTTCAAAGCCAGCCCAGGCAGAAAAGTCCGTGAGACTCTTATGTCCAATAAATCACGAGAAAACTGGAAGTGGCACAGTGGCTCAAGTGGTAGAGCACTAGCCTTGAGCTGAAGATCTCAGGGACAGCTTTCAGGCCCATAGTTAAAGCCCCATGATCAACAAAAAAAAGAAAAGAAAAGGAAAGGAAAGGAAAGGAAAAAGAATTCAACAGTGATGTAAGTTTATGGTTCTATTTGGTTACTTTTTAAATATTATGTATTTGGCAGTAGCAAGGTTTGAACCTGGGACTTTGTACTTGCTAGGAAAATGCTCTACCATTTGAGTTATGCCTTTAGCCCTTAAATTATGTATTTGGAAGAGTTTTTTGTCATCCACCAATTTTTTTTCCAGTTTTTTTCTTTTTTACCAGTCCTGGGATTTGAACCTAGATACTGAGCCTTGAGCCTTTTAGCTCAAGACTAGCATTCTACCACACCTCTACTTCCATTTTTTTTTTTTTTTTTTGCTGGTTAATTGGAGATGAGTCTTACAGACTTCCTGCCTAGGCTGATTTCAAGCCACAATCCTCACATCTCAGCCTTCTGAGTAGACATCTTACCAACCTACTTTGTAAATGAAGAAACAGACACAAAAGAGGCTAGTGTCATTTTTTCTTTCCTCTTCCTCTTTCTCTTTCTTCTCCTTCTCTTTTCATTCTCTTCTTCCTCATGGCAATCTTCTTCCATAATTTATTTTTTAATGAATATATAGTCAGCTGGTGGCAGAGCTGAAACCAGAATCAAGTGTCCTTACTTCCAGCTTTTCCCTCCCAGGCTGTAAAACTTCTGACTCTTTCCACCATTGCATCACTGCTTCTCATCACTGCTGCTCCAAGCAGGTACTTTTTTGTAAGCTTACAAGTTTGCAAGTCCAGCATCTTATTGAAGGAGCTATAGGATCATATAGGTCCCAAGGGACTTTATAAGTACTGTGTTATTTCTAACAGGTAATTAACTAGCTAGTTTCTCTATATGGGATTTATTTTTTATGTCTTCACTTTACTAAAACAGATGTTTTGTTTTTCAGGTTCATGGGTGTGTGTGTACATCAAGGACAATTGCATGCACTTACAGAGGTAAGACCTCAATAAATGTGTTGAGGTTACTTCTTTACCTGAATTTTAGCATTTATAATTTCATAATGTTATTTATGTGTGTAATGAAAATATGTGTATTTATGTCTACACCAAAATGTCATTAACAATGCTTTGTTTCTATATTGTTTTGGACACACTCTCTCTCTCTTTCTCTGTCTCATAGCTGTACCAGAGTTTAAACTTTTGAACTCAGGACCTTGCACTTCACTTGAGCTACACCTGCTTTAGTTATTTTTCAGATGTAGTCTTCCAATTTTTGTTCAGGGCCAGTCTCAAACCATTATCCTCTTATCTATGCCTCCCATGGAGGAATTTCAGGCATGAACTACCATGCTGTTTTGTTGAGTTGTCTGCTTTGTTGAGTTGTAATCTTACTGATATTATGTGTGAGCTGGGATTGCTGAATGAGCCGCTGTGCCCAGCTCTTCTTACCGGGTGCTCCACCCCTCCTCCCCTTCCCCCCCCCCTCCCGCCCGCCCCCTTTCAGTACTGAGGAATAAATTCTGGCCTTGTGGATGCTAGGAAAGTGATCTACCACAGAGCTACATCCCCAGTCCCAACGGCTGTATCTTAATTCTCTTATGGCTCATCATATTTCTACATATGGATGAGTGCTCTAAGAACATGAGTATTCAAGTATTAAGTTGGTCCTTGCTCCCCAAAAGACTCCTTTCCAAGTCAAGGGATAACATTAATTGACTGCAGATTCTTTCTTGGAAACAAGTTTCCAGATCATCTGGGAAATATTTCATATCCTGGTCTAGAATTCCAATTACTGCTCTGGTTTCTGGGTTGGTCTTCTTTCTTATGGAATCAGCTTACATCTCCATTCTCATTCCATTTCTAGCCCCTGCTAGGCAGATAAATATATGGTAGTAAATATTCATCTTCTGAAGATTAGAGAACTCTCTCTAGCACAAAACTTCCCAAATTCTGGTACTCAATGTGAGCTTGAGAATATACTTGAGTGATTTTCTGAAATTGATTCCTGGAATCTGCTAGGTGTAACACATCTAGGTAGGTCCCATTTGTACTTGTTTTACTCAGAGCCACATGCCGAGCTCTGTATTCTTTGTTTTGTTTTGATTTGAGACAAGAGTCTCTCTGGATAGTCTAGTTAGCCTAAACTCAAGATCCTGGTGCTTCAGCCTCCTAAGTACTGGGATTATAGGTTTGTCTTGTCTGAGTCTCAAGGTCTTTCCTGCTCCAGCTGGTTTTGAACAGCGATCCTCAGGTCTCAGCCTCTTGAGTAGCTAGGATTACAGTTCTGAGCCACTGGTACCCCGGCTTAGTCTTTACTATCTTATGGTGAGTCCATGTGCTTCATTCTCACTCTGTCTCTTTCTCTTTTTCCCATTACTGAAACATAGCATGTAGAATGTGTGCAGTTGTGTCCTACCTCTCATAGGGAAGACCTAGAAAAGTGTAATGTGAGGCAGTTAGAGCCTGGCCTCTGGTCTTGGTTGCACATCAAATCTCTTTGTGCCTCAATGTTTCATAAGTTAAGTAGGGAGAATAGTAATAGTGCCTGCTGCATTGAATGGAGGGAGAAAGTGGTACAGGGCCTGAGCCCTAGAGTAGTTCACTATTAGGGTATAGAGGGATTGAGGTATGGTGAAACATAGCTTTAATCTTAGCACTCAGGAGGCTGAGGCCAGAGGGTCACAAGTTGAAGGCCAACTAGGATACATAGTGAGTTCCAGGCTGGCTGAATCTGTAAGGAGGCATTGTGTCAAAATACTAATGATAATAGTAATAAGAATGATAATGAAAATCTAGCCAGGTGCCGATGGCTCACGCCTATAATCCTAACTACTCAGGAGGTTGAAATCTGAGGATCACAGTTCAAAGCCAGCCAGGGCAGCAAAATCCGAGACTCTTCCTGCCCCTCCCCTCCCTCTGGCCATGGAGCTTGAATTCTAGGCCTGCGCACTGTCCCTCAGCTCTAGCACTGTACCACTGGAGCCTCAACTCTACTTCCAGTTTTCTGGTGGTTTATTGGAGATAAGAGTCTCATGGAGGGGCTGGGAATGTGGCTTAGAGGTAGAGTGCTTGCCTTGCATGCATGAGGCCATAGGTTCGATCCCTCAGCACCACATAAGCAGAAAAAGCCGGAAGTGAGGCTGAGGCTCAAGTGGTCTACAGCTGATGAGCTGAGGGACAGCACTCAGGCCCAGAGTTCAGACCCCACAACCGACAAAAAAAAAAGTGTCTCATGGACTTTCCTGCCCAGGCTGGCTCTGAACTGCAATTCTCAGATCTCAGCCTCCTGAGTAGCTAGGATTGCAGGCATGAGCCACTGACACCCAGCCTATGAGACTCTTATCTCCAATTAACTAACAGAAAATGGAAATGGAGCTGTGGGTCGAATTGGTAGAGTGGTAGTCTTAAGCACAAAAGCTAAGGAACAGTGCCCAGGCCCTAAGTTTAAGCCCTACAACTGACCAAAAAAAAAAAAAAAAATCTTGGAAGAAGGACAAACTGAGGTGGGGAAAATGAGTGAGGAAGACAAACAGGTAAGCACATTGGTCTGGAATGGAAAGGAGGAGGGAGTAATTAAATGTGACAAATGCTGTGGAAAGATGAATGAGCTCAAAAGGATACTATGAGTATTAATAATAAAATGCTTCTAGTGGGGCGCCGGTGGCTCACATCTGTAATCCTAGCTACTTAGGGGAGGCTGAGATCTGAGGATCCCGGTTCAAAGCCAGCCCGGCCAGGAAAGTCCTTGAGACTCTTATCTCCAATAAACCACTCAGAAAACCGGAAGTGGGCTGTAGCTCAAGTGGTAGAGTGCTGGCCTTGAGCTAAAGAGCTGATGGACAGCGCTTGCCCAGAGTTCAAGCCCCACAACCAACATAAATAAATAAATAAATAAATAAATTCCTTCTTTAGCATAATGCCTGGCATATAGCAATTGCTAGATATGTAGTAATTAGTCCCTGTTTTGAACTCTGATTTATGCTGCTGTTAAGGGCATATTTTTATTTTTATTTATTTTTTTGGGCCGGTCGTGGGGCCTGAACTCTGGGCCTGGGCACTGGTCCCTCAGATCTTCAGCTCAAGGCTAGTGCTCTACCACTTGGGCCACAGCGCCACTTCCGGCTTTTTTCTTTTTGCTTATGTGGTGCTGAGGAATCAAACCCAGGGCCTCATGCATGGAAGGCAAGTGCTCTACCACTGAGCCACCTTCCCAGCCCAAGGGCATATTTTTAAAAGCTTATAACAAAATATACATATACAAAACCATGGTTTTGTATGAATACACCCATATTTAGCACTCTGGATCAAGAAAAAAATTTATTTCAATTTCTGTTCTCAGAAGTGAGCCTACAATGACTAATAATCATAATAATAATTTCTCTTCTACTTCTTCCTCTTTTTTTTTTTTTTTTTTTTGGTTGGTCATGGGGTTTGAACTCTAGGCCTGGGCGCTGTTCCTGAGCTCTTCAGCTCAAGGTAAGTGCTGTACCACTGCAGCCACAGCACCACCACTTCTGGTTTTTCTGGTGATTACTTGGAGATAAGAGTCTCATGGGGGGCTGGGAAGGTGGCTCAGTGGTAAAGCGCTTGCCTTGCATGCCTGAGGCCCTGGGTTCGATTCCTCAGCACCACATAAGCAAAAAGAAAAAAGCCAGAAGTGGCGCTGTGGCTCAAGTGGTAGAGCGTTAGCCTTGAGCTGAAGAGCTGAGGGACAGCGCCCAGGCCCAGAGTTCAGGCCCCATGACTGGACCAAAAAAAAAAAAAAGAGTCTCATGGGCTTTCCAGACTGGGCTGGCTTTGAACTGTGATCCTCAGATCTCAGCCTCCTGAGTAGCTAGGATTATAGGCATGAGCCACCAGTACCTGGACAAAGTTGTATGTTCTGTTTAGTTTTATGTTCATCAGTTTATATTCCTACCAACAATGTATTAGGACTCCTTTTCCTCCACATCCAAGCCAGTATCTGTTATTGTTTATATTCTTTTTTTAAAATGTAATTTTATTGTTGTTATTATTAGGGTGTTATACAGAGGGGTTACCATTTCATAAGTTAGGTAGTGAATACAATTCTTTTTCGACAGTCACCCCTTCCTTCACTTGTGCTCAGTTTCCCTTTCCTGTCCTGCCCACAAGTTGCATAGTTCATTTTCCACATAGTGGTATACTAAGTACGTTGTCTGCATTTGTCCATCCTCCCTCCATTTTTGCTCCCTATTTATCTCCCCTAAAAAGAAAAAGAAAAACCTAAAAGTAAAAACACTACCACCATCTACAACAACAACAAAAAACACTATGTTTCCATTTCCTGGAATTTGTTTCAATAATAGTATTTTCAGTGTTCAAAGGAGTTATACTTTTGGATTCTTCCCCTGAGAGTATCCTCTTTTAGTCTCACTGTTTGTGTGTGAATGCCTAGAGTCCTTTATAAGTTATCATGTCCAGTTGTATTTTAGATCTAGTTTCTACATATCAGTGAAAACATGTACTGTTTGTCTCTCTGAGCTTGGCTTAACTTACTTAACATAATTTGTTTTAGGTCCATCCATTTCCCTGAAAATGACATCATATTATTCTTTCTAATGGATGAATAAAATTCCATTGTGTATATGTTGTTTGTATTCTTGATGATGGGTGTACAAGACGGGGGAGATGGAATCTCAGTGTTTTGATTTTCATTTGTTATGGCCAGAGATGTTGATATGTGGTTCTTCATGTGTCTGTTGGCCATTTTTTACTTCTTCTAATAAGTCTCTATTTAGCGCCTTTGCTCATTTATTAATTGAGTTGTTGATTCTTTGAGGTTTAGTTTCTGTGTATATTCTGGATATTAAGCCATTGTCTGATTTACAGCTGCCCTCAGGTATTGGCCTTAAACTGTGATTCCCCCAATCTCTGCCTTCTGAGTAGCTGGGTAAGCAGGATTTGAACAAAGAAGATATTTCCTTTTTTTTCCCTTTTCTTTTCTTCCTTCCTTCCTTTCTTTCTTTCCCTTCCTTCCTTTCTTTCTTTCCCTTCCTTCCTTCCTTTCTTCCTTCCTTTCTTTCTTTCTGTCTGTTTTTCCTTCTTTCTTTCCTTCTTTCTTTTCTGTCTTTCTTTCTTTCTGTCTTTCCTTCCTTCCTTCCTGTCTGTCTGTCTGTCTGTCTTTCTTTCTGTCTTTCCATCCTTCCTTCCTGTCTGTCTTTCTTTCCTGTCTTTCTTTCTTTCTATCTTTCCTTCCTTCCTTCCTGTCTGTCTGTCTTTCTTTTCTTTCTTTCTTTCTTTCCTTCCTTCCTTCCTTCTTTTTTGCTGGTCCTGGGGCTTGAACTCAGGGCCTGGGTGTTATCCCTGAGCCTTTTGGTGCTCAAGGCTAGCACTTTACCACTTGAGCCACAATACTACTTCTAGCTTTTCTGAGTAGTTTATTGGCAATAAGAGGGACTTTTCTGCCTGGGCAGGCTTCGACCTATGAATCTCAGATCTCAGCCTCCTGAGAAGCTAGGGTGATCCACTGGGGCCCAGCTAAGGAAGATATTTTCTTAGAGCATTCCTTTAGCCCTAATGCTCTATGAGGTTATCTCCACTTGGATGACCAAACTTTATCTATTCTAATCTGATCTGATCTCTTGATATCAGCTACCATTTTGTATCTCCTGTTGTCTTCTCCATCTCAATCAAACATAATTCTATTCTTCAGGTGTTCGGGTCAGAAACCTCTGAGTTACCCTTGACTTCTTTCTTTTCCTCACATGCTACATCCAATGTACTAGAAAAACTTATTTTTTTTCTACTTACACACTAGATTCCCAAATCACCAACTCTACTGCTACATAGTGGTCCAAGTTTCCATCATAAAATCTCTTTTTCTCTCTCTCTTAATGCATAGGGGTGTGTGTGTGTGTGTGTGTGTGTGTGTGTGTGTGTGTGTGTGTGTGTGTGTGTGTGTGTGTGTGTGTATGTGTGTGTGTGTGTGTGTTACTGGTAATCTAGCCTAGGGCCTTAGACATTACTGCACAAACTGACTGCACTGGTCTCTTAACTAGTCTTCCTGTTCTCACTTTTGCCCTTTATTCAGGCATACACCACATAGAAGCCAGGGTGATCCTATTAAAACACAAGTCACATATTGTTGTAATTACTTAGAAACCTCTAAATATTTCATCATTCATCCTGAGTAAAAGCTAAAGTTTTTGCAACGATCTTTGAGATTCTGAGAGTTGGTCAATGTTTCTGGTCTGACCTTTGTCTACTACTCTCCTCTTCACTCTGCTACAGCCACAAGATACTCCTTAGAGTTTCTCAACCAGGCCAAGCACACTTCTGTCTCCTGGTCTTTGCACTTGTTATCCCTGCTTAGAATACTTCATATTCGCACAGTCTCTTCTGAGAGAACTTTCCTGTCTACATAGTTAAAATGGCAAAAATTCAGTGTTTAACACCATATACATTCCAATCTTTTTTTGTTTAGATAACTCTTTCTAAACCTCTGATTGATTATAGTGTAAATTGCACAAGTAGAAAGATTTTAAATTGTACACACACACACACACACACACACACACACATACACACACAGTGAGTGTGTGTGCATGCTGATCTTGGGGCTTGAACTCAAGACCTGGGCACTGTCCCTAAGCTTTTATGCTCTAGGCTAGTGTTCAGGCCTTTTAAGCTACAAATCCATTTCCCAAATAAGTATTTTTTGAATGATTAAAGGACAAGCAAGCAAGTCAGGAAAAACAAAAAGCAAACCCTTTAAGGGTAAAGTAAACCCAATGAACTCTTCTATTATTTGTGGGTGAGATTGCCAACTTCAATTTTTTGTTTCTCAAATGTCATGAGTAGTACTAAAAATAAGAGCAGAAAACATGTACCACAATATATTTAGAGATTTGTTACTAAGTGACCAAAGAAAAAAATTACATGAAAGCTACCTTTTTCTAAAATAAAAGAGATGCCAAAAGATATTTGTAGGAACACATTTAGCTTTTTTGTTTTTTGCATGAAGTTTTAGTAAAATAAATGTTTCCAATTGTGGAAGGCATTGAGAGGTGGCATTTCACACTATCTTTGAGTTTTGGCTTTTTCCATGGAGCTAACATAGCTCTCTATAGAGCTCAATCTATACTAGGCCACTATAACTACACTGTAAATATAGTATGGGCCTTGCCACCTAGGGCATTATTATAGGTCCTACCCAGGAGGCTGTGTCTATTAGAGAACCTGCTATTTGACACCTGCTTGGATACTAGTGGAGAAAGAAGAGAGAAAGATATTCCAAGGTCTGGAAATCATACCTAACTGTGGAGAAAAAAGGAAGAAGACCCACTTAATTAAAAGGAGGGATTTATATTCTGAAATCAGATAAAACAGGATCTAGAATACTAAATACAAGTGTCCTTGTTTTGTTTTGTTTTTGTGCCAGTATTGGTTCTTGAACTCAAGCCCTCACATCTTTGCTTGGCTTTTTTTTTGGTTCAAGGCTGGTGTCTTACCACTTGAGCCACACTTCTACTTCCAGCTTCTTGTTAATTAATTGGAGAGTATCATGACTTTTCTGTCTTAACTGGCTTTTTTTTTTTTTGGGTCCAGTCGTGGGGCCTGAACTCTGGGCCTGGGTGCTGTCCCTCAGTTCTTCAGCTCAAGGCTACCGCTCTACCACTTGAGCCACAGTGCCACTTCTGGCTTTTTTCTTTTTGCTTATGTGGTGCTGAGGAATCGAACCCAGGGCCTCATGCATGCAAGGCAAGCGCTCTACCACTGAGCCACCTTCCCAGCCCCTCTTTTTTTTTTTTTGCCGGTCATGGGGCCTGAACTCTGGGTCTGGGCGCTGTCCCTCAGCTCTTCAGCTCAAGGCTAGTGCTCTACTACTGGAGCCACAGCACCACTTCTGGCTTTTTATGTTTATGTGGTGCTGAGGAATCGAACCCAGGGCCTCATGCTTGCAAGGCATGCACTCTACCGCTGAGCTACCTTCCCAGCCCCCGCTCCCAGCCCCTCTTAACTGGCTTTGAACTGCATCCTCCAGACCTAGCAAAGCACAAATATTTAGACTAAAGCATCACATTACTAACCTTTCTCTCTCTCTCTCTCTCTCTCTCTTTCCCAGTCATGGGGCTTGAACTCATGACCTGGGCACTGTCCCTGAGCTTCTTTTTTGCTCAAGGCTAGCACTCTACCACTTGAGCTATACTGCCACTTCTGGCTTTTTCTGTTTATGTGGTACTGAAGAATTGAACCCGGGCTTCATGTATGCTAGGCAAGCATTCTACCACTAAGCCACATTCCCAGCTGTATGATAATCTTGATGAAGATTATTTTGATAGTGGTATGTCAAAATGAAGAAAAAGAAAATAGAGCCAGGAAAACTACCTACAAAGTGTTTATGTGAATCTAGGAATGGGATCAGATCACAACAATTAGAATGGAAAGAAAGAAGGACAAATCAGAAGGACATCACAAAGAAAACTATAGGATAAGACTGAGGAGTGATTAAATTCAAGAGAAGAGACAGTGTCAAAATTAACCCCACACTTCTTATTTGAAAGTACAATTCTAATAAGAGAAATGATAAAGTAGGAAAGGGTGACAGTTTAGTGGCAAGCTAAGTGTATTTGAAATAATTAGCAAAACAGTTAAGTGCAACAAAAGAATATGAAGTATAATGAAGAGCAACTATTAATATATATGAAGAAATAGCTGAATATTGAAAAATAGTTTTTAAGGAAGGACATAATAAGAAAATTTGCATTATTCTAACTACAAAATAATTGACTTTATGAGAGGCACTGCAGTGGCCATTGAGGGTAGTCATTGAGTTTAAGTCTGCTTTCTCTCTTCTCCAATCAGACCTGGTGTTAGTGACTTGCTTGTCTAATAGAATGTAGCTTAAGTGACTTTCTGGAACTTCCAAGATAAGGTAATAAGAAATCTTGCAGCTTCCACTTGGGTGTCTGGTGCCACTGACTAGTCACTCTACATCTAAGTACCCTGAGGGCACCATGCAATAGGAAGCCTAAACCACATGGAGATGATCTGGAGAATGACATACCAGGTAGGAAAACTGAAGCTCTCAAGCATCAGCACAACACTAGAAAAGTGGGGATAGCCATCTTAGAAAGGGTTCTCTGGAAGTAGAAGTGTTGCTCAAGTGGTAGAACTTTAGCCTTGAATGAAAAAGCCAAGTGAGAGTGTGAGGCCAACCCCCAGTTCCAGCACAAAAAAGAAAAAAAAGATATGCTGATGGCTCACACCTATAATCCTAGTTATTAAAGAGGCTGAGATCTGAGGATTATAGTTCAAAGCCAGCCTGGACAGAAAAGTCCATGAAACTCTTACCTCCAATTCACCAGCAAAAGCCTGAACTGGAGATGTGGCTCAAGTAGTAGAGTGCCAGACTTGGGGAAAAAAAACCCACATGAGAGTAAGAGGCCCTGAGTTCAAGCTCCATTGGCACAAAAAGTAATAAGAAGTGGGTCCTCTGATACCCCAGCTGAAGCTGACACATATGGATTAAGGATGTTAAGCCCTTCTGAATACCTGACTTATAAAATCACAAAATCACAAGCAAAATAAAATGATTGCATTAGTCATTACAGTTTTTTTTGTTGTTGGTTGTGGGGCTTGAAGTCTGGGCTTGGGCACTGTCCCTGCACTCTTCAGCTCAAGGTAAGCACCCTACCACTTGAGCCACAGCACCACTTCTGGTTTCTGGTTGTTAATTGGAGATAATTGCCTTACTGACTTTCCTACTCAGGCTGGCTTTAAGCTTCGATCCTCAGATCTCAGCCTCCTGAGTAGCTAAGATTACAGGTATGAGCCACCAGTGCCCAGCTCACTATGTTTTAAAGTAGTTTGTTATTCAACAATAAAGGGAACAAGTGTCTTTTTTATCCTAGGCCCAGAATCTCACAGCAGATCCACTCAAAATGGTTCTGTGCCTAGTGAAACCCTCCCTAGAGCCACCCCACACCTGAAAGACAGGTATGCCTCTGTTGCCAAAGTTAAACCATTGCAGGAACACCAAGCAGCTTTGCATCCAACTTAAAGTAAACTAGGCCATGAAAGAATACTTTGTACTGAATCACACACACAAGGAGGAAAAACAAAAACAAAAACAAACAAAAAAACTAACAAGGAAAAGCAGGAGGCACAACAAATGGCAATATCATAGCACAACAAGAAACTGGGATCTGGGTCTGGCTGCTCATTTTCATAAATTATGCATGAGTTTGGTCACTGAACCCATAGAGTTTCCTTTCATTGCAGGCTGTCTGATTATACAAGGCTGCTTATAAGTCTGACAAAGCCAATCCAGAAGCAACACATAGCAACCCACATAAAAAAAATTCCCAAAGTAGCTGCTCTAATAAAGAAGGGTATGGTGGTGCAAATGGGAAGTGAAAGGGGGTTTGTGCCTAATCAACTGTCTGCAGCAGCTTACAGGCCTCATCCCTGCCCTCATGAACTAAGACCTTTTCTTTCAGTACAAACTATCTACTTGATTGAGGTGGTTTTGCTGTGACAAGAAAGAACCTCTCACTAGGAACATTCTGCAATTTCAGAATTAACTGAGTGGCTCTTGTTGCCAAAGTAGGAAAAAAGTTTCTAAATGGTAGAAAAGACTTCCTCCCCTAAAATAATGTACATACCAAGCAATTCATTTACTGAACCCTTTGTCCAAGGAGTGTTGTTTTGAAACAAGATCATACCCAAATGCAAACTCAGGTTGCCTCAAACTTGGGATCTTTTTGCCACTGCAATCCTTACTTTGCCTCCTAAGTACTAGTGTTATAGGTATGTACTACTATGTCTGGCTCATTGTGGTTTTGGTATATATTTCTCATTTGTTACAGAGACTATCCTAAGGATATACAAATGCAATTTCTAGGCCCTCTATTCTGTTTCATTGATCTAGATATCTGTCTTTATGTCAATACCAGTGTTTGATAGAATTCTCATTTTATTTCTCTCTGCATCAACTTTAAACCTTTCTGTGGTTCTTCATTACCCTCAGAGTAAAGGCAAAACTACCTAATTTCAGTACTTGGGAGGCTGAGGTAGGAGGATCAAAAGTTCAAGACCAGCAACATAGGGGACACTGTCTCAATAAAAACAAAGATTATCATCTTACCACTGCTTATCTCTGTGACCTCTGTTCATTTCTTCTTTGAACTCTCTGCTCCTTCTGAGCTGTGGACCACAGCTGTCCTAATCCTCCTCTAGCTCCACAACTAGCTCCATGGAACATGACCCTTTTCACCTTTGGTCCTTTGCACCAGCTCTTTCTTGGCCTGAAACACACCCTTCCATCTCTTCTCCATCCAGCCAACTTCTTAGTACCCAGCTTAGCTATCACACATTCTGGAATCCTTTTCTGATGTCCCAAGATTAGCATAGTGCCTCTCCTAAATGCTCCTATAATACAGTAATATTCTCCTAATTACACTTCCTACTTTAATTGAATGACAGGTGTGTATACTACATCCATTGGGGGAGAGGGTATCTTGTGAACTTTTTGCCTAAGGTTAGCCTTGACCCATGATTCTTCCAATCTCAGTCTCTAGAGTTGCTAGGATTATAGGCTCCATGTGTTTTTTTTTTTTTTAACCAATCCTGGGGCTTGACTTCAGGGCCTGGGCACTGCCCCTAAGCTTACTTTTGTTCCAGGCTAGCACTCTACCACTTGAGGCACAGCACTGCTTCTAGTTTTTTCTGCTTATGTGGTACTGAGGAATCAAATCCAGGACTTTGTACATACTTGGCAAACACTCTACCACTAAACCACATTTCCAGCCCCGGGATGTTTTTTTGTGACAACTTTTTCTCCCCTTTTCTTCCTTCTCTACTTTTCTTTTCTCCAGAATATTGCCTGCACTAGACTGGTCTTGAACTCACTATATAGACTAGGCTGGCCTAGAACTCAGAATTGATCTATCTTCACCTCCAAGGTCCTGGGGTTGTAGGCCTGTATGATACTGGTGGTATGGTACAGTTGTAGTTGCCAGTGACTATAGTTGCAGATTCAGTGAATACTTTCAAGCACATTTCACTTGATTCATATCTTTTATTTATTTATTTATTTTCTTTTTTTGGTCCGGTCGTGGGGCCTGAGCTCTGGGCCTGGGCACTGTCCCTCAGCTCTTCAGCTCAAGGCTAGCGCTCTACCACTTGAGCCACAGCACCACTTCCGGCTTTTTTCTTCTTGTTTAATGTGGTGCTGAGGAATCGAACCCAGGGCCTCATGCATGCAAGGCAAGCGCTCTACCACTGAGCCACCTTCCCAGCCCTTGATTCATATCTTTTAATACTGTCGATTCTCTCTCTCTCTCTCTTTCTCTCTCTCTCTCTCGCTAAACTAGTATTTTAAAATTTAGGGCCTTGAGCTTACTTGGTACTTGAGCTATGTCCCCAGCTTTGCTTTGTTTGCTTCAGTTATTATTTTTCAGGTAGGGTCTTGTATTTTGAGGACAGTTATGGACCACTTTACCTATGGCCTTGTGCATAGCTAGTGTTACAGGTACACATTTTCATACCCAGCTCATTTATTGAGATAGGGCACTACTTTTTTTTTTTTTTTTTTTTTTTGCTAAGGCTGGCCTTATACCTTAATCTTCCCAATTTCTCTCTCTTAGCTAGAATTACAAGCATAAGCCACAATGCCTGCCTAGTCATTTCCTTTTGAAAATCTTCTCCTTTAGCTTCTTTTTTCTTTTTCTTTTTCTTCCTTCCTTCCTTCCTTCCTTCCTTCCTTCCTTCCTTCCTTCCTTCCTTCCTTCCTTCCTTCCTCCCTCCCTCCCTCCCTCCCTCCCTCCCTCTCTCTCTCTCTCTCTCTCTCTCTCTCTCTCTTTCTTTCTTTCTTTTGTCAGTTGTGTGGCTTGAATGCTGGGCCTGGGTGCTGCCCCCAAGCTCTTCAAGGCTAATGCTCTACCACTTGAGCCACAGCACCAGTTTATTGGAGATAAGAGTGTCATGGACTTTCCTGCCCAGGCTGGCTTTGAATGGTGATTCTCAGATCTCAGCCTCCTGAGTAGTTAGGATTACAGGTGTAAGCCACCACCACCTGGCTAGTTTAGCTTCTATTATAACTCCTTGTTTGCTTCTTTGCCTTCTCTTTCAAATTTTATGGATTCCTTAGGTTCTCACTCTATGGTTCAGAGCCTCCTGGGAAATCTCAAATATTCCTTAGCATCCATGACTACTTCAGCTCAATTGATATTTCCTAAGTGTTAATTTCCTGTCTAGATTTTATTCCTAAGCAGCAACAACTACTACTATTATTGTTATTTCAGACCTAGCTATTGAAACTAAGGCTTCATGCATAGTAAGCAAGTGTTCTACTGCATGAGCCATTCACTCCCAATCTTTTTTGGGGGAGGAGGGGTGATAGTATTTCAATAACTTTGCCCTTTTACTTTTGAAATAGGGTTGCTAACCTTGACCTATCTGACCTTGTACCTGAGATCCTGTTGTCTCCACCTCCTAAGTAGCTGGAATTACATGGTAATGTCCAGTTTTATCCTAAACTTTAAAGTGACTCTTTAAACTGGGCGCTAGTGGCTTGTGCCTATAATCCTAGCTATGCAGGAGGCTGAGATCTGAGAGGATCACAGTTCAGTGCCAGTCTAGGCAGGAAAATTTTTGAGACTCTTATCTCTAATTAACCACCACGAAGCTAGAAGTAGAGCTATGGCTCAAATGGCAGGGTGCTAGCCTTATGCCCAAAAGCTCAGGGACAGCACCCAGGTCCCCAGTTCAAGTCCCACAACTGACACAGAAAATAAAAGAAAAAAAGAAAAGAAACCTACAGCTGGATGTCCAAGCATTTGGGAGGTGGAAACAGAAGCATCATGAGTTTGAGGCCAGCAAAGACTACATAGTGGGGCCCTAATTGTTTGGGGAGTGTGTGTGTATGTGTGTGTATGTGTGTAGATACTGGAGCTTGAGTTCAGGGCCTGTGTGTGTGTGTGTGTGTGTGTGTGTGTGTGTGTAGATACTGGAGCTTGAGTTCAGGGCCTGGGCATTGTCCTTTAGCTTTATTGCTCAAAGCTAGTGCTTTGCCATTTGAGCCACAGCTCCACTTCCAGCTTTTTGCTGGTTAATTGGAGTTAAGAGTCCTATGGACTTTCCTGCCTGAGCTGGTTTCGAACCACAACCATAAAATGACAGCCTCTTGAAGCAGTTAGGATTACAGGTATGAGTAACCAGCATTTGGCCCTAATTGAGTTTAGAAGGATGAATAAAAATTAGCAAAGCTATGAAGGAGAAAAAGGGTATTCTGGGTATAAATAAGTATATGAAACCATTTAAATATTTTGAGACGTATTTTAAAAGTTTTTATTTTGTAGCTAGAACTAGTGTCTCCTTTTTCTTTTTCTTTTTTTTTTTTTGTCAGTCCTGGGGCTTGAACTCAGGGCCTGGGCACTGTCTCTGAGCTTTATCGTTCAAGGCTAGTGCTCTACCACTTTGAGCTACAGCACCACTACAGTTAATTGGAGATAAGAGTTTCATGGACTTTCCTGCCTGGACTGGCTTTGAACTGCAATCCTCTGATTTCAGCCTCCTGAGTAGCTAGGATTACAGGTGTGAGCCATCAGTGCCTGGCTCTTTTTTCTTTTTTTGTCAGCTCGGGCAAGTTCTGATGAATGTCCTGGATGGGAAGCTGTACCATGGCAAACTTGGCCGTTGAGGATGTACAGACGTACGCTTTCAGTGACTGCAGATCCTGAGCTGAGAACAGGAGGCTCCTTTGGAGCACAAACCTCCCACAGGGTGCTCTTGGGATGCCTGTCCTGGAATTACCCAGAGCAGTCACAAAGCTTTCTTTTCTTCTATAAACCAAGCCAGCAGATGGGATGTCTGCTAGCCTTTGTGTTTGGAACTGATCAACAAACATACAGTGGCAAGCACAAAGGCATTGTTGGGCTACAGTGAAAACTAGGTCGGGCCCAGGCTTTCTGTAGAAGGCCCATCCAAAGAGCAGGGCTTCCATAAGCCACTGATTTGGCTGTTCCTCTCTCCCTCTCTCCTCCCCTTCCTTCCTTCTTTTTCCCTCCCTTCTTTCCTTTCTTCCTCCCCTTCCCCCACTTTCCCTTCCCCTTTTTTCTTTTTCTTTTTAACCAAATGACTTAAGATATTTAACTCAAAATTTAACTTAAATTCAGATTATCAGTAAAACAGAATTTATGGCTTCTAGTTAAGTATCCTGAGAAGTCTCTGCAGTGCTCTAAAGCCAGGGCTTGCAAATTACAGGTTAATATCCTTTGTTGGTATGCAGTGAGCTTAGTAAGTTATAGACAACATAAAACATTGTAAATTATAGGTAGCATAAAACAATCTGTTTACTGTATCCATAGGGGATTGGTTCCAGGACCCCTGAGGATACTGAACTCTAAGGATGCTCAAGTCCTATATATAAAATGGCTCATGCCTGTAATTCTACCTATTCGGGAAGCTGAGATTTGAGGACCATGTTTCAAAGCCAGCCTGGACAGAAAAGTACAAGACCCTTATCTCCAATAAAAAAAACTAACTACCAAGGGTTGGGAATGTGTTTTAGTGGTAGAATGCTTGCTTGCTTGCATGCATGAAGCCCTGATTTCAATTCCTCGGTACCACATAAACAGAAAAAGCCAGAAGTGGCACTGTGGCTCAAGTGATAGAGTGCTAGCCTTGAATAAAGAAGCTCAGGGACAGTTCCCAGGCCCTGAATTTAAGCCCCTGGAATGACCCCCCCCCCAAAAAAAAAAGAGAAAAAAAAACAAAAACCAAAACAAAACCTACCAAAAAGCTAGAAGTGGAGCTATGGCTCAAGTGGTAGAGCACTTGCCTTGAGCACAAAAGCTCAGGGCCAGTGCCCAGACCCTGAGTTCAAGCTCCAGTACTGTCATACGATGAAATGGTGTAATATTTGCTTGTAACCTGTACAATACTCTCCCATGGGTTAAATCATCTTTACAATAATAATACCTAATGATTTTAGGTACAAATGGTTATCATACTTTTGATGAATCCAAGTTGGGGCTGGGAAGATGGCTCAGTGGTAGAGTGCTTGCCTTGCATCCATGAGGCCCTGGGTTCGATTCCTCAGCACCACATAAGCAAAAAGCCGGAAGTGGCACTGTGGCTCAAGTGGTAGAGCGCTAGCCTTGAGCTGAAGAGCTGAGGGACAGTGCCCAGGCCCAGAGTTCAGGCCCCACGACTAGACCCCAAAAAAAAAAAAGAAAAGAAAAGAAAAAGAAAATGACAAACTTAATCCCTAAGTTCCCAACCAATGAACCAAATATATTACCAGAAATTTAGGGTATCTAAGTTGACTTTGTCCTTGCATCTGGCAAGAGAAGAATTCAGGCATAGTGTGAACATAAGTAAAGGTGACTAGAAAGTTTATTTAAAAAATAATGGCAGAGACAGGGCTGTGAAGGTGGCTCAGTAGTAGAGTGCTTGCTTCACATGCATGAGGCCCTGGGTTGGATTCCTCAGCACCACTAAACAGAACAGGCCGGAAGTGGTGCTGTGGCTCAAGTGGTAGAGCACTAGCTTTGAGCTAAAGAGCTGAGGGACAAGCCAGGCGCCGGTGGCTCATGCCTATAATCCTAGCTACTCAGGAGGCTGAGATCTGAGGATCGTGGTTCAAAGCCAGCCCGGGCAGGAGAGACCGTGAGACTCCTATCTCCAATAAACCACTAGAAAACCGGAAGTGGCGCTGTAGCTCAAGTGGTAGAGCACTCGCCTTGAGCTGAAGAGCTGAGGGACAGCACCCAGGCCCAGAGTTCAAGCCCCACAACTGCAAAAAAAAAAAAAAAAAAAAAGAGCTGAGGGACAGCACTCAGGCCCAGAGTTCAGCCCCATGACTGACAAAAAAAAATGGCAGGGAAAGAGAATATGTGGCTTAGACATATCATGGGAATACAGCACTTGAGTACATCTCATCCATCTTGCACTGTCTTCTTTTTTTGATGGGGTCTGATTGTAGTGTTTCAGGCTAGCCTTGCACTTGAAATCCTCTTGCATCCACCTACCAAATGCTGGGATTGCAAATATATACCTGGTTTATTGATGCCAAGTGTCAGACTTAATGTGGACACAATAGGTTAGATAAGATTCTGAAATCCTTTCTCTAAACATGTCAGTTTACAATCTCAGATACTTTTGACTCAGTTTGTATGTCTTTGCTAATTTTGCTTAGTTGCTAATTGCAGTAGATCCTGCTTCTGCATACTTTGATTGTAATCTACTTTGTCATTCTTTTAACTTCACACTAAGTCAGATGATTGGTCACTTGTTACTTGGATGTTGTAGTACCTCTAAGCCTGCCTCTAATTCATCTTCTATCCTCCTACCAAAATGATCTGTATAACAGTGTAGCTTGGGTCATGTATTAGTTTTCTAAAATTGTCATAATAAAGTACTGCAATGTGAGTGGCTTATAACAAAGTCTTTTTGTTCTTGTCTTTTTGCATGTGTGTATGTGTGTGTGTGCGCGCTCGTGCTTGCGTGCATGCGTGCGCCATTTCTGGGGCTTGAACTCAGGGCCTGGGTGCTGTTGCTTAGCTTTTCTGCTTAAGATTGACACCACTTGAGCTGCAACTCCACTTTTGGCCTTTTTTAGTGGTTAATTGGAGAAAAGAATCTCAAGGAGTTTTCTGCCTGGGCTAGCTTTGAACCAAAAATTTCAAATCTCACCTTCCTGAATAATTAGGATTATGGGCATAAGCCACCAGTACCTGGCTTATAACACAATTTTGGAGGTCAGAAGTAACAAAAAGTGATGACAGTGCCATTTTCTCTCTGAAGGCCCTTGAAGAAGATCCTATCATGCTCCTGTTTAGCTTCTAGAGTTTGTTGGCAATCCATGATGTTCCTTAGCTTATAGATGTTACTCAAATTTCTTCCTTAATCAGCAACATTTTCTCTGTGTGTCTGTGTCTCTTTTCATTCTTTTTCTCTTTTCTTTTTTTTTTGCTAGTCCTGGGGCTTGAACTCAGGGCCTGTGCACTGTCTCTGAGCTTCTTTTGCTCAAGGCTAGCCCTCTACCACTTGAGCCAGAGTGCCACTTCCAGCTTTTTCTGTGTATGTGGTACTGAACCCAGGGCTTCATGCATGCTAGGCAAGCACTCTACCATTAGGCCACAATCCCAGCCCTCTTCTCCCTCTTTTTATAAGAACATAAATCATATTGGATTAAGGATTCACTCTACTTACATATGACCTTGTCTTACCTTGATTATATCTGCAAAGACTCAGTTTCCAAATAAAATCACACAGTACTTCACTATCTTTCTAGGAAATATAATTCAACCTCCATCAGAACTTGTTACACCATTACCTATGAACCTTCAGCAGGCCTCATGGTCTGCTGAATTAATTATAAATGCTTCATTTTAGTATTCCAGATATGCTATACTAATGAAAACACAATAACAATGGCACTGGAAGGGAGAGGTAGCTCAGTGGTACATTATTTGCCTAGTATACACAAGGCTTTGGGAGCAGGAACAGTGTTTTCCTTTGCATTTTTACCTTGAATCCTCACAAATCTGTGGGTTAGGTACTATTATTATTATGATGATGATGATTTGTCAATCTTGGGCTTGAACTCAGGGCCTGGATACTGTCCCTGGGCCTCTTAATGCTCAAGGCTAGCATTCTACCATTTGAGCCACCATGTCTGGCTTCTTCTAAGTATTTATTGGAGAAAAGAGTATCATGGATTTCTCTGCCTGGGCTGGCTTCAAACTGTGATCCTCAAATCTCAGCTTCCTGAGTAGCTAGGATTATAGGTGTGAGCCACTGGCTCCCAGCATATTATTATTATTAGGTATTATTATTCCCATTATATATGTATTATGTAATCTATAGTATTATAGATTATAATATATAACAAAAGAATAATATATATTATACATACATACATACATACTTAAGGAAATTGGGTAACCTAGAGGGTTCCACAATTAGAAGTAGTCAGATGAGATTCAATCTATCTTCTCAGTGTATGGGCTTCTCACTGTCCTAAATGGTGCATCTGGGCTTTTTAAAGCTTCATTCTATTCCTCTCTCTCTCTCTCTCTCTCTCTTTCTCTCTCTCTGTCAGTTGTGGGGCTTGAACTCTGGGCCTGAGCACTGTCCCTCAGCTCTTCAGTTCAAGGTGAGTACTCTACCATGTGAACCACAGCACCACTTCTGGTTTTCTGGTGGTTAATTGCAGATAAGATTCTCAAGGATTTTCCTGCCCAGGCTGGCTTTGAATCTTGATCCTCAGATCTCAGCCTCCTGAGTAGCTAGGATTACAGGTGTGAGCCACCAGCACCTGGCTCCATTCCCCTTCTTAAGGTTCACCCATCTTAAGCAAAGGGAAAAAAAGAATAATTTCTAATCTCTGCATTTTCTGATCTATGTATTCCTTTTGCATAGAATGCATTTCCTACCACTTCTCTCACTTTGCCTATAAGTTGCTATAAAATGGCAAAAAAAAAAAAAAAAAAAAAAAAAAACCCAATGTGGTAAGAACATTAGCAAGTATAAGTCCTTGAGTTCAAACTTCAGTACTCTCCCAGCTTACCACCCCAAAGCAAAAAGAAGCATGAAATCTTTGTAATTAGGTTCTATTAGCTAATGGGATAACCTAAAAGAGGGATAGAGATATAAGTTATTGATAGTGAGGAACGAGTTGTATTCTGTGAGCTAGCATTGGGCTAGAATTACTCTGTATTCTGTATCTCTTTTAATTCCCAACCTCATGACTTAAGCAACTTGTAGAACTTCCATCTCTTAAAACTATTATTGGACATTAAGTTTTACACAGGAATTTGAAGAGACACAAACATTTTGTCCATAGTACCAACTATTAACTATACGTTAGGATCTCAACAAGGATATTATTTCTTCTTGGAAGCCTTGCTAGGCAGCCACTCTACCACTGAGCTATAGTCCCAGCCCCCTCCTTGCCTTTTGCAGCATCATCTGGGTTAAATTTCACAGGCACTTTACCTTCAGCTCTGTAAAATTCCTTTGCTTTTTCTTAAGGGTTTCTGACACAACAAGGATCTTTTTCTTCTCTTTGGCACCTTCCATGTTTCCAGGCCCAGTCTTATTGTCATATGAGGTAGCAGTAAAGGTAGATATATGAATGACTTTCTCATTTCTGTGACAGAATGCCTGAGATATGAACAGTTTGAAAGGAAGAATGGTTTCAGAGGATTCAACCCACTATGGCAGGGAGGGTGCGGCAGAGCAAGTAATTCCTATCCTGGTGCCCAGGAACCAGAAAAAAGGATTCCAGGAAGGGCAAGATATAGCTCCAAGGATGAGCCCCCCAGAATCCTACTTCTTCCACCAGGTGCCACCTCCACTCTTTCTTTTTTTTAATAATTTTTTTATTGAGATTAAGTGATTAGATAAATTTCCACAAATTTCACAGTATTATGGGATAGTAATACTTCGTTAAAGTCACAAACATACTTTAGCCTTCACAAGGCAAATTGTCATTATCATGGTCTATGAAGTTTGTGAAATCTATAAACTTTGACAATACAACTATTTCTTCCAAATCTAGTGATATTGTACATATCTTTCCTTTTGCTTAGTGTAAGCTGTTCCCTCTTTCCCTTTCAGTCCCTCCCTCACATTGCTGCCCTTGTTTAGTTCATTTTCATCAATGTCCAGTGCAGCTGATGGGCCCCTCTGTTGTATATTTTCCCATTTCTCTCTGATTCTATGCCCTCCTTCTAGCTTCCCTCAGATGTATGAGGTCCAAGAACATGGAGTCATCTAGAAATGATACAACAAATTAAGTAGAGGTCCTTTGTTTCTTGATTCCTGTTTACTTTGTCATATCTCCTTGCATTTTGAATCTAACATCCACATATCAGGGAGACCATGTGCCATTTGTCTCTGAGGCTTACCTCACTCAACATGATTTGTTCTAGTTCCATTTCCCTGTGAATGCCATTATTTTGTCCTTTCTAATGGCTGCATATTCCATTGTACACAGGTACCACAATTTTTGGATCCATTCATCTGTAGTGCCACCTCTACTCTTTACCACCTCCCAATAATTCCGTAGTTTGAATCCATCAGTGGATCAGTGCCATTGATTAGGTTAGAGCCTCAAGACCTAATCACTTTTCAGAAGCCTGCCAGCTGGCAACCAAATGCTCAATACATAAATCTATGAGGACATTTCATATTCAAAGGACAACAGGAAGAGTGCTCAACAGTTATTTGTAGAAATAAGCAGGGAATGGTGGTGACTATCCATATTCCTGGCCACTGTGGAAGCTGAGGCAAGAGTATCAGTTGAAGCTGACTATTGATAGGGTTTCCCTGTTACCCGATCTGGTTACCCATTCTCAAACAAGATGTTTGTGAGGTGCTGGTGACTCATGCCTGTAATCTTAGCTACTCAGGAGGCTGAGATCTGAGGATCAAGGCTCAAAGCCAGCCTAGGCAGGAAAGTCTAGACTCTTATTTCCAATTAACCACCAAAAAAGCCAGAAGTAAAGCTATGGTTTAAGTGGCAGAGTGTTACCTTGAGCAAAAAAGCTTAGGTACTGTGCCGAGACCCTGAGTTCAAGCCCCAAAACCCCATCCTCCCCTTCTACTTTGTAGAAGTAACTTGAATTAATATTCCTAGGAATAGAATGTCCACTTAAACATTCCTGTGGTAATTTCTTTCAGGAGTTGACATATGACTTTTTTTTTTTTTGGGTCCAGTCGTGGGGCTTGAACTCTGGGCCTGGGCGCTGTCCCTCAGCTCTTCAGCTCAAGGCTAGCACTCTACCACTTGAGCCACAGCGCCACTTCCGGCTTTTTTCTTTTTGCTTATGTGGTGCTGAGGAATCGAACCCAGGGCCTCAGGCATGCAAGGCAAGCACTCTACCACTGAGCCACCTTCCCAGCCCCGACATATGACTTCTTATCTTTTTTTTTCCCCCCAGTCCTATGGCTTGAACTCTGGGCCTGGGCACTGTCCCTGAGCTTCTTTTGCTCAAGGCTAGCACTCTACCTCTTGAGCCACAGTGCCACTTCTGGCCTTTCTGTGTATGTGGTACTGAAGAATCAAACCCAAGGCTTCATGCATGCTATGCAAGCATTCTACCACTAAACCACATTACCAGCCCCCTTCTTATCTTTTAGAAATATTTATTTATATTATGCATTTCATTTGCACTTTTGATTGACTGCCTTCTAGGAAAAGCTATGTTAGGTATTCAAGTTAAATGAAAGATTAAATAAAGGAATTAAATGAAAGAAACTCTGTTGTAATATTTCATTAGACCATGAAAAGAGGCAGGTTTTGGTAAAGGTAAAGTTGACATAGGTCACTGACAGTCACTGAGAGGAAATAAAGTACATATAACATTTGATTGGCTGATATTATGGTTTTCTGAACTTAAAAGTTTAAAATAACAATAGTTGAGATGGGGATAGGAGGGAAAAACTAAGAGAGAGTAAAGGAAGGAATGACACTATCCAAAAAGAAATGTACTCAATACCTGATTTATGTAACTGTAATTGTTCCGTACATCACCTTTATAATAACAATAAAAAATAAAAATAGCTGGCAGAATTACTCCAATGGTAGAGCACTTGCTTAGCAACCACAAGACTCTATTAGTATCACCAAAATTAAACATGTGTGTATATATACATACAATAAAATATAATACAATAAAAATGTTAATACTTCTCTGTTATTTCAGAATATTGCCAATGTCTTAGGTTGTTTCCTAGGGCTGCCCAAGGGAATAGTCTGAAAGAAATTGAAAGCAAAGCATCTGTTGTTCCCATCTGGGAAAGCTGAATATGCTAGTGCAGTTGTTCTTGTCTTTGCGTTCCACAGGGGGATTTGTGCAGGCTCACAGCTGAGTCTGCACTGGGAATTACTTATGGGGAAGTGAACGTTCCAACTAAAGGGCACATAGTGTGTAGCAACCTAGAAATCTTCCTTGTTGTCAGGTCTCAAACTTCCTTTTTTCCTACAGGCAAAAGTCTTGAGACATTGAGAACTTGTGGTTTCTGAGGGCCTAGAGGCTTATCAGGTGCACTGATATATTCACCAAGTATTTGCCAAAGACAGACAAGAGAGACTTTTTCTCTTCTCTTTTCTTCTGCTCTTTACTTTCTGGCTGGATCTGTGGATTTCTGAAGCTTTCAGAGACATTACTGAACAGATAGGTGTTTTTCTGAACCAGAACTGAGAGTACTGGACCTTCAGAAAGAACCTGAATGTTTTCTGAAGATTATCTTTCCACCTTTCTTTGCCACCATGCCAAAGAAGTGAACCCTGCCTCTCCATACATTCTGTTGGAGCTAAAGAAATTTACATACATGACTAGATGTCAGCTACTTGCCCCTGTGTAACTTGGAGTTTGCAAGTTCAATTTCTTTTCATTAAATGGGTTCCACGAGTGTGAACCTTGGGCAGATTCAACAAGAGGGAAGAGAAGAAAGAATTGTGATAATATCTGCATTGCACATTACTTTGAGATTTCCAAAGATAGATTATTGTGCAGGATTAATTAGACAGACAGGTCTCCCTTTTGAGAGGTGTGTATTTTTAACTATTCTCTACTTTGTCAGATATCCACTATTACGGGGATCTGATTTGCTGCACGGTGCTGCCCTCTACTGGTTCTTTTTTGGTGCATATGTTACCACATCAGAAAATCTCACATCATATGGCCTTTAAGTTTTTACCTGTATTAGATTCTCATAATAATATAGTAAATTAGGTAACTTGGGATTATGTCTACTTCATATGTGGGGAAACTAAAATCTAGGTAGCTTTATTAGTTGCTTTCTATAAACTTAAATGGCTAGCAGAAGGCAGAATTAGACTAGAATTAAAATTTCTTTCCTCTTAGTAAGTTCCATAGTCCTTTGTAAATTCAGTGTCACCACCTGTCCAAAAGCATTAACAGATTAAATTTACACTGGAGAAAATTGCTATTTTTTCTCCCTTGAAAGAAGGGAGACTGCCCAGTGTTGGTGGCTCACGCCTGTAATTCTAGCTACTCAGGAGGCTGAGATCTGAGGATCGCAGTTCAAAGCCAGCCTGGGCAGGAAAGGCCATGAGACTCTTATTTCCAATAAACACTAGAAAACCAGAAGTGGAGCTCTAGTTCAAGTGGTAGAGTGCTCACTTTGAGCTGAAGAGCTGAGGGACAGCACCCAAGCCCAGAGTTCAAGGCCCACAACCAACCCCCTCCACCAAAAAAAAAAAAAAAAAAAGAAGGGAGATACACTTAAGTGGTTTAAGTAAATCTATTCGAGTTTCTGTTCTGCATGAGGCTGTAACTCAGATGCTGTGGGTTAGTGGTAGAGTGCTTGCCTAGTATGCATGAAGCCCTGGGTTTGATTCCTTAGTGCCATATACACAGAAAAAGCTGGACGTGGCGCTGTGGCTCAAGTGGTAGAGTACTAACCTGGAGCAAAAGAACATCAGGGACAGTGCCTAGAAAGCTCCAGGAGTGACAAAAAAAATTCCTGTTGGCTTCTATGATGATTTCTTTTTTTTTTTTTTTTTTTCTTTTTTTATCTTTTTTTCCAGTCGTGGAGCCTGAACTCTGGGCCTGGGCGCTGTCCCTCAGCTCTTCAGCTCAAGGCTAGCGCTCAACCACTTGAGCCGAAGCGCCACTTCCGGCTTTTTTCTTTTTGCTTATGTGGTGCTGAGGAATCGAACCCAGGGCCTCAGGCATGCAAGGCAAGTGCTCTACCACTGAGCCACCTTCCCAGCCCCCTATGATGATTTCTTTATTTATTTCTTCTTTCTCTGCCTTTCCCTTTAAAATTAAAATCTTAGGGATTCTTATTTCCCACAGTACTTGACATCAGTGACTGCCTCAATTTGATGTTTTGCTTTCTCATATTAGTATCTTGTTTAAGATTTTGTTTCTAAACTTTAAACTTGATTTCATTTATTCCAGCTGACTTCATGTGTATGTGTGTCAGCTAGTACAAGGGCTTGAGGGCTTTTTGCTCCCACTTGGCTTTTTCTCTCAAGGCTGTGCTGTACCACTTGGGCCACAGCGCCACTTCTAGTTTTCTGAGTGGTTTATTGGAGATGAGTGTCAGGGACTTTCCTGCCTGTTCCGGCTTTGAACTGTGATCCTCAGATTGTAGTCTTCTGAGTAGCTAGGATTACAGGTGTGAGCCACTGGAGCTGGGCCCTTGAGACTCTCATCTCCAATAAACCACTCAGAAAACTGAAAGCAGTGCTTTCTCAAGTGGTAAAGAGCTAGCCTTGAGCTGAAGAGCTCAGGTTCAGCACCCAGGCCCAGAGTTCAAGCCTGACCAAAAAAAAAAAAAAAATCATTTGAATCTGTCTGCTTGGGCTGGCTTTGAACCACAATCTTCAGATCTCAGCCTTCTGAGATCACACGTAAGGGAGTAACTGGTGCCCAGTTAACTTTACCTTTAACATTGTCATTTCTTCTAAATACTCCTCTCCATATGTTCTGGATATTTAATAATGACATCTAGGGACCAATAGCTTAGGGGTTTTCCTAGAGCTTTACAGTGTCCTTATGCCTGATTTATTCGATCAGCCTTGTTTTTTGGTATTTGTTTTTTGTCCAGTCCTGGGGCTTGAACTCAGGGCCTGGGAATTGTCCCTAAGCTGCTTTTGCTCAAGGCTAGTGCTCTACCTTGAGCCGCAGTGCTACTTCTGCCTTCTGTTTATGTGGCACTGAGGAATCTAACCCAGGCCTTCATGCAATGCTAGGCAAACACTCTACCACTAAGCCACATTCCCAGCCCCATCCTGGTTGGTTTTTGTTGTTGTTGTTGTTGGTTTTTTTTTTTTTTTTTTTTTTTTTTGGGTCCGGTCGTGGGGCCTGAACTCTGAGCCTGGGTGCTGTCCCTCAGCTCTTCAGCTCAAGGCTAGCGCTCTACCACTTGAGCCACAGCGCCACTTCCAGCTTTTTTCTTTTTGCTTATGTGGTGCTGAGGAATCGAACCCAGGGCCTCGAGCATGCAAGGCAAGTGCTCTACCACTGAGCCACCTTCCCAGCCCTGTTGGTTTGTTTTTTATTCTGTCATCTAAATGCATTTTGAATCTTCCCTTGTTCCAGTGTCTCCACTATTGCTATAACTCAAATGCCTCTCTCGCACTGAGGTCAATGCAATGTTCCAATAACCTAGTTCCCCTTCTTTGTATTCTACATACTAATCCACCTATCATACATTGCCAAAGCAATCTTTTCTTTGAAAAGTAAATGTGACCAGGTTGCTCTCTTGCTTAAAATGCTTCTTTTGTTCCCTAGAGCAAAGATAAGGTCCATATAGAATAGCAAAATATATCATCCTTACTTCCTGATTCCCTTGTCAGTGTGTTCTGGCCATACCAGGTAAATTAGTTTCCTGAATGCACCATGGATTTAGCCTGTGACAGCATGTACTGTTCCCTCTGTGTGGATGGTCTTCCTTTTTTGCTGCCCTAGGTCATCCTTTACAACTCCTTTATTTTCTCTTCTATGCCCAGATGAAGTAACTTTATCCTCAGTGTTATAAACTGCTGTCATATCTATTTATTACTGTATTTTCCTGTTTGCTACTTACATTACCTTGGTCCCTTAATAAATTATGTTCCATTCAAAAGCAGGCATCCTTATGTACAGAACTACCAAATGCTTGGATTTGGAATAAGCCTATGGTAAATTAAGGGAGAAAAAAACATCTATTTCCTAGATTTATTTTTTTTTTATGTTTTTTGGGTCTGGTCGTGGGGCCTGAACTCTGGGCCTGAGTGCTGTCCCTCAGCTCTTCAGCTCAAGGCTAGTGTTCTACCACTTGAGCCACAGCGCCACTTCCGGCTTTTTTCTTTTTGCTTATGTGGTGCTGAGGAATCGAACCCAGGGCCTCAGGCATGCAAGGCAAGTGCTCTACTACTGAGCCAACTTCCCAGCCATAGATGTTTACTCTCTAATAGTATCACCCCAAACCTAAACATTTCTGATAAATGGTGGGCGGGTCTTCTTTGTGTTTTGCAGTATATCAACTCTGGGAACCTGGAACAGTTGCTAGACAGTAACCTGCATTTGTCCTGGACTGTGAGGGTGAAATTGGCCTATGACATAGCAGTGGGCCTCAGATACCTTCACTTCAAAGGCATTTTCCATCGGGACCTCACATCAAAGGTATGGAGACCTTATTTTCGTAATGCTTTGAGAGACACGATCCTCTTCTCTAAGAAAGCTGTGTAAGAGAACTACATTGTTAATGAGCTTAGAAATATGGAGATCTCTATTACAGGTTTAACATTTAGTCACAGAGAACATACTCACTATTCATTATAGCTAATCCTTAGAAAGCCAGTATCTCTTCAGAGCAGGTACCTTTCCAAGTAGAGGCAGGCAACACTTGACTTCTGTCTCTGAATGTGTGATACAGAAGCAGATGACATAAAGAAGAATAAAAGATTCTTGAGCTGGGAGGCCTATCAGTTTTCTCTCCTATGGTATCCAGGAAGTAGTTCTCAGCTAAGAGCAGTTGTTGAGTGTAGTCAATTGAATGCAAGTTTTAAACTCCATGGGTCATTTTCTATCTGTGTGATTGAGTTTCTGCCACCCTGTCAATTCTTTGGCATCAGCTGGTCTCTGTCTCTGTAGTATTATATTCTTGTTGTCCAAAGTGCTATGTGAACAGGATAGACAGAGTTGTTTTCAGAGGAAGTTGGCTGTGCTACAAAGGAGGCAATAGAGCCAAAAGGCCTAGGATATTATCATGACAAGGCTTATAAAAAATATTGCCTGATTATTGATGGAAGAAAGATAAAGCCATCTAACATATCTAATATGGCTTCTGCCCAGGAGCCAAATTAAAGTCTCCTAGGGAAATATGTAGGAACTTTGAACTTACCCAAGAATAACTGTCATTTTTCTCTACCCCAGCATATATATGAGCACACATATACAAATATATGCATGTGCATATACATGCATAAAGCTCTTCTGTCATAGATGAAGGGAAAGGAAACCTGTTGTAAGAAGCAATTTCCAGAGGGAACAAAACCAATAAGGTCTAAAGTCCCTGGTGACCTCATGCCGGTGTGGTTCTGGCATCCTAAACAGCAGTACTGTTCCTGAGGGGCCCTGACCTTTGGTTTATGAACTAGTTACAAAAAATTGCTGTGGGGAGGTGATGGCAAGGCCCTTGTGTATGGCAGAACCATTCGTATTCAACTGCACTATTCCTGAAGGTACATGTGTTCTAGGCTGGTAGGTAAAATTGTATTAGTCAAGTAAGTTGATACTGTCACTTCAGTTACTCAGCCTAAATCAGATCAGATCAACTCATTATAGCTTCATTTCTTCTAAGTTAGAGGGAGGTTGTGACAAGTGACCCATCCTTCATAAAGATATTTCCCACAGGGGCTGGGAAGGTGGCTCAGTGGTAGAGCACTTGCTTTGCATGCATGAGGCCCTGGGTTCGGTTCCTCAGCACCACATAAGCAAAAAGAAAAAAGCCGGAAGTGGCATTGTGGCTCAAGTGGTAGAGCGCTAGCCTTGAGCTAAAGAGCTAAGGGATAGTGCCCAAGCCCAGAGTTCCAGCCCCACGACCGGACCCCCCCCCCCCCCCCAAAAAAAAAGATATTTCCCCCATAGCTATATAAATGTCTTTTTTTTTCTTTTTGCTGATACTAGGGCTTGAACTCAGGACCTGGCCTCTGTCTCTGAGCTTCTGTGCTCAAGGCTAGCACTCTACCACTTGAGCCACAGCACCATTTCTGGATTTTTCTGTTTATGCAGTACTGAGAAATTGAACCCAGGGCTTCATGAATACCTGCTAGTCAAGCACTCTACCACTAAGCTACCATATATATATGAAAGGAAATTCTAAGTACCTCTAATCGATACTTAGAGTGTTGTGTTGAGAAATAGAACTAAAGAAAAGTACACACATTTTGTAACTGAGTATTCAGCTATATATAAACTGAAGATTTTCAAAGCAGGGGAGATCACTGTAGGCCAGGCTAGGTAGGCTTTCTGGGAAGAAAGCTCCCCACTCCTAAGGATTTATCATACCCCTGCTGTGCTCTGAAAACTTTGTCCTATCATGCTAGTGTCCTAGAACTAGTTAAAGATTATCTACTTGCTTCTGTCTGAGCTTCTTGTGTTATATTGTTAAAATAGTAATAATAACAAGACCCTATCTAAACAAAACAAAATGAAAAAAAAAGTAATCTTTCTAGACTATAGGGAAAGACAACCATCCTTTGATTTTCCTTATAGGGAGTGGGTATTCCCAGTGTCAGTGGGCTTAAACTAGGAAGCATAGGACAAAGAACTCCCTGTATTTGTAAGTTGTGCTTCCCTGGATTAAAAGAGGTACTGAGGATTCTTAGAGCTTACTTTTGGAAGCTCTAGTGACAGGCTAGGAAGTACACTAGAAAGAATGTAATCTGTGCTCCTCACCCTTTTATTATCCCAGATAAAGTTTTTGTCTTAATTGTTGAGGGATTAGGAAAAGAGTTGTATTTTCACACCTACACAGAGCTGCCAACTGGACACTTATGTAGGTTGGGCAATGGTCATAAGAATGAGATGCCCGGGGCTGGGAAGGTGGCTCAGTGGTAGAGCGCTTGCCTTGCATGCATGAGGCCCTAGGTTTGATTCCTCAGCACCACATAAGCAAAAAGAAAAAAGCCGGAAGTGGCGCTGTGGCTCAAATGGAAGAGCGCTAGCCTTGAGCTGAAGAGCTGAGGGACAGCGCCCAGGCCCAGAGTTCAGGCCCCATGACCGGACCCAAAAAAAAAAAAAAAAGAATGAGATGCCCCAGTAGAGAAATAAGGTAAAAGTGATAGAGTAGAGGGCTCTGAGGTTTCTAGATTATCTCTAAAGATCCAGTTCAAGGCCAACCTGGGTAGGAAAGTCTATGAGACACTTATCTCCAGTTAACTACTAAAAAGTCAGAAATGGAGTTGTGGTTTAAGTGGTAGAGCACCAAACTTGAATGAAAAAGTTAAGGGACAGTACCTAGGCCCTGAGTTCAAGCCTCTCTGTCTCTGTCTTTCTCTGTCTCTCTCTCTCTGTGTCTGTCTGTCTGTCTGTCTGTCTGTCTCTCTCTCTCTCTCTCACACACACACACCAAAGAACAAATGTGATTACATGCCTGGAATCACAACCCTTGGGAGGCTAAGGCAGAAGAAGGGCTGCATAGGGAAAATATCTCACAAATAAATGTGAACGTTAGAGGGATGTAGGGCTCCCTAGAGTTCTTTGTTTATGAGTACTGTCAAAGCTTTTAGAAACCATTTATACTCTGTTAGTAGATGACACAGTACTAGCCACAAAGAAATGGTTAGATTCCAACATGTTTCCTCCATGGGCTCTAGCCTAATTGGAGAGATATGTAAGCAGGTCCTTCATACACACAAGAGATATGGCCAAGGGATGGAACATGTCATCCTAAACTGATAATCTTCTAAACTTGGCCTATAGAAGTTTCTAAGGGCAGGTGCTGGGAAGGTGGCTCAGTGGTAGAGTGCTTGCCTAGCATGCATGAAGCCCTGGGTTCGATTCCTCAGTACCACTTAAACAGAAAAAGCCAGAAGTGGCGCTGTGGCTCAAGTGGTAAAGTGCTAGCCTTGAGCAAAAAGAAGCTCAGGGGCAGTGCCCAGGCCCTGAGTTCAAGCCATAGGACTGGCAAAAGAAAAAAGAAAGGTCCTGAAGCATTTGGGGGGACATTTCAGTCCTTGATCTCCCTTGATCTTCCTCTGAAAGGAACCTTTTCACTTTTCTGAAGATGTAATTTCTTTTTTTTTTGGTCCGGTTGTGGGGCCTGACCTCTGGGCCTGGGCGCTGTCCCTCAACTCTTCAGCTCAAGGCTAGCACTCTACCACTTGAGTCACAGCGCCCCTTCCGGCTTTTTTCTTATGTGGTGCTGAGGAATCAAACCCAGGACCTCGAGCATGCAAGGCATGTGCTCTACCACTGAGTCATCTTCCCAGCCCCTGAAGATGTAATTTCTTGCTTGATCCTATCAAGGCTTATGAAATGCATTTTTGAGGGTAAAGAGAAAGGTGATTACACAAAGTACCCTCTCTCCCACTTTTTGTGCCTAGTAGTAGGGCTGCTCCTTAGTTTTTTCACACAAACTGGCACCCTACCACTCTAGCCATGGCTCCACTTCTGGCTCTTTGATAGTTTATTGGAGACTTTCACAGGCTTTCCTGCCCAAGTTGGCTTTGACCCAAGGTCCTCAAATCTCAGCCTCCTGAGTAGCTAGGATTACAGACATGTGCCAGTTGGTACCCAACTTTGAGCTTCATATTATAAGCCTAGCTTATATTCTGTAGCCATATAGTCTGTACTGGGGCTACGGTCAGATTGGCTGAAAAATGTCATAATTGCTTGCCCTAGGATTAACCAGCATTGGAGACAGAGGTTAAGGTCTCTGCCTACATAGTTGTAAGATTCTGTCTCAAAAATACCCCATCACTTTTTAGAGGAGAATTATTATTATTATTTTTTGGGGTCCGGTTGTGGGGCCTGAACTCTGGGCCTGGGCGCTGTCCCTCAGCTCTTCAGCTCAAGGCTAGCACTCTACCACTTGAGCCATAGCGCCATTTCCAGCTTTTTTCTTTTTGCTTATGTGGTGCTGAGGAATTGAACCCAGGACCTCATGCATGCAAGGCAAGCGCTCTACCACTGAGCCACCTTCCCAGCCCCGTGGTGAATTATTTTCTATGAGTTATATTTCAATAAAGTTGGCAATGGTCTTGCACAATGTTGCTTTTTTCATGGTGCTTGGCCTCTATTTTATAAGTCTTCATTGCTCTTGCCATAGATTTGTCTTCAGCAGAAAGCCTTAAACCTATCCCACTGAACAAGCCAAAAGCCAAGTGGGATGAGAAGAGGCTTTACTAAAGCCCAGAGTAGCCAAAGATAGTGAGGGAAATCCAGAACTCTAGCAGACAGGGGAGAAGAATCAGAAAGCCTCTAAACCTCTAAGCCTCCAACGCTGGTCTCTTAGCCATATGATCACGACTACCTTATTCCTTACACACTCAATACTAACACAAATCCTGAATCGTATGTAAAAGCCCTGAAGGAGCTCATTAACCATGTCACAAGCAGGAAAATCTAGCCACCTAAGAACTTAATTTATTTTTTTGGTCTGGTTGTGGGCCCTGAACTCTGGGCCTAGGCGCTGTCCCTTAGCTCTTCAGCTCAAGGCTAGCGCTCTACCACTTGAGCCACAGCACCACTTCTGGCTTTTTTCTTTTTGCTTATGTGGTGCTGAGGAATAGAACCCAGGGCCTCATGCATGCAAGGCAAGCGCTCTACCACTGAGCCACCTTCCCAGCCCCTAAGAACTTATTTTGTCTGCTTAGTGTTTGGAGTTCATTGGGATCTTCAATGAGAATACTTCCTGCAGAAGCCAGTAAGGACTGAGTGGGAGGAAAGGAAATCAAAGCAACAAGCGTTAACAGCTAAGTCTGACTAACCTAGATCCCTTAAAGGGAAGCTCAGGAATTTCTTGGAAAACCCTGATAGGGGTTTGTCAAGGCTCCTCCTCATTTTTATCAACACGGATGTAGAGCCCTAATGTTTGAACTTTTGTGAGTTTTTTTTTTTTCATTCCTAGTTTCCCCTTTGGCATCAATGCCCAGCTATTAGCTATAGAAAAACCTTTCTGAGCTGGGAAGGTGGCTCAGTGGTAGAGTGTTTGCCTTGCATGCATGAGGCCCAGGGTTTGATTCCTCAGCCCCACATAACAGAAAAAGCTGGAAGTGTCACTGTGGCTCAAGTGGTAGAGTGCTAGCCTTGAGCTGAAGAGCTGAGGGACAGCGCCCAGGCCCAGAGTTCAGGCCCAGGACTGGAAAGGAGGGGGGAGGGGAGGTAGGAAGGAAAGGAGGGAGGGAAGGAAGCAAAGGAAAGAAGAAAGGGAGGGAAGGAGGGAGAGAAAGAAGGAAGGGAAGGGAAGGAAGGAAGGAAGGGAGGAAGGAAGGGAAGGAAGGAAGGAAGACCTTTCTATAGCTCTCTCAAGACAATGGTCACATTTCAGGTAGACTAAGTGAGGCAGCCTTGCCCATTATAGGGATCACATTGCTCCTGATCATTCCTGCCTTAGCCATTTCTTAACTACTTATGAAGATGCTGTCTAGAAAACCCTTTCTACTAAAAGGGTGGTCTGCAGCAAGTAGACAGTAGGCCTCCATGAATGTGATCATAAAGCAGAAACTGAACAGCTTTGACAGGGGTTGCCCACTGTGGCCATGTTCTGTTCCTAACCTGCTGTTCCCAAGTTGACTTAGGAAACAGGATTGTTTTCAAGGCCTATAAAGCAAATAGTAAATAGGACTTTACACTGGACCTTGGAGACAGGAGTCTGAGTTGTTGGCAAAATGGGAGGAGGAAAGGAGAGATCTGAAGTGCCACTTCCTCATAGGCTAGTGCCCTATACCCAGGGCTTTGGTTAATACACAGGTTGGCCTTGGGCCCATCTTCTCAGACAAAGTCAGGGAGGTGAGGTGCTGATCCAGCATGACTGATGGGAGAACTAAAGCTAGGACAAACACAAGGACAGTTCTTCTTGGAAATCAGCCAATTTACCTCCACTTGGGACCCAGGGTAGATGTGATGAAATCATAGGCTCCTTCTGCCTCAGAGAAGATTGCTGTGTACCTGATGTAGAATGTGCAGAAGGCGTTAGTAATGTCCTGGCAACTAGATGCAAAGGCTGGCTAGGAAGGAGGAGAGCTGGTTTGGGTCAGATAGGGTCTTGCTGGCCTTAGAAATGTTTCTGCTTGCCAAGGCTCCTTGCTCTCTGCTGCCTCCAGAGGGGGTGGGGTGAGGCGCCTCCTGAGCCAGTGATATAGAGCTATTTTGAATGTAGCTATATTTGGGGAGAGCTGGTCTCGGATTTATTTATAGGTCATTGGGGTTCATCCTTTTTCTGGAGTCAGCCGTATTTGTCCAGTAATCATGTTCCCATCCTCTCCCATGAATTGGATACTGTGAGGAAGCCTTAAACTGGAACTTGTTCCCCAGGTGCTCACAGCCTGCCTGCTAGACTGTGAATGGAAGTGGCTGGGAATGTGGGGGGCTGGGAAGGTGGCTCAAGTGGTAGAGTGCTAGCCTTGAGCTGAAGAGCTGAGGGACAGCGCCCAGGCTCAGAGTTCAGACCCCACGACTGGACCAAAAGAAAAAAGAAAAAAAGAAAAGTATGTGTGGGTCCTGGATTTGATTCCCAGCACAAAATAAAAATGAAAATGGGAGAGAGGGATTCGCTAGAGGGGGAAGGAGAGAAGAGAGAGAGATACAATATATGAAACAATGAATTTGGAGGATATTCCAAATTGAAGGGAATGGTATAAACAAAAGCAAAAGCTTTCTGTGACAAGTTTAAGTTTGGATAAGCTGTGCTATATAAGCACAGGGGCCAGTTAGATCAGATGGGTGTGTGTGTGTGTGTGTTGGTGTGGCTTGAACATAGGCCTTATACATACCACGCATACACTGTACCACTGAGCTGTACTCCTAGTTAGACAGAGCCAGATCAGATGGTGTGTGTGTGGTGTTCTGGGGCTTGAACATAAGGCCTTATACATGCCACGCACACACTGTACCACTGAGCTGTACTCCTAGCCAAATCATAGACTTATGCTAGGAATATTGGTGTGACCCAGAGGGTATTGAAGGTTAGTGTATGTATGCATGGGTAGTTAACTATGGCTGCCTGATCCCTACTTCTGAGCCACCTTCTCTCCTCTTTTTTGGGAACCCTAGAACTGCCTGATAAAGAGAGATGAGAATGGTTACTCGGTAGTAGTAGCTGACTTTGGCCTGGCTGAGAAGATCCCTGATATTGGGTGAGTAGTCCTAATGGGAAATCCAGCTTCCTTCCCAAAGACCAGGATTTAGTGACAGCTCCACCTTACTCCCTGAATTTAACTAGTCCTAGGCTATCTGTATCCATCCTTGGGGGAAAAGAATTCCCAACCATCAAAATATCCCATTGTGTTGGGCGCCAGTGGCTCATGCCTGTAATCTTAGCAACTCAGGAGGCTAAGATCTGAGGATCATGATTCAAAGCCAGCCCAGGCAGTAAAGTCTATGAGACTCTTATCTCCACTTAACCACCAGGAAAGTGGCACTGTGGCTCAAATGGTAGAGCATTCACTTTGAGCTAAAGAGCTTGAGGGACAGCGCCAGACCCAGAGTTCAAGCCCCACAACTCATAAAAAAAAAAAAAAATACCCCATTGTACTGGGCAAGCTCACTTCCCTTCCACTTTCATTCCACAGCATGGGATGTGAGAAGTTGGCTGTAGTGGGCTCACCCTTCTGGATGGCACCTGAAGTTCTTCGAGATGAGCCCTACAATGAGAAGGTAAGTGGAGAATCTCAGGCTTGGTACTCCTTAGAATCCACTGTTAGCAGAAAGAGTCCAGGGTGAGGATCAACATCCTTTCTGACCTGGATGAAATATGGGCAATAAGGCTCAGACATGGGCAATTGAGGGAGCAATACTCCACCCCCTCAATCCATTGAGAGGGAAACAGAGGTCTAACTACCCACCAGGCGGACGTGTTCTCTTATGGTATCATCCTCTGCGAGATCATCGCCCGCATCCAGGCTGATCCAGACTACCTTCCCCGCACAGAGGTGAGCAGTAGGCATGCAGACCAGTGCCATGGGCTAGGGCTGGTTTGAGGCTGTGGAACTGTTATCTTCTTGGGGTAGAGTGGCTGAACTCATTCTATGGTTACTTCTTAGAGGCAGCTCCAGGATGGGTGGTAGGGGTGGGGGGGATGGGGACTGATGACATCTACCCATGTCCCTATACCTTCCCCAAATGACAGAATTTTGGGCTGGACTATGACGCTTTCCAGCATATGGTGGGAGACTGCCCCCCTGACTTTCTGCAGCTCACCTTCAACTGCTGTAATGTGAGTATCTTTATCCCCTGGCCTTGTTTCAGGAGCTGGTTATATTCTTTTTACCTGATTATGACTGTAAGGAAAGGCTACAAATTCGTTAGCCTCATTTTTCTCTAGATGTGTTAAACACCAACCACAGTTCCTCCTCTGGGTAAAGCTAGGCTGAGGACTTTGGACCAAGAGAAGGGAAAACTGGCTCCTAATCCTCAGCCTGCAAGGCAATCCCACCATCCCTTACCTTGATAGCACTGTGGTTTGGTTTTGCTATTAAACTGTGGCTCTAGCCAGTCCAAAGACACATAAAAAAGGCTCTTCTTACTGGCCTTCATTTTTTTGGCCAGTCCTGAGGCCTGAACTCTGGGCCTGGGTACTGTCCCTCAGCTCTTCAGCTCAAGGCTAGCGCTCTACCACTTGAGCCATAGTGCCACATCTGGCCTTTTCTGGTTATGTGGTGCTGAGGAATCGAACCCAGGGCCTCATGTATGCAAGGCAAGCACTCTACCACTGAGCTACCTTCCCAGCCCATGGCCTTCATTTTATACAGATCTGAGCCAGACTACTTATGACCAAAGGGTAAAACCAAATTAGCAGTATGGGGAAAAAAAAAAAAAAAAGAAGAAGAATCATGTTTGCTGGGCTCCAGTGGCTCATGCCTGTAATCCTAGCTACTCAGGAGTCTGAGATCTGAGGATCGTGGTTCAAAGCCAGCCAGGGCAGGAAAGTCCGTGAGACCAGAAAACCGGAATGGCACTGTGGCTCAAGTAGAATGGTGGCCTTAAGCTGAAGAGCTCAGGGACAGCACCGAGGCCCAGAGTTCAAGCCCTAAGACTGACCAAAAAAAAGAGAGAGAGAGAGATGCTTTTGGAGGGGTAAAGCAGACTGAGGACTGAGATAAGGAAGTATAGTAGACAAGTTACCTTTCTGACCATAGTTCTAGGTATCACCCTAAGAACTGTGGCCTCAGTAGAGATCTCTTAGCTGAACATCTGAATCTTAAAAAAAGAGCAATACACTGAAATTCTACCTTTGGGGTGGGAAAATGAGGGTAAAGTTCATGGCTAGTGTGGATGCCTACAGATGGACCCCAAACTGCGCCCATCCTTTGTGGAGATTGAGAGGACCCTGGAGGAAATCATGAGTCGCCTGCAGGAAGAAGAGCTGGAGAGGGACAAAAAGCTGCAACCTACAGCTAAGGGTAAGAGTTCCAAACAGGCAGCCCAACCTGACCCCAAGGGAGGAAATTAGCCTGGAGGACCTTCCCCTCTAGGACTATTCATCACAAAGTCTCAGGTCCTTAGCTAAGTAAGAGGGGAGGGCCATGAGATCACAGAGTCTGAAACAGTAGTTAAATTGACACATTCCCCTTCTCTGAATATTTCCTTGCTGATGAAATGAGACAACGGTACTTTGCTTTCCAGAGAGAAAATACTGTAATAAGTGATAGCTTTGTTTATTATGTCTAGTGAGAGTAACCCAGGCTTGACTCACTGTTATTCAGGACTCTTGGAGAAAGTTCCTGGGGGGAAGCGACTAAGCTCACTGGATGACAAGATTCCGTACAAGTCCCCACGTCCAAGACGTACTATTTGGCTGTCTCGAAGCCAGTCAGACATCTTCTCTCGTAAGCCCTCACGTACAGTGAGTGTTTTGGACCCCTACTACAGGCCACGAGATGGTGCTACACGCACTCCCAAAGTTAACCCTTTTAGTGCTCGCCAGGACCTCAAAGGTGGCAAGATCAAGCTCTTTGACCTACCCAGCAAGTCTGTCATCTCCCTGGTATTCGACCTGGATGCACCAGGCCCTGCAACAATGCCCCTGGCTGATTGGCAGGAGCCTCTGGCTCCACCTGCCCGCCGGTGGCGTTCTTTGCCTGGTTCACCTGAGTTCTTGCATCAAGAGGCTTGTCCATTTGCAGGCCGTGAAGAATCGCTATCTGATGGGCCCCCACCACGCCTCAGTAGTCATAAGTATAAAGTAAGAGAGATCCCACCATTCCGGGCATCTGTCCTTCCAGCTGCTGTAGCCCATGAGGCAATGGACTGCTCTAACCAAGAAGAAAATGGTTTTGGGCCCAAGCCCAAGGGGACCAGCTCAGGCCTTGGAAATGCCTCTGAGGAGATGGAGGTTGAAGAAGTAAGACCATGGGACTTGGTTGCAATCCCCTCCTCTGTCTCAAGCACAGGCCCACAAACCCAGGGAGAAAAGGATGGGTGAGGGAGGTTAGTCCCTGTCTACACTTTGGGGATGGATCTTCAGCTGAAGCCATAGGTGCACAGCCTTGACTTTTCTCCGGAGCCCACAGAGCAGGCAGGCTGCTTAGCTTTTGGGCTTCCAGGACCCAATGGCACATATGAGATGAAGCAGCAGTGAGAGAGGCATTCTAGTTAGGGCCAACCATTGGTACTAAGCCTCAGACATCTAGCAAGGAGCTCCAACTCCCACCTGTTTGTTTCTAGTGTACTTTCCCAGACAGGACCATTGGACTCCTAGTTCTAGGATGAGCTGGCTGGTGGCTATTACCCCAGTTCTTTCCTGCCCTAGGTCTCTTTTGCCCTTTCTTGGGGCATATAAGCTACTGGAAGGAACTCAAAGCTGACCAGGAGGCCCTAATAGGCATGGCTGTTTTTCAGACTTGAAGACTGGGGTGCTTCTTGCCAGTATGTCTAAGACACTTGAATAATTGCTGTTTGCACTTACTGCATGGTCAGACCACACCACTACATTTCTATGCAAGGGGGCGGGGCAAGGTAACACGGTGGTCATGGCTCTTAGCTAACCTATTCAAAGACCTTTTCAAGTTGATTAATCTATTTTCCTATTTATAAAGGAGTCTTAATGTTCTGCCTCATAAGACTTTCAGCCTTGTGGTTGGGAGTGGGGGCTGGTTTTGTAGGCCTTAGGGCCTGCTCTAAGTATTTTGTTAACAGGTGATACAACCAGTTGGTTAAACGGTTTATACTTGGACTGATTTTCTTCCCTTCCTGCTATAGCTGGAGCTTCGGGAACAATCTGTCCTTACAGAGCCGCAATAAGAGATAACCAAAGAATGAAGTTGGTCAAAATATTTTCATAACTTGTTTCTGTTGATTTTTTGGGGGTAAAAACCTTCCCAAGACACTTTCAGATTTGAAAATAAAGATGATATTGCAGGTGCTGGTCAGCCTTCTTACTTGAACTCTTATACCTCAGCCTCTGAGGTAAAGCAAAGGTCCAGGAACAATGCAGCAGGATCTCTGCCAAGTCTCCTTCACCCTGTCCCCCTTTACCCACTCTCAACTCTCTTAGTTGAAAGTATATTCGGATACTAGAGAGACTCAACAACTCTGTTCTATTCTGTTTCTCTTCCTGGGGAGAGTGCCAGATAGAAGCTGGGTCAGCTGTTGCCCCAAGCCAGCTTCATCTTCTGGTTGTGAGCTTTGGAGGAATGGGAGAACTGGCTTTTGGCCACTGTGAGAGGCACAGCTTTGCCACTCAGATACACTTTGTTGTGACATTCAGGTAGCCAGGGTCCAGAACTGCAGGACTGGAGTTCCTGGCTCATTCCCACAAAGGCCATCACATAACCTGTCATAAAGGCATCAAAACCAGCCCGGTGCAATCCATCCCCAGGCACTGGGTTAGGACTGACTTGACTTCCTGGCACTTCTGAGGTAGTCATGTCAGCTATTTCAGGCTGGGTTGTCTTAAGCTCCATCCCCAAATCATTTTTATGATCTTGCTCACAGCCACACTGGTCCTTGGCTTCATCTTCGGCCACTTTTTGTTCAGTTTCCTCAGTCTTCACACCATCCCCACAGACCTGCTTAGTGGGAGGACCATCCTCAGTTTCTCCAGAGGTCTTTGTCCCAGGCTGGTTCATCAAAGCCCTCCTCCGTTTTTCTTTACGTCGTCGCCGTCGCCGCTTATCCTCTGCCACAGCCTCATCGGTGTCAATGATAAGATCAATATTGTGGGAGCGAGGACACTGTGGTCCGAGAGGGCACCAGCCATAGGCCTAGAGGTAGGAAAGAGGCTTAGAAGGAGTTCCAAATGTCAAAGCCTCCCCTCCCCCAGGAAATGGACAAGAGTTCTCACCGAGAATTTGTCACAGATGTTGGTGGGATGACGATGGTGGGTTGCAGGGGTCATGCAGCAGCGGTAGTCAATATGGGCCCTCATGCTAGAAGGATAGCTGCAGAACTCCAGGACAAGGTGAGGGCTGCCAGCTGCCCGCCGTTTCTCATTTTCCCGTTCACTGAAACAGCAGAAGAGGGTATTGTTCCACTAACATGTAAGCCCTATGAGAGGCAGGAGTTTTGTCTGATTTGTTCATTGCACTGCTGAATCCTCAGCAACTAAAAACAAAGCCTAGAACATGGTAAGCACTCCATAAATATTAAGTGAATGAAATCTGCTCATACAAGACCCTACCCCTTTCCCTCACCATTTCCGGAAGGCATATTCTAAGTAGGAGGCCACAAATCGGGCATGAAACTCTGCAGCATATTTGGTGTCATAAATGCCTGCTGGGAACATCTCACAGAGGTCAGCAGTGAAGGTTCCCAGGCTTTCTGGCAGGTGGGCATAGAAGTTCTGGTACAGGAACACCAAGTCTATAAGACCATTATGCAGCACCACGGGCCGGCGGGCTCGAATCAGCTCCAGGAACAAGGTTCGCACTGACTGGCTCTGGCTCTCATCACCCTAGGTGGAAAGGGAGGAGGGGGTCAGTGGGAAGCAGAGAGTTCTTTCTATAGACTACTTCTCTCTAGTTCCCTCATCTGGAAAGTTCTTCCTCAACCAACCCAGTACTACATATAGTATGTCTTGTCTCCTCAGCCTTGTCCATGGTGATTCCCCACACTCACTAAGAAACAGGCTTCCAGCAGACAAAGAAAGGCTAGGGAAATTGGATACCTACCTTGTCATTGCCCTTATGGTAGGGGATGCCCTGGGCATACTGCCGATTAAAGTTGAAGCCATGCTGTACCAGGAACTGCACAGATTTTGGTTCTATAACATACTCCTCCGTGCACAGCAGAGTGAGATTGAACACCTGGACCAGGTAGGAATGTTCACCCTGAGAAAGAGGGCTATATCAAGACTTGAGATTAAAAAACCTTACACCCAGTGTTCCCTGGCACTTCAACCCTCCTGTGGATCTCTGCCACAGATCAGGGATGGGGATGAGATAGTTCATACCTTATCTGGCTGTTGCTTGAAGCAGGCGAGGCCCAGCGACAGCACAGAACGGGTCCTGGCAGCATGACACACAGCCTTATAACGTTCTTCAATGCACCTTAAAATTGGTTTTTGGTCCAAAAAAAAAAAGTAAAATTGGTTTTTGGAGTGGTTGTAGCTGATTTAGCTTCATGAAGGACCCAAACCACACAGGACTGGAACATAGACCCACCCCTCCAGGGCTGAGATCTATCCCTTCTGCTGGGGCTGGGACTAAGAGAAGGCTTACTTACTGGTTCAGCAAACTCTTCCTGTCCCCTAGCCCACTCAGCTCCTATGAGTGGGTAAAGGTAGGGTTGTGATTGGCCCCCCAGCACCAGTCCCTTCTCAACCACCTGCCCTCCCTGTTTCCCATGCCTCACCGTGTCAACAGCCACGAAGCTAGATGTCTTTATGGCCAGCAGGAGGGAGGGCCACATCTCTTTGAAGTTATCGTTTTGCACATCTACCACAGGAACTTGGACTACTATCTCCTCCTTAGATTTTATGCTTCT